>NC_059425.1:41258906-41590156 GCF_021028975.2 Sphaerodactylus townsendi | reverse complement strand
TACCCCTAAAATCTTGTTGGTCTCCAAGGTGCTGCTTGACTTAAATCTGGCTATTCTGCTGCAGACCAAAATGGCTACACTCTGAAACTGCTCCCAAGAAAGTGTTATTATTATTATGTTTAATATCACAGCTGCCAATTCTTTAGTTGGTTGTTGGACTTTCATTACTATTTGAGCCCCACCTAGAGGCCTAGGATGTTGTAATGTATCATCATCATCTTATTATTATTATTGTTGTTGTTGTTGTTGTTGTTGATTTCACAGCTGCCAGATCTTTAGCTGGTTGTTGGCCTTCATTACAATTCGAGCCTCACTCAGAGGTTTAGGAAGTTGTAATGTATCAGCATATTACTACTACTACTACGACTACGACTACTACTACAACAACTACTACTACTATTATAGCTGTTGTTGTTTGTTGTTGTTTAATATCACAGCTGCCAGTTCTTTAGTTGGTTGTTGTTGGCCTTTCATTACAACTCAAGGGTCACCCAAAGACCTAGGACATTGTAATGTATTGGCACAGTATGCATGTGGATCCCAGCAGGGCTGCCTTCTGAATCTGACAGATGTTGATTTTGTCAATTTGAAGATGCTTTAAGTGCTGTCCTAGTGTTATTATTATTACTATTACTATTATTATTATTTTCCATCTAGGATTTAGTCAAGTAAAATTCATGGATTCCAAGAGACTAAAAAACTGAGTTTCAGCAACAGAAAAACACATCCTTCAGACAGTTCAGTAAAAAAGACTGCCCAGATGCTTAGTCACTGTGATTACAGCAATCAGGCAGTTCAAAGCAACCCGGAACCACAACAGCTTTCTAGGTGTGCCTGTGCTCATGAGTTGCTGGAATGATCCATCTCTTGGTAAACATATAGAACACTACATTTCAAAGGTCTGCTAAACACTCAATGACATGTTGTTCTAATTACAAGATCACCAAACACTTAGCTGTGGCAGAAGCAAAGTCAGTTATTGCTGTATCCATTGTACTGTTACCTGACGCAGATTCCTGGTTACTTTGACATCATGCCAGGCATTGTCATTAAATTTCCCATTCACAGGTTCCACCAGCGCTTCAAAGGCCCCTGAGCCCAAATTAATAACCAAGGAGACAGCTCCATTTTTCAGGGCAAGGTTGACATAATCAGCTGATTTTCCAGTGTGAAGCATTAGTCCATTCCTCTGAAGAGTTTTAAATGAAAGTGTTATTTCGTCACTGCTGCTCTGAATAGGATTCTGGGACAAGTCATAGCAGAAATACTCTGATCCTTTGAATGTTGCGATGTATTCTTCTTTTCCTATATAAATGAGAAAGAGACACAGAAAGAAAGAGAGAAGAGGGAAGGAAAGCTTTGAATCAGTGGAACTTGAAAAATAATTATTCACACGCACACAAAAAACAGATTTCTCTCCTTTTCATAAGCATCATCAATATGAAATCTTTTTTTAAAAAAATAAACTGTACATAAAAATCCACTGGACACCTACTCCAAATTTACTTTAAAGGGAACAATGAAGAAAGCAGCTTACTTCCACATATAAAGTTGAATAAATCAAGTATTGGCAAATCAAATAATTATTAAATTGAATAAATCAAATATTGGCAACATATAATATCTGGTTCAAAGTATTTGCTGACAATCATTAGGTTTTTTTTGTAAAGCTTCAGCATTTGGGGGAGCATCTGGTGAATACTTGAAATGTACAATAAAGAAGGCGATGGTAATGCTAGTTAAGTCTAAGAACATAAAATGGCAGGCCTGCTGCACTATTTATTTCAGTCAATATGGCCTGATGTAACCTTATTGGTTAATTACGACTTTTGCTATGCCTTTTTTTTTTTAAAAAAAGACATATAATACCAACATTCATGATAGACAAAGTCACAATACATAAGAATAAAAATCAAATACTTCTGATTTCTTCTACACCCAATATAGTTGATTTACCATTGGCTCCTTAATTATAACCAAATAACCAATAAATCTTAATTGCTAACCTTGAAAAGATTCACACCTTTTTCTAATATAACTAAATCTTTAATTTTTACTCCTTAAAACCACAAATCATCAGATCATTTTTTTTTGTCTCATGCAAGAAGTCCATAAAGGGTTTCCAGTTGTCAACAGAGAGGCTTTTGCCCTCTTTTTGGCAGCATAAAGGTTTACTACAGTGATCTACAACATGATGCTACAAGTGCTGTGGTGCCTGATGATGTGTTTCCTGGGGCTCATTTCTGTCTTACCCAAAGCAAAGAGCCAATCTTGTTTTTTTTCCAGTTCATCTCCTTTGTGACTTCAGGAAGCACTCATTTGCCTCCATCATAGGAGAAGCATTGACTTGGGAGCGTCTTATTTTGTTGAAATGTGTAATGTTTTGTGACTCTGCCCTCCCAATTTTATTGTAGTGCACGCTATCTGTTCTAAGACTCACCCAAATCCCCATAAGTTAAAAAGTAAAATGAGGATGTATTTTTCTTGAATCATCTCCTAATTCACCTCTTTAATTATTTTTAATATTTCAATCTAAGTGAAAATGTACAGAGAAATATGAGCTATAAAATGCAGATATGAGATCCTAGAAGTTTCTAAAATTTCTTCAGAAGGAGAAGAAAACAAAGAGAAAGAAGCACACATCAAGTAACATAGAGAGGAGACAAATAAAATAGTAATGAGTAACTTGAAAGGATGTAAATAACAGTGTCTTGCATTGGGAGGGGGCTATATTCAAATTACTGAGCTGCTGTATGTGAATTCTAGCATAACTGCCATTATCGACTGGTAATCTGGAAGTGATCAAACTGTGGTAACCTGATGAGTTTGCCAACTGCCTACCCAAATGCACTTGAACAGTGGGGTGACAGCCCGGAAACCACACAGCACCCCAGTGAGGTGACATCCTTTCCAAAACTGGCAATTGAAAATATGATTACTACTTAAAGGGTACCCAGAAGTGAAGCAAATGTTATTAATTCAAAAGTGGGTTTTTTTTTAACATGGCCTCACCATTTAAGGATGGAGGGTGCTGCAGTTTTTTAAAACTTCTCAAACTATAGAAAGGGTCTAAGAAAAGCTTGGTTTCTTATTTCTACCCTTTGGCTGATTCCGCACGGGCCAAAAACAGCGGTGTGAAAATGGTGTGAAAACAGTATAAACCCTTTTACACTGTTTTAAACCCTTTTACACCATTTTCACACTGTTTTCACACTGCTGTTTTTGACACATGCGGAATCAGCCTCAGCTATCTCCAGACTTTTTTCTTTCTTTCTCTTTTTAGCCCTTATTTTAAAGGAGTTGTTTTTGGACATTATTCCATTATAAGTCCTCAACTGTCCTTCTGTACAGCCAGTTAGGCACAATAAACCATTTTTAGCATCAGACTCTATGTGTTCCAAACACAAACACCAATATATACATTTTGATATGCAGCTGACATGAAAATCTCTATAGACAAAATCACAGTCTTGGTTGCAGATCTTGAAACAACAATGGTAGGTATATGTAGGGAAAGTTACCATTTTACAAAAAGGGAGAAGAATCCAGGAAACAGATCCAATAACTAAAATTTACAACATAAAAAATTGCTGGAAGTCATTGAACTTGGTACTGGATTGTGTGAAAATTGCATTTCAATTAATTTGTATTTGGTAGAGGAACATTCTCACAGTATATGTTCCATGATGGGACACAGGAACAATTCTCTGGCTTGTGTGCACATCTCCCTATTATGTGAAGAATGTGCCATGTGATCTAATACCAATGCCCGGCCATCTGTATTTCAGGTGGTTACATTCATAAGGTGTGTCCACATTTTATTGAAAGGGCTGGTTGGGTCATATGGACAAGTTGTGTGCATTACAGATGTACTGATTAAGCTGTTGCGTGAAGCATCCCACCAGTTTAAAGAAATTTTATATTTAGGGGGAGAGGAATCATATTACCTAAATGGATAAAATATGTTTGTCATTATTCAGGAAACGCTTAGCTGCATGTAAACCTGCCAGCAATGATACAGCATACAAGTCTGTACAGTTAACTCTCCTGAACTACCCTGAAGCATGCTTAACTCTATGCTGCATTATAGCCATCTGTTTTAATGAGTTTAAAGATACTGAAATTTGTGAACTGTTATCACTATATCCAACAACCTGTCCTTTAAACCCATTCCTCATCATCCACCTCAGCCATAAACTGTGAGTCCTAATTAGAATGTGTTTGTCAAATGGGGACAGTAAAATCCTTTCCAACAGCACCATTCGGATCACCAACCACCACCACCATCCTTGTACTCATGACAAAATATGGCTGCCACAGCTGGTTTTGGAGCCATGTGCAAGTGTCTCCCACTTTCATGTGCCTTACATGTCAAGTCTCAATCCTGATCAGCATAAGTCAAGTTGTGGCAAATATAATGAAAGATGTCAGAAAGAACCAGAATGTAGTAAGAAGATGTAGGGCTGAAAGAATACAAAAAAAATTCAGGAAGATAATTCCTTTGTATCTGCAGTCAGGGTCGTCTTTTTAAAAAAATACAAGGTCTAATCTGGCATTTTTCTTGAGGGACATATAAAGCCCAATCAGAAACTTTGCAACTCTTGATAAGGAAATAAAAAAGAGGAAATATAATGAACATTGTCCCTGGAAAGATCAAAGCAGTGCAGTTGCCAGTACTGACAAACATCTTTTTAATATGTACCTTGTTGGAGGTGTATCAGAAAATAACAGGAAGGCAATCTTTAAATACTCAGTTGTTGGCTGTAAGTTCCTTCTTCAAATCAATATCAAAAATGGATTATGCACTCCACAGAATTTGTCCAACATTTCCTAACAAGCATCTAAAACAAGATTATCATGTCCTGCAATGCCAGGATATGTCATGAGTAACAGCAACATGGGCATTTCTTCTCTCTTAATGAAGCTTTACAATCCTATTCATCAACAGATGGCTTGTGGGATACTTCAGACTTGCTTTACTTCTTCCTGTTCCTGTTTCCAGTGTCATTGCCCCCTGCAAGGTCAAAGGGCTGTTAGACCCAACATTTCATGACTGTGGTTCTTACCAGTGAGGATATAAGGCCAGTGGTGGGATTCAAATAATTTAACAACTGGTTCCGGTGGTGGGATTCAAATAATTTAACAACTATTTCCAGTGGTGGGATTCAAATAATTTAACAACTGGTTGTTTACAAGGCACCATTTTAACAACCGGTTCTGCCAAATTGATGCGAACCTGCTGAATCCCACCACTGTATAAGGCTGATTTGTTAAAGAACAGATTGATGGAAAACAAATGCACAATTAATCCTTGTATGTTTCAGAAGAAGAAGAGTTTGGATTTATATCCCCCCTTTCTCTCCTGCAGGAGACTCAAAGGGGCTTACAATCTCCTTGCCCTTCCCCCCTCACAACAAACACCCTGTGAGGTGGGTGGGGCTGAGAGAGCTCCGTAGAGCTGTGACTAGCCCAAGGTCACCCAGCTGGCGTGTGTGGGAGTGTACAGGCTAATCTGAATTCCCCAGATCAGCCTCCGCAGTTCAGGCGGCAGAGCGGGGAATCAAACCTGGTTCCTCCAGATTAGATACACGAGCTCTTAACCTCCTACGCCACTGCTGCTCCTTTCATGCTCACATGAAAGAATGCTTGATGGAGCCAGGGAAGGGCTGTTCTGGTGACTTCATTGTTTGGGTCAGATTCTCTGAAACTGGAGAAGGCCATAAGACAGGCTCCCATTATTTAGACCAGGTCTGGCCAATCCTGAAGCCTCACACTTCTCATCAATCACCCGAACTGATGTTGCAGAGCCCTCATGCACAGCACTTGGGAGGACTAAACAACACAGTCTAGAATAGACCCTAGCCACTGTAGCACATGTGAATCCTGGTTCAAAACAGTGCCTTCCAGCAGCCAATATGGGCTTTTCCTCTTTTCCGTACTGGGCTGATTGAATATGGAGACCAAGGACTCTCTACTTTGATGTTAATTTTAATTATTTATTTCCATAGTTTTCCTTCTTTAACGTCAATAGTCCAGACTTATTTTGGCTGCTCAGTTGCAATAATGATCCTCTATCACTGATTGTCATAGCAATTCCAAATTTAGACACAGCAGAATATTCAAACAGTCCATTCCCTTCCATTGACTGGTATGCAACAATATGTTAGCTGATGACCAGATGACATACGGAGAAACCTCCAGTCTGCATTGGATTTTTTTAAAAAATCTCCCAGCTGTATATTTAACACAATAATTTCAAGTCACATCTCGAGCTAAGACAGTTGTTAAATGAGCCATTGTGGGCCAGCTGGCAAATGGTACAGAGCTTCCTATTTCATCTTAAACTTCACTCATCAAGCAAAACAAATCCTCTATGTTCCTTTCAATGAGCTAGGCTTTTGATATCATTCTCCCGTTTCTCATCCGGGTTCCCTGAAAGAAGCCATAGCAGTCTTCAATCACCACCACTGCCAGAGCATAAGCCAAAGGGGTGCTTGAATCTCATTGCTGACCTCTCTCATGATCACAGTGAGATAAGACAAATGAGCAGCCTAATTTTTTGCGGGGGAGGGCAATTGGGAGGCACTAGTGTGTCTAGGATCCTCAGTTTTACAAAGCAAGAACAGCCTAAAACAAAGCAACCACCTGGGGAGCCAAAAAATGAAGTATGCCAGCCTCAGTTATACAAAAGTCTTGGTAGGGGTGGGGGAGGGAGAAGAGAAACAGAATTGCCAACAGTGCTTTTGAGGGAGCTGCTTAGTAGCTTGTCAGATTAGTCAGTATCCCTTGCAATCTCCGCTGCTTGCCTGAGACATGGACACATTTGCAAAAGAGAGAAAGGATGGAAATGCCTAACGTTAAAAGTGAAAATGAGTCTAGTCAATTTTTAATAATTTAATGGCCTATTGTTATGCTGCTCAGCACACATTAAGCAACAAGGAAGATGGAGGCAAATATGTTATTTTGGCTGGAGCAGCCGAAGCCCTCAAGTTGGCCTGCTGTGAGGACTTGTCCTACAGATCTCTCCAGTTTTTCCTCAAAATATTTCCTTCCAGAGAGCAAGGGTCAAAGCACATCTAAGTGGCTGTTGTGGGTTTTCCAGGATGTGTGGCTGTGGTCTGGTAGTGTTAGCGCCTAACATTTCATCTGTGGCTGGCATCTTCAGAGGCCTGTCACAGCAAGAAGTGTTTCTCCCTGTGGCACAGTGTGGAGTTTCTCTCCATAGCACACCCAAGTGCCTGGAAGCTGAGCCAGGAAAGAGGAAAGTTGGATCCTTCTGTCTGTCTGAGTCTGACTTGGTTCCTTGTACACTCTGTTGGGATTTACCAAGCATACATCTGTCAGAATTTCAGTAGAAGTGAAAAGAGGTTCTGGTCATTAAATTTCTGAGGGTAGTGAAGGTTCACATACTCCTAGGCTGTCACCAAAAACAAATTTTAAGGCAACTGAAAGTGCTTCTGACAAGGTATGGTTGCCAACTGAACAGAAACAAAAAGTCCTGACCTGCTCCTTTGACTTTAAGAACATAAGAACATAAGAACAAGCCAGCTGGATCAGACCAGAGTCCATCTAGTCCAGCTTTCTGCTACTCGCAGTGGCCCACCAGGTGCCTTTGGGAGTTCACATGTAGGATGTGAAAGCAATGGCCTTCTGCGGCTGTTGCTCCCGAGCACCTGGACTGTTAAGGCATTTGCAATCTCAGATCAAAGAGGATCAAGATTGGTAGCCATAAATCGACTTCTCCTCCATAAATCTGTAACCAGCAGAAAGGAGCAGCAGTGGACAAGGCAACTGGGCCAGGAAGAGCAGAGTGACTCTGGTGTTCATTTTGGAGGGCTTTTCTCAAAGCCACATTTTTTAAAACAGTGTATTTTTAAAAGGGGTTTGCAGGGGTTATCTCTTTTTCTCCTTAAGGCTACTAGGAGCTGAGACTGCTGGAGGTGGGGCTTAACAGGGGTTAACAGAGGTTACTCTTTGTCCTGGGCTGCTAAAGGTGGGGCTCCTGAGGTGAGTCATTCAGACTTTAACCACAGACCAATATGTAGAAATTAGCAAATGACATGGATATGAACATTATCATTCACCAACTGCTGCCCAGAAAAGGCATGTTAAAAGAAGAAAGAACATCTGGGATTAGTCCCAATATTAGCTATCCCATAGTGAGGAATTTCATTACATTTTTGAGAAGCTGCAGATTTTCATACTTTTCAGTTTTTGTTGTTACTACCAATGGGAGAGGTTATTTATGTGAACTTTTGGATAAAACTTTTGGATAAAAAAAGACTACTATGTTAATTTTTTATAATTTATAATTTGCTTGTTTTTAGTGAATCACCGCTTCTTCTGCTACTGTGGGTTTTATTCCTCTGTCAGCATATAACAAAGTATAATAGAATTCCACATCTGTTCCAGTATCATTAAAGGCCTGCCTTGCTTCCTTTCTCCAGAATGAATGGTTTTCTGGTGAAATGATTAAAAAAAAAAGACCTTCAGGAAGAAAAATATTAAAAGAGAAATCTGCCTCCAAAAATATATCTGAACGAAAGTGTATGAGTTACAAAAAGTCAATAGAGGGAAAGGTTGTACAGCCTTGAAACTTTCAAATAGCAACTCAGGCTCTGGGGAGAATTTCTCTGGCAGATGTATCTTCCTTTGAAAGAATGGCACAGCTGCTCTTAGCTGACAACTAAGATTCTAAAAACAAAGGTTAGTCTAACCCATATTTCTTTTTTCTTCCTTTAAACAACAACAATGTTAATCTGCCTGTTTTGTACCAACTGAGAAACCTGAGGTCAAAACTAGTTGTGCCACACTGTTGCATTTGCCCTCCCATCAACTTTTTAAGAATCAAAAATAGCCTCCAGAGACTGAGGATATCTGTAACAGAGAAAACTGCTTAACTGTCCATTCCAGGTGTTTTTCTGCTCAAAATCACGTCCCATTTGTTTGCTTCTCTGTGAAGTCTACATAGCTTGTGATCTAATGAGTCAAATGCTGTCCACAAACCATGAATGGCCTCCTGATGTTTTCTGCTCACTTGGAAAATAGTGGGGCCATGGGGGTGGGGGGAGGGTTGTCAGGGGAAAACATTACAGGAGTGGAGTTTGCTTTGGTGACCCACAAGTTCTATGTCATTGCACCACACTTGTATAAAATTAGATATGGGGTGTAGGATTTGACAGCTCAGGAAATACCCTTATCACAACTAGTTCCATCCTAAAACATACAAGTGCAAGTATAACTAAAGATGTTTTTTATGGGTCAGCAGGTGATGCCTGATCATCTTTCCAAAGTTCAGAGACAGATCCAGTACATTTTGGGGAACTGGTGGTTTGAGTTGGGAAGTGAATCCTGGGATAATTGTTCACTTGGCAGAGAGCAGCAGATAGGATTTTAATGAACTGAAGTATGGAACTTGGTTTTAGAGAGCAGCTCCAAGTCAATGCAGGGGTGGGGGGAGAGTTATTTTAAACTACCTTGCTCAAAATACCTTATATTTTATAACACTATCAAATGGCTGTTTAAATGCCCAATGGCTATTAACTAAAGGCGGTGGTTTAAAACACATTTGGGAACAGCAGCTCTCCAAGGCAGTTACAATTTGGTTATGGATTCTTTGTGGGAAGTTAGATTGTCTAAAATGGTATAAAAGCAATATCAGTCTGTATAGTAGATACACTTAAGCCGATCTGCTTTCAAAACAAGCATGTTTCTTATTACTGTATAGTAGATACATATTTTAGAACTGGCATGGGCAGTAACTGGCAAAATCCCTGGAGGGTTCTGCCAAGCATCGAGTGCGGGTTGTGGTTCAGAGATAAAACATCTGCTTGGCATGTAGAAAGTCCCAGGTTCAACCCCTGGCTTCTTAGTGATATGAAAGACCTCTGTCTTAGACTTTGAATAGCCACTGCCTGTTTCAGTGACAATACTCATCATGACAGACTGACAGTCTGATTCCGTGTAAGGCAGCTTCACGTGTCCATGTATCATGTGGAAAAGTTCCCACGCCAATTCTGCACCTTGTTGAGTCGTGGCAATGCTGCCATAGGAATCTCTCAAATGAGTGACTCATTCCATTCAGATTTCCATTTCAATCATTACCGGTGTAGTCTGGAGACAGAACATGCTGCCCACGTTACACATGGATCTGATGTCATCATGGTAATTTTTAAGAATAATTTTGTTGAGAGTTTTGTGACTTCTATTGCACTAGGCAATAAATAATGCCAGTGCTCTTCCCATCCAAAAGAGTTTAAAAAATGACTATTTCTGGTTTCCTAACTTACCATTTTAAACACTGGAGATATATTTCAGAGTAGTATCATCGATCACAATCGTATGATTAGCAAATTCCATAAAGCACCTTCAAACTTGTTTTTATAAAAACAGCAGGAGATATTTGCAGTTGTTTTGCAGATGAAAAGTTTTATCTTCCATATATATGTCAAAGGTTTGCAACCTGCAAGGTCACAGAGCTTGACTTGACAGCTTCTGGAATGAGTGTTTTATTAGATCGCAGAGTCTTTCTCCTTGTTTCTGCAGGTTCTATTTGTGGAGAACTGCAGGACTTGGCAGTGGAGGGCTGAAGCATCTGTTGATGGCATCTGTGAATAATTATATTTTTGCTTAGTAATGATATACAGGCAAATGTCCTGCCAGCTCTTGGCCTTCCTCAGCTCTGATGAAAGCTCCAAAAACTAAAGCTTATCTTGCAATCAAGAGGGTGTTCGTTGCTCTCAGCGCAGTTAATTCCTCATCCCAATGTGGTTAAGGGAAAATTTTCACAACACCTACAGTCTCTCAATATGACACCACATGGCTGTCTGTAGGTATTAAAATATCAGATTATGTGAAAATTGTTGATTTTCTGTTAGGTTTATGATGAGTAGCTGACCTCCAGCAGTTAACACAACAGCGGTATATGGCACTTCTAGACCATGGGGCTAACCATGGAATTTGCTCTTCTTCCTGTCTTTTCTATGTTGTGCTCTTGCTTGATCCTGAGCTCTAAAGAACAGGGGCAAAAGTACCAACAGGCATGGTGGTCTGCAGATAAAACCAAAGTGTGCACGGGAGTGGCTTTCAGGGCCATATTAACACACGACTGGGCCCCTAGGCTTTCAGGTACTTATGCCATCATTTACATTTTCAGTACGGACACCAATATCCAGGGGAAATAAAGTCTGCTGACCTCTTTTCCTCCATTGCAATTGTCCTTCCTTTTCTTTTCTCTTTTGAAATCTTGATGTGTACTTGTACATGTTGACTGCCGTTTGTTCTTTTTAGAATTTATAAATAACCACTGTTTTGGCTGGTCCCAGTGGCCCGTGGGAACATTCGAGCACACGCAATCAAGGTCACGACTCGACTGTATTGCTCAAGGTGAGGGTGACCTTAGTTCATCTGAGCTAGTTAGAAGCAGTCAGAGATCATTTCAGAAGCAGCATTTCAAACAGTTTATTCTTGATTTACTTCAGTTGAGGCCTGCAAAATTTATGGTCAACCAAGCTAAAGTGGTAGCCTGCTGGGCAGACCAATCTCCTGTTGTTGCATCTACATTATATGGAAATGTAGAGTTTGGAAAGCCAAGCTATGATGCTGGTGGTCTGCCTTTCAGCTTCAGAGCTGCCTATACTGTAGTAAACACTTTTTGTGTCAGTCCAAATGGGATTTTTGCCACCACTCAAGGGAGAAAAAAAAGACCCTTTGTCAGAATTTCCATAGTAAGCAGCTCTCTGACTGCTTCTCTATTTCCAGTGAACACTCAGATTTTACTGCAACCCATAAAGCAATTTAAGAAATCAAGGCCATAATCAAACAGAAATTGCCAGGTCCCCTTGCAGCTAAAACAAAAACAAACCCCAAGCAAAGGATCAGAATGTTCAGTACCAAGGATGCAATTAGCACAGAGGATAAGCAATTACAAATTTGCTTGCTCAAAATGAAGCAAATACGACTTGCATTATCATAAAAAGCGGGGGAAACATACCAATACCAGCCACATCTTGCACAAGCCCCCCCGCCCCCAAATGGGAAGTATACTAATGCACTTCTGTCAGTGTAGTTGACAACATGTCACTCCACATTGGATGGTTTAACAATCCCACTGCCTCCCAAGCTACATGGGTCTACACCAGTGGTTCTCAACGTTCCTAATGCCGCAACCCTTTAATACAGTTCCTCATGTTGTGGTGACCCCCAACCATAAAATTGGTATATATAAAATATAAAAAGACTGTTTTCCGATGGTCTTAGGCGACCCCTGTGAAAGGGTCGTTCGACCCCCAAAGGGGTCGCGACCCCTAGGTTGAGAACCACAGGTCTACAGCATCCTGAATTCTGTTTACAATTCTGTTCACAATTCTGTTCACAATTGCTCAGGCCGTTTCCGCACGGCCAAAAGCAGCGACGCGATGACGTCGCAAATTGCGACGCATCCCAAAAAAAGCGTTCACACAGACGAAGCCCGGGCCTGCTGGCGATCCGCAGCCCGCGCAGAAAATGTAGCCAGTTACGCGCAGGCTGCGAGGCGGCGTCTGCAGCGATCATTAGCGCCTCGCGCACTTCTGCTTGGCCGTGCAGGAGCCCGGCGCCATTTTTGGCGACGCAGCGCTCCGTGGCGGCTGTTACATACCAGTCTTGGCGTCGATCGCGTCACATAGAGGGGAAAAAAAAGTGGTTTAAGCGTTTCTGAATACGATCTTAGCGCCCGGTTTAGCGTTTTCGCTGACGGCATGACTAACGCCCCGGCTCGCGAGCGGCTCTGGCAGCTTCTTTTTCCGTTGCGACGACGTCATATTTTGCCCGTGCGGAAACGGCCTCAGTTATGGACTGAGCCTGGTTGCCTATCAGCTGTTACACTGTCATTCTTTCCCTATTGGTTTCATCCATTTGTCTTGTAGAGCGCCTCCATGCTCATCACACAGTTTTGCCAGCTTCGAGGTGGGAAATACCTGGAGATTTTGAGAGTGTAGCCTGCGGCGAGCAAGGTTTGGGAAGAGAATATAATGCCATAGAATCCACCTTTCAGAACACCCATTTTTCCAGATGAATTATCTCTGTTGCCTAATACCAGAAGATCTCCAGCCATCACCTGGAGGTTGGCAATCTTTGAGCACCTGCTGCATCTGAGCACAATACTATTTGAAGTGTATAAATGTGTTTGATGCGAACCCCACATTGCAGTCACCGTAGGGTAGTCATGCTCCTGTATCTGAACTCATCTCCATTTTTTTCTGAGCACAATTCCACTTTCTGAGACTGAGTGATGTCCCAAAGTGCATAGGCCCAAGTTACCCAATAGATCATGCAATAGTACTTGAACATACAAAACAAGTTGTCAAGAGGAAGGGTTCTGGTTTTCTGTATGAAGGAGTTTGAGATACAGAACAATGTTCAATTATGTGAGTCTGAAAAAGAACAGGATACATAAAAGGGTATTCCACATTACATTACAGAAACAAAATTCAAAATATATATGAGAGACAATCCAATGAACAGAACCCCCACTTTTAAAACTGCAAATATCAGAAAAAAGGGGTTAAGAGCCCTTCTATCTCTGCACTGTGCTCCTAATTTGAATCAGAAGGCACTTCAGCTGCTATTTACAGTTCAGCTTGCAGTGAGAAGTGCATTCACTGATCTCTTGTTTCCCATCTGCCTACGCCTAATATGGCTAATCCCCTGGAACGAGACATATACCTACCACTTGAGTGAAAATAACATATCAATCAGTGAAAACTGGGATGCCAGGTCTCCCACTATGGCAGATCTCCTGCTGGCAATCTTTGGAGTGGTGAAAAGGGGGAAAATAAACAAAATAGACACTGGTTTGATAGCATGACATCACTTCAAGGGAATGCCCCATAAGTGGCCTCATTCTTCTCTAGGAATCACTGGAAACTCTATGGTTTTAACACAAAGTTTTCAATAATTCCTCAAGAGTTGTGATGTCACTTTCAGGTTTTCCCCAGAAGTGGTCACGCTGTCACTGATGGTGTCTCCATGTTCCCTCAGACTCCTACCAGGCCAGTTATGATACCTGAGACCTATTAATGATACATAATCATTTTATGATAGTATTGGGCAGAGGGGGAGCCCTTTGAATTTATCTGTTTCCAGCTCTTGGACTTTTGTAATTTGTTTGCATTTATTATTTCTGTGAGTTTTCCTATATTGCATTGCTTTTTACTCAGTTGTACACATCTTTTAAAGTGATTTTCAAATTAAATAAATAAATAAGCACTGTCATAAAGAGAAGAGTGAGATTTTGTTTGTTCATTTACAGCCCAATCCAGAGCTTCCCTCCACAGGGGAAAGGGGAGATATGTCATGAAGATCATGGCATATCTCTGAGTCGAGCTCTGCTGGTGCAAGGGGGCTGAACTAGCAGTGGAAATCAATTAAGGTTGGCTCACCCCAGAAATGCCCCTGCTATGCCCCTGACACATTGACATGGCCCGGGAGCACTGACATGGAGCTGGGCACTGTGGCCAGTTGTCCCAAAGTCCCGCAATGGTTGGATGGCTGCACGTTTGCCTCAAGGAGGGAAAATGCATCAGTATAAGCCTGACTGGCTCCAGAAGGGGATTTACCCTCCCCTCTGGATCAGGCTTCCTGTTGTTTTTTTTTACTATACAACTCTAAATGGCCCAATGTGGCTGGTCTGAAGTTCCTGAAACAGTGGAGAACTACTGCCAGTCTGAGTAGAAATGTTGATGCTTGTACCCACCTTTTTGAGGAACAAACATTAAAAGAGAATTTCACAGCAAATGTCTTGGTTTGCTTTGGCTCCATTGTATTTAAAAATCTATAAAACATGGACAATCTGTGAGTAGGTTTTCTGAAAATTTGTCTTCTATCCTCCATCTATCCATTTTGTTTTCTATCCTCTATCTGCATTCACTAAAATGGAAGGAGGAAGAAATGCTTTATATTATCCTCTCCCCCTTTCCCCATTTGGAATAGGTATTCTTAACATTGCGCCCAGTTGTGAAGAGGCTACTTTGTAATAACTACAGACACGGCTTGGATTGAAATGGGCTGCAGCCGTTTATTAATATAATTATTATACCGAAGCTGAGCGAGCAAAAGGAGCGCATCTTACCTGCCGGTCAGCATCCATGGCTGATCCCGGCTTCAATCCCAAACTTATTGGGGAGGACAGAGAGGTACTGAACCATGGGGCGTCCACCCTTTCTTCGTGACCCCACCCTGCTGGTGTGTCAGGCTTGCTAGCAGAGGCCTCTGCAACATCACCCTGAGCCCGCCCTGCCCCAAGCCTCTTGTGAAGGCCCCCATAGGCAAGGAGGTCCAGCATGCAAGCTTGCCCCCCCAAAAGATGTGCTCCTCTGCCCAAAACTGCCCCACAAGGGCTGCGACGATAAAGCTAAAATCCCCATCCCTTACCACCTGCATCTGTAGCTGGCATCTTCAGAGGTGTATTACAGAGGCAATTTGGAACATCAAAATCTTAAAAGAAACTTGGGCTTGGAGAATTTCAGAAGCATGTCTAGTCAGTTCACAGTTAACATCCCTTTATTCCATAACATGCTGGCCCTGTCAGAATTCAACGTGACATCTTTTCCCCACACTGAGAGTTGTACAGCCAACAACTTATTCTGCCTCAGTTTTGCCCACCTTATTCTTTCTAGATCTTCATAATGAAAAGCAGAAATGTAGCTTTAAATTATTTAGCAAGCTTAATACCAGTCCATTTCCAGGGCAATTAGACTATGCAATATGCTGATTGATTTTTCACCCTCCCCTCATATAATCACAGAGTGGGTTATTTTCCTAAAGCTATCTGACATGGGGTGCTTCATAACAAAGATTTAATATTCATAATAAAGGGGAAATGGGAAAACATACCACGATTTTATGTGTGTGCAAGAGAAAGAGACAAAGTGAGGGTTCAAAGATTTACACACACACACACACATACACACACACACACAGACACCCAGCCTAATAAAATAGATTCATTAAAAAAAAGAGGAGCAAATCAAGAGTCCTGTCTTGGTGACTGGATTCATCTGGGAAATTTCAAAGTATGGTATGGAGGCAACAAGACACACCTGGTTGTTTTTTTTTTGTTCCCAGCAGCTGATATCAAGAGGTGAATTGTCACTGAACATTTGTTTATTTTTACTCAGAACATTGGGATGCCACCTTTCCACCCACCTTAGGGTTTCTAAGGTAGTGAAAAATCAAGGCAATGTCCAAATTCAGAAAAATACACATAAAATATTTCAACCTAACCTTGAAAAATTTTGGCAACTCACAGTCCATACCTTTGGAACATCCCTCCATCAATTGCCAGTCCATCAAAATGGTTAACAGTGAGCTACTTCATGAAACAGTATGCTCATATGAAATGAGAGTGGTGGTGATGATGACATTATGTGCCTACTACCCAATGAGAGCTTAACCCTGGACACCGAACGTCAATCAAGATTTCAAAAATGCCACAAAAAGTAACATAAGCTCTATCAAAGAATTAAAAATTATCTTTTCAGCCACAAATCAAAAATTGATCGCCCTGTGAAGTTAAACCCCCATAACATGGGAAAGAATCAAGACTCACAATTGCCTTCCTTTAAAAAAAAAAAGCCACACCAGCAGTTGCTCATGTATTCAGTGGGTTCTACTGAGTTTCTTATTTCTTTAAAAGTCTGTAGATTTGCCCAGGAAACTGATAAGGATATATCCCTACTGAGACATTATTCATTGCCTTTTAAAATTGGAATCTGCAAGAAATGCTCTTAAAATGCAAGTGGATTAAAAATGTAGAACAATAATTGGACCATTTTGCAGCATTCACATTTCAGAATATGGAAATTCACTGTCACAACTGGGTCAAATTCTTTGTTGGAATAATTCCACCAAAGCCAATTATGCCAACAGAGAATGTAATAATCCACTAGTTAAGCTTTCCTGAAGCTGGCATCAGAAAACAGTTGGTTAATGACAGCGCAGCTTAACAGCAGTTGCTTGACTTTGGCTTGACTTTCAGGCCTGTGACTTGGGAGACTGTCTGAGCGGTATGGTTGGAGTACAAGTATTTGCAATTGCAAAGTGCTTTGTCTACAAATCTGTGAAGGGCTTCCATTAAGAGCAACCTGACTTTTGAACTAGAAAGCGAATGCATATTCAAAGTAAAATGCAAGGGTTGTGAGAAAACTGTTGTAGGATTTTCCATGACAGAAACAGGAACATTTCTAAATCGACAACCATATGCTCCATTCATGCGAAAAGAAAAAGATTGGGGAAGGGGGGTAATATTGCTGGTAAATGATAGAGAAGAAGAACTGACAGAGACTTGGTGGGCCATTTTGGGAGTATCAGTAAGCAACTGTAGCTGACAGGTGGTGAAAAGTGTTGTCAAGTCACAGCTGATTTAAGATGACCCTGTAGGATCTTCAAAGCAAGAGACATCTGGAGGTTGTTTGCCATTGCCTGCCTCTGTGTAGCAACTCTGAACTTCCTTGGTGGTCACCCACACAAAGGTTGACCCTGCTTAGTATTTGAGATCTGTCAAGACTAAAAAAGTCTGGGCCATCCAGGTAAGGGCTATACCTGTTTATATATGATTAAATAGCTGGGATTGTTATTAACATTTGTTCTCCTGGAAAAAAGAGAGGTGAACCATTTGATTTACTCCTTGTCTTTTACTTCTTGAGAATTCAGACAACTGAATGTGTGAACTGGCTCCACTGAAAACAATTGGGGAGGAGGCAATATGACATTTTCATCTGGGCACTGGATGTGTGAGTCAAATGCATGTCATCAAGAAATGGTGAGCATGCCTATAAGGAACAGCTCTCATTTCACTTAATGTTTAACTGTTATCCCAATTTGGTAAAAACTGAAAGATATTTTAGAAAGTGTGAAGGATGTTGCCTTAACATTTGCTGCCTAAATTATAGCTAACAAACATCTGTTTAAGCCACAGGGAGCAGAGAATTCATTTACATAGGATGAAATTGAATGGCTGAAGGTGAGATTCCACTGTCAGCATTCCATTCCATCGGAAACAACAGGAGTCTGACTCTAAACTCTTCGGTAATAGTTTGTTCCCTTAGACTGCTGCAACTTCAAACAATGCTCCAAACATCTACTGGAAACGAGGGAAAGCATCCAAAGGGAAAATTGTATGTATTAGGCACCAGATTACAACTCTGGGTGTTTTCAGATTATTGTGTTTTTCTTTTGGCCATGAGTTGTTTACTTAATTCATTAATGCCTTTAGAATACTTCTGTGCTGCCTTTTCAGCACTCTGCTCAAGGCAGCTCACAATTAAAAACCAGCATATAAAAAGTGCAAGCCATTAAAAAACAAACCATTAAAAATGTGCCTAAAGGTGATCACCACCCCATAATTCTCAGTTAGCTGAGATTTAGCTAACATCTTTTGTCAACACAAGTTTGAATTTTACAAACCAACGAAAGGCTGGAACGGCTTTAATGATTACTGCCCCAGGATAACTGAAGATTTTTTAAAAAAAAGCAATTAAAATTGACACGTTTGAGCATAAATATCTGCCTTCTTCCCCTTCTCTTTTGTGTATTATTTTGACTTCCTAATAAATTTGCTTTTCCCATTTGTACCTCACTCCTCTTCTAAGCAGCATTTGGTTTCTCTTATTTTGTCTCTTCAACCCCACCTATTAGGCAGATAGAGCAAAGTAAAAGTAATAGGCTCAAGTATATTTGCATATGTATGTGTATGTGTATACACAATCACACACATACATAAATGCAACAATACACAAAGATAACCAGTATAAAGAGCAAACAGCCCAGCCCATTCATGAATAAAAAACAAAGGAAGGGAATATGCAGTAATTGTTATTCCCAACAGGTTTTATAGCGACACTGCTTTTGAACTCAGGTGCCCTGGCCTCGATCCAAAACTCTGTCTAATATACCTAAACAATAACACATTGAACTAGATTAATACAGCTACTTCATATAGCAGCATCCATTAAAAGTATTTTTAAAAATAATGAAAAAAACCCACAAACAATTTAAAGAATCATAAGCAACAGATGGAGTCAATCAAGAAAGAATGCTCCTTCGTGGCTTTGAAATGTGAACAGAAAACTTCAAAGGTAAAAATATTCTTTCTGAAGTGTATCTTTCTTGCAGATGAAATACTTTAAAACACATTCAGTGAATTTGGTCACCTGATGCAGATGGGGGCAAGCCTCTCCACCCCGACATATTATCTATTCAAAAAGATCCTTTAATATACCAGACAACCATGACATTCATTCAAAGGACCGATTAATCCCCTTTTTTCTTGTCAGGCTACATTCCAGGATTTTCTAAATATAAATACTAACACATTCTTCGGAAAAATTATTCTTTTAAAATGCCGTTTTTCTGACTGCTTGCTCCCCCCGCCCCCAAAGGTGCAATCATTCCTCTTACCACCAAGATTCCACTCACATTTTGGAATGCCTCCTGCGAATTCTCTCGCAAGTGCACACATACAACATATGAGCTGTTAAGATCACATGGGGCTGTATATGTACTAAGTTTGCAGACCAAAGTTACAGCAAAAAAAATTGTTTGTAAAGGAACAGAATGTGGCTGGAACCCTGCGGACTGTGATCCTGATCCCAAGAGGGGAAGGGGGAATCTGTGGGATGCAAGGGCTCTCAGTGAGATACAATTCCATACAGTCCACCTTCCAAGGCAATCATTTTTTCCAGGGGAATGGATTTCTGTTGTCTGAAAATCAGTTATAATTCCAAAAGATCTCGAGACCCCACTTGGAGGTTGGCAACATGTGTGTGTGTGAGAGAGAGGGGGGGGGGACTTCTTGGTAGCTTTCATTTCTTCCTGGAGGCGAAAAAATGTCAACGATGCAATGAAAATGCAAAGACAACGGAAGGTAGAAGGCATTCTCTTTCTTTTATCATTCAGAAGAAATGTGATGTACTTTGGTCCTACAGCAAAAATAACTAGCAATCTGCTCCAACTCATATCTCAAACAAAGTGTTCCTAATAGCCTCCCTTTTGCTTTGCTCTCTGCCTCTAAGCTCCACACAGTAATTATTCATCAATTGTTTAGACACATAGCCCCGGAGGCCAGTTAGTCCTCAGACTTGCTACACTGAGGAAATTCCATGGTACAATAACTACAGTGACAAACACAGTGCACATTCACAAATGGCATTCAGAGAGGTCGAAAGTGACCCAGTCGAAATCTCAGTAGAAGTTGCTCAGCTTACCCCCTGTTCTGCCCTTTCAGTAACTTGCTGCTGTATTTTTCCTCTTTTATTTGACAACAAGACTTAGGCCCCTTCCACACATGCAGAATACTGCACTTTCAGTCATTAAAGCCTTCGACAATACACTTTCAATCACTTTCTCAATTGTTTGCAAGTAGATTTTGCTGTTCCGCACAACTGCAAAATGCATTGAAAGTGGATTGAAAGTGCATTATTCTGCATGTGCAGAAGGGGCCTTCAGAAGTTCTACAGATGATCCACTGGTGAGCGAGGGGAATGGCTTGGCCATTTGGGGATTTGTTCTCTGCTGTGCTTCTGCTAACATTGCTTGCCGCCTAGTGGAAGGAAAGAACTGTTTTGAGTCCCTGCAATATCAGCAGAATGCCACCTCCTCATAAAATCCAATTTCTAGACTCCTTGAATACAATACCATCAGCTTCATAAACTTGTCACCTTCTGTGAACTACACAGTAAAACCACAGCAGGCTGTATACAGAATTTTAGAGTGTTAAAAGTGTTCCATGTTATCTCAGTAAGCTGTATAAAAGGCAATAAACTGTATGAGGTAGATCAGGGTTATCATTAATAATAAGAATTATCATTAATAATATGTAATGGATGTGAAATTGCAGGATTTGTGAAGGGAAGCCATGGTGGAAAGAGGGAAGACCCATATAATAGCTCTTTCTCCAGTTGAAAAAAGCCCCAGAAAATATTTTGCAAACTTTTTCCAAATGTTTTGTTTGCACTCACCCTCTCAAAAATGCTTCCTGGTTGCCATTTTGTCGTTGTTCCAAGATTTTTATTTCTTAGATTCATAGGGGACATAGCTACATAGACATGACCCCCCCGCCCCAATAATAAAAAGAAAAAACCTGATGGAAATACAGTGTGAGATGGCTCGTGCAAGTTCATAAAATGGTGCTGACAAGTAAGTCGGGATTGCAGAGAGGCATGGGAACATTTTAAAGAGGTTGAACAGCAAGTGAAAACATTTTCAAAAAAGAATTGCCTGGCAACAACATGCAAATAAAACATTTTCAGGAGGTATTAACATGTTTTAGGCTAAAAACCATGTGGAACGTCATGGAGGAAATGTTTTATTTCCTGCCTGAAAATGTTTTATTTGTGTTGTGTGGAAAGAGCCAGTCCATGCTTGACAGCACCTTCTGCTGGCAGCTAGTTAGCGGTAAAATCCCATTAGCAACCTGTTTTCACCAATATATTATGCACCATAAAAACTACATGAAAACCAGGCACTGTTAGTCAACTATAGTTAAACAATTCAGCAGCATAATGACACAAAAACAATTCTTGCAGCAATAAATAAAAACAATTTTTGCAGTAGTAAATAAAAAAATGTCCAAATGTTGTGGGCATAGAACAAAAACACTGTATAGTTAAATATATGCCTGGTCAAATGGAGGGGGAGAAATGGTTTTAACCTACAACTAAAACACACTAAAAGACTAGGTGCCAGGCGAGAAACTAAAAGGAGAGCATTTCATAACTGAGGAGCTACCACAGAAAAAGCTCTGTTTCTGGTAGAGACCCATTTCACTTTAGGTTGGAAGGAGAAGCCATTCTATGTTGGAGAACTCTATGAGTATATTAGGTTTATCATTGCCCTTCTCTTGAAAATAAAATCTATAATCTGGTTCTGGTGGGTTTTCTGGGTGGTGTGGCTGTGGTCTAGTGGATCTATGGCTCTTGGTGATACACCTCTGAAGATGCCAGCCACAGATGCAGGCGAAACGTTAGGAACAAGATCCACCAGACCATGGCTACACAGCCTGGAAAACCCACCAGAACCAGTTGAATCTGGCCGTGAAAGCCTTGAACAAAATCTATAATCCTTTCTTTCCAATATGAGAACACGTTACTTATGATGCCCTCTCCCCCCCTTGATTAAACTTTTGAAGCCATTTGATGACACCTCTGGACAATTATAATTAAAACTGAAGTATTCCTCATGCAGAGTGCTCGTGATAATCAGTGGGACATTAGGACCAGTTATTAGATTTTTAAAATTATTTAAACCTTTCTGAACTTCCAGACAGAAAGAGAATTAACATGGGATATCAATCATTGTTCCTGTAAGCTGTTACTGCAAACTGGTATTCTGATTATACTCCTGAGGATGTTGCATGTTTCCAGCTGTAGGTGACGCAACATACGGGAGCTAATGTGCCAATACCTGCCGGGTTGGGTCTGGAGTTGGAGGGAGCAGTGGGGAAGATCCATAGGGGAATTAATGAGGCAGAGTGGATTGTAAAAGCAGATTCGACTGGAAAATCCACTAGGGGACTGGAATGAATTAAGCATCAGTGAATCAGGCTGGCTGGGGAGAGGAACATGATGGCTAAGTAGAACAGGACAGCCGAGAGCCATAAATAAATGGAAGTTGTTGGGGGACTATCAGACTACCTGGGATTGTAGGGGGAGCCATGATCTTTAGCTAGATTGTGACAGCTGTTAGTTTACCTCTAGCATCCCAACCCAGAGGTCCTCTCCATTCTCCTCAGAAGTCACAGAAGCAACTCCTTTTTGCTCTCTTCCTGCACCCATCTTTTAAGAATGATATGACAAGACACGTATGTTTTGAACTCTCATAAGATTCCTTTAATCCATAAGAGTTCAACCACCATTTTGTTTGCCTAGGTGACCACAACCAATGGTATGGTTGCCATAGCAACAGAAATGAGAGACAAAGAGTCTTTATCTGCAATTAAAAGAAGTGGAACATAGCGACACACCAGAGCAAAAATAGGTCTTTGGTTTGACTTTGGACACTTGTGTAGTTGCTAACTACAAAGTCCTTCACTCTCTATGCTATCTGGCCCTAGAAGATCCAACAGCTTTCAATTTGAATTTTAAAAGCAGATGTCATTTTTGTTTTGTTTTGTAAGAGTTTGAATCTTTAAGGAAATCTACTTGAAGGTACTCTGTTTTATCGACTGTGCATCAATCAGCTCAGTGGAATGCTTCCTATTTTTGTCTGTGGTTTTATGTGTAGCATCGAGTTGACATTTTCTAACAAAAGGTAATTGGTAAAAGAAAAAAACCCTCAATGCAACACAGACCCTATTGAAGCAGAAATTTAAAACAAATAAACAGCAACAACAAACCGAAGGAAGGAAGCTGGAGCCACAGAAGATAAGTTGTTCAGAAAAGACCAAGAAGCCTGAGAGACAACAACTGAGTATTGTCTGGTGCATCACAAGTGAAAAGAGAGACATCTGTTTTACAGCTTGCATAATGACAGAAGCATTTCAGGGAATATTTGTCACTCCAAGCAGCACATACTCAAATCTCCTCTCCACATGTTCCTCCTCCTCTTTGCCCATTTACTCTCCTGTCCTTTAGAAGAGTACCACCCTCATCTTTCTACACTGGAGAGTAAATTACATGTGCCAAGATTTCATTCATTTCTCATAAGAAAAAGGAATTGAAGAAGAAGAAGAAGAAGTAGTAGTAGTAGTAGTAGTATTTTATTAATTTAAAATTGTTATAGATTGTTTTATATTTGTGTTATATGATGTTGATGTACACCGCCCTGAGCCCTTCGGGGGAGGGCGGTTTAAAAATGAAATAAATAAATAAATAAATAAGTAGTAGTAGTAGTAGTAGTAGTAGTAGTAGTAGTAGTAGTAGTAGTAGTAGTTTGGTTTTATACCCCATTTTTCTCTCCTTTTCCCTCTGCTCAACAGAAGTAGGTGGGGCTGAGAGAGTTCTGAGGGAACTGACTAGCCAAAGGTCACCCAGCAAGATTCATGCTTAAAAGCAGGAAAACAGTTCACCAGATTAGAGTCTGCCACTCATGTGTAGGAGTGGGGAATCAAAACTGGCTCTCCAGATTAGAGTCCACCAATCTAAACCACTACAGCATGCTGGCTCTGGGGTGCCTTCAGCTTCACTGGAGTTGTCTTCAGTAAGGCCCCAAGAAAAGGTGAGCCCAATTTGAAGATTTTCATGACTTGCAAGAGTGGACATTCCCATGATTGAAAGAGGAATGAAAAGTGGATGAGCAGGGTACATTCTGGCTTTCATCTAATGGGTGAGGGGCAACAGAGGAGCAGAAAAGAAGGACAAGGTGCACCCCCCTTCTTATACTAACCCTGTCCACACATTACAGTGAATGCATGTGCAGCCTGCATGTACACCTACTGACACACATTCATTTTACAAATGAAACAAACAACCAGTGTCTGATTAAATGTGGTGTTTCAATCATACATTCACCTGTAAATGATTTGAAAGTACCAAGTTTATTCTGTACATGGATTTTGCATGTGTTCACTGTACAGAGCTATTGACACAAGCAGATAGTTGTGTGTCTTTCTGAGAGAAACTGCCTTGTATATTTGAAGCACTAAGTACAGTCTTGTTACTGAGAGGAGAAACTGAGTCAAGGAAAGTGTCTCTGATTACCCAAGGGCTGCCTGCCTCCTTTGCCATTTGCTTCAGGCCCGGAATTTCCTCTAGTTTGTGGAAACAGCAAGGCTGATTCAGCAGGTTAAACCAGGATGATTTGTAAGCCAGTCTCCAGTGAGCCATTTATAATTTTCATCCAATTTGCAAAGCTGTTCTACAATACTGAGATAGAATCTTCCTCCACCATCTAGTGCGCAGGGGCAAGCAACATTTCTCCAAGTTATTACTGTCCCTTTCTCAGAACATTTATTTTATTAAAGCAAACTGCTTTGAAATGAGCCCTAAACTTTGGCAAAGAATACATTGTCATGCATTGGTGCGGCAGGATCATGGAACGCCGGTGACTCTTGCATGAAAGATCGAATTAGTTTCACATAATCATTTCCTCTGCCATATTCATGTGGGTAGGGGGGCAGCACTCTTGAGGTCATATTTGTTTTTATAAAAGAA
Source organism: Sphaerodactylus townsendi (assembly GCF_021028975.2). Taxonomy (NCBI): domain Eukaryota; kingdom Metazoa; phylum Chordata; class Lepidosauria; order Squamata; family Sphaerodactylidae; genus Sphaerodactylus; species Sphaerodactylus townsendi. The sequence goes on along the minus strand of NC_059425.1, from coordinate 41,565,029 downwards.
TGGCGCAATATGAAAAGTGACCTCATCACTCTTCTAAGCTCAATATAAATAAGACAAATAATCCCCTGGCAAATTAAATTTGTTTCTAATAAAATCTCACTCTTATCAATTTATCCTTTGGTCATTTCTTGAAAGAGAAATTCAGTGCAGTTGTTTCAGATGCCTGTCTTCATTGTAGACACATGAATGAAAGAGAGAAATATTTATTATCTTCCTTCGGTGAGCAACAACAATACCCCCAGACTTTAATTACAGTCATACTCCTATGTTCTACCCAATGGATTTGTTACATCGCAGAAGTTAATAAAACGGGAAACAAGCTGCTTCAGCTGATTTTTCTCTACTAATACTTAAGGAGGATTGACTGGGTGACACCTCCTTATGTGATATTTCAAAAAGTCTCCATTGGCAATGCTGTGGTATTGCATAGATGTGGAATTACATATGTAAAGGGGTAACTTAACTGAAGTGAATGAGTCTAGTTGGATGAATACGTGCCAATCAGGAAGAGATATAGTAGAAGGGCAGCCATAAGTTACACCCATCTAAGCTCACTGAACTCAGTGGATTTAGAAAGGCACAGTTCTGTTTAGGATTACACTGTAAGATAATGTTAGGCTCTAGATGTAATAGACTTGGGATGGGGGGAGCTTCTCTCTAGCTATATTGTCAATCATCTTTTTTCAGATGGCATTAGCTGTAAGCTCTCAAGCTACAGGCAATCATCAGACCCTTGCTCTTTTGTTTTAAAAAGGAATCAGTACTCTAATATAAAGTTGTATCAATTTGCACTAATTCCCTCCTCAGGACTTGGGAGACCCCCCCAGAGGTACTTGTATTCCGTACTCATGAGTACCATTGTTAAAAGAAAAGAAAAAAGGGACCTCCTTTCAACAGCCAGGCAATAATGAACTTGTTGGTGTAGAACAGCCGTACTTGCTGCCACTGGGAGAAACCATGCTTGGGGTGCTCAGTTCTACACTGTTGGGTGCTCAGAGAATCTGCCCTCAATATGCAGGGTGACTGGAACAGAATAGCAGGTGGGCAGATTTTCCCTGACAGTGGATGGCATGGAACCCAAAGTGAACCGGTGGAAGCGAGGGAAATAAAGCGTCTCCTGCTTGTGGTGTTCGTGTGGGAGCATCTCCAACATGGAATTGTACAAAAGGATTGTTCATTTAGCAATTTTGAAAAATTGGGTTGAGGGAAATAAAATAGGCGAAACCTGTTTTGGGAATGGGACCTGTACGAATGCCCCCTCCCACACCCATTATATAATGTCCCACACCCATTATATTTGGCCCGTGCGGAATCTACCATATAGCAAAGATGTAGAGTGAAGTGGGGCTTCCAGCTATGATCCTTCTGATTCACAAACTTATTCAATGGATACACAAATGTTGTTCCAGAATACTACGGATTTCACATATTGTGCCTGCACTTACCCATCCCCCCCCAACTGCATCTTTATTGATTGTTGTTTCCCTCTTTACACAATACAAGGATTTGAAAAGGAAAACTTAGAATTCAATGCCTTCATTATCTCTTCAGGTCAAAGTTTGGTAATTGCTTTTAAAATTCCATATGGCACTGAGTTAGCTCATGTCAGAACAAAAAGAGAGAAAGTAATGAACAGCCAAAATACTAAATGTCATGGTGAAGATCTGAGCGAACTTTAAACTGTGAAAGTCATGAAATCAGAACCTTTAATATTCAAAAAGACTCAACAGGCATGCAAAGCCATCCCACCACTAAAGCCTTATATGGAAGCAAATTATATCAGTCAAGGATGAGACTTGAATCTAAATAAGAAATTATCTTTACTTTGTGCCACTTCTTCCAAGGGTGGACTCCTGTGCCTTAGCATTGGTAGTGAAAATAAAGGCACCAATTCAACTGGTATAATGTAACACAATGAAAACAGTGAGGGAAAGCTTCACCTGCTAAATTTCTGTCTGTGGCATTGGTTATTCATCACTGTTTCTTCATGCACCTGTCAAGTTCAGCTCTCAAAGGTATTGGTTCTGTGCCAATGTCCCGCCCCGCTCTGGCTGCTTGATTTTTCTTTTGACCAACTGGAACTTCCACAGCCCCAAAGGAAGTAATTATTAATGTTTTCTTCGGCATTACCTCATTACAAAACTAATTTGATTCCCTGTTTGGCAGTTAAGCTTTCATTCTTGGGGGGAAGGAGCTAGATGGGAATGAGAAAAAAAACACCATGATATCGCAAGGGTGAATTAATAAAAGTTCTAAGGGACTGCTCCAACCAAGGCAAGGAGTTTTCATCTTACGCTCTATCTTTGATGAAACTTTTTAATTGCATACAATCATCCTGGCTTGATAGTCATCACAAAGACAATTTTATAATGACCAGATATGGATCTTTAAGTTCTTAAGGGAAACAAAATAACAAAGGAATTCTATTAATATATTTACTGCAGATGAGATAAATTAGTGTAGCAAAGCGCTTCCAATGCTTTGGGGATTTTGCCGTCCGTAGGTAGTTGAAGGTTGCAAAAGCATTTCTTTGTTCCTTCCCACCTTTCCTTTCTTTTTAAAAGTTAGATTATTTGTAAATGAAGAGGTATTTATTTTCTTCCAGACTTACTCTAAAACACTGGCTACTTAAAAAAAACCTTGATGATAAAAAAAGCAAATTCGCCAGGGACGTAGGTATAGATTTTTTAGGGGGGGTTCGGGGGTGGGGCCACACACCCACCCGCCCCAGGGCATGGCCATGCCTCCCCAAGCCCCGCCCCTGGCCTAGTGCTTACAAAAGCAGCTCTCCGAGGTCGAAGATGGCAGACTCCCCTGCCCTCCCCTCTGGGCAGAGACATAGAGGGAAAATGGAGCCCAGTGCAAAATCTGAGTTTTGCACCCCCTCCCCAGGCAGCCGCACTGATGCTGGAATCCACCTTCAAACAGCATCACTTTCAATGGTGTTTAAACTAGAGAGCCCAAATTCTCCTTTTAAATCCACCTTAAAGGGAGAATCTGGGGTCTCTAGTTAAACAACATTGAAAGTGGTGCTGTTTTGGAGTGGATTATCCCCCACCCTGAAACAGCATCACTTTCAATGTGGCATAGTGGTTAAGAGCATTCTAATCTGGAGGAACCGGGTTTGATTCCCTGCTCTGCCACTTGAGCTGTGGAGGCTTATCCGGGGAATTCAGATTAGCCTGTGCACTCCCACATACGCCAGCTGGGTGACCTTGGGCTAGTCACAGCTTTTTGGAGCTCTCTCAGCCCCACCCACCTCACAGGGTGTTTGTTGTGAGGGAGCAAGGGCAAGGAGATTGTAAGCCCCTTTGAGTCTCCTACAGGAGAGAAAGGGGGATATAAATCCAAACTCTTCTTCTTCTTCTAAACTGAGGACCTCAGATTCTCCCTTTAAATCCATGCTGAAGAGGGTGGATTTAAAAGGAGAATCAGGGGAAATTTGGGGGGTGCCTGCTGTCAGGGGTTCAATTGTTAAGATAGAAGCACCAAACTTTCAGGGTATCTTTAGGAGTCTCTCCTAATGATACCACCCAGGTTTGGTGAAGTTTGGTTCAGGGGGTCCAAAGTTATGGACCCTCAAATGTGTAGCCTTCATCTTCTATTAGCTCCCATTGAAAACAATGGAGGATGGGGCACTCCTTTTGGGAGTCCATAGCTTTGGACCCCCTGGGTCAAACCTCACCAAACCTGGGTAGTATCATCAGGGGAGTCCCCCAAACAATCCCTGAAAGGTTGGTGCTGCTAGCCCAAACAATGCGCCCCCTGAAGGCCAAAAACCTAAAAAGCACTAAAATGTTTTCAAAACCCACAAACGGAGGGGCGGAGCTTCAGACATGAATGGGGGGGTTCAAACCCGAGAACCCCCCCCCCTTACCTACATCCATGAAATTAGCATTTTTAATCAGGAAAAGATTATTTTTGCATGAATACGTTTCTAGTACATACAAAGGATCAGGCTTCAGGCCAGCCATATTTGCTTATCCCCAATATTTATCCAGAGAGGGGGGGGGTCAGGCTACATTTGTAGGTTTACTACATGCAATCATACACATTGTGGGAGAAAGTTGAGTCATCTCCCAAAATCTGGGCCCTAAAAGCACCTGCCACACTAATTATGGCAGCAATCCTATGCAGGTCTACTTGGAAGTAACTTCCACTTTATTTACTCTCAGGAAAATATTCATTTGTTATTTTTAAGGTGACCTAGCCTCTTTGTTGTTTTACATGTGCACATTATGAAGTAATCTGAAGTGATACAACTTAGAAGCTCACCACCTCTGCCCATCACTCTGTTCCACTGTGTGAAAGTTTTATAGAATCCAAAAAGTCCAGATAAGGCTAGCAACATTTTAAAAGGAAATTTGCATCTGCTATAAGCTTTCCATCCAGTGCTGAAGCTGCAGCACTGATAGCTACTTTCCACCTCATGCTGGAGATTTTTAAAAATGAAAAGCAGTCTCAGGAGACTTCCATTTTGAGCAGAGAAGGGGTTTGGGTACCTGTGTGCAGTTAATCCTTTCACTGACTACCATCCCCCTCCCTAAATTTATTCTTTTTTTAGGAGAGGGTGGAACAGGGGATAGATTTGCTGTTACTCTGTGTACCATGATGCAGTTTGACCATGCTTCTCAAGGTCTTGGCAAGAACTTGGGATTTCTTTGCCATCACAGGTGTTAACCAGCTCAGCAAAACTAAGAATACTGTCTTGTTTCTCTAATTGTACAATCAGCAATTACTGCTACTGGGAACGGTTTGTGCACTTGATTTCATTTCAGTTTCATATTGCTTATTTATTGTGTCATACTTTCTGCATTTCATACATATGGATGCACACCGTGCATATGAAGCGGACAAAACGTGCCACAGTATTTTTGTTTATTTGTGTGGTAACATATTAACATGGATTTTTCTCTCAAAATGCAAGCACAACAAGGATAATGTATAATCTATGTTCGAGGATACTTCTTTAATTTACAGTTTCTAAAAACTAAAATAGCCTTCACAATTCCTTCTTGAAAGCTGTTGGGTTGTTGTATAATTTAAATCTAATTTGGGATACTGCAATTTGAAATGGTCTGCTTCCTAAACAAGCATCAATCTGTTTTCTTCTTCCTCTCCCCCTTCCTTAATTTTCAAGAGACAAACATATTGATCTTTCTAGGCTTCTTCTGGGATGTGGGTTTTCCAGCTGCTATGGCAACAGGGGGAAAAGCGCACTAACAGGGCTTTTTGGTGCACACAGAAAAGTGTCAGCAGGAGGGATAAGAAGGGCAACAGATGCCTCTTTAATTGGGTTTCTAGCTGTACAGATGGCTCAGTAACCCTTTGATCTTTGTGCTTTCCACTGGCCACAATTCGGAAAGTTTCATTAGGAGTATCTATCTGAAAGTGTAAAGACAGCAAGGAAAAGAATCTTAAGAGCCATTTGGTAGAATGCTGATGTTCTAATGGCTGCCACATGAACAAACTGCAAAGTGGAGGCTACTGATTCTATGGGGGACGCATGGTGGGCTTCTATAAGGTACGGTGAAAAGAGGCTTGTCCACAGCCAGGTGCTCCAGAAGGTTATTTTGGCCTATTGTATGTAATACTGTTTCTGGCCTGGTGTACACTGCCCAGAGCCCTTTGGGGGTGGGCGGTTTAGAAATTTGATATATAAATAAATAAATAAGTAAGTAAGTAAATAAGTAAATAAGTAAATAAGTAAAAGGTTGGCCCCACCAATGGAGGCAACCAGTAACAATGTTAGAAACCTTCCTGGGATACATTTTGATGTTAACACAGATGATAAAATAGGACCCACATGTCAGATTGGGATCAAATAGTTCAGGCACCGCCTCTCCTACAGGAAATTTTCACCACACTCCAGAGTTATCCTAAGCAAAGTTACACCCTTCTAAGTTCTCTGATGTCAAAGGTATGACTCTGCTCAAGAAGGCAGGGCTGTCAGTGTTTTCCAAGAAACATGGCTGAAACTACATTTCCAGTACATTTCAGCAAGTCCTTGAGTCACAACAACATCAAAGGGAATCAACCCCTAATTATTGTAATGACTCCCTTTTTGGTTATTAGAAAACTTTGGCGGGGAGAAGGAATGATTTGGCCATGAACAGCAAGCTACCCTTTTGTTCAATAACTGCCTCTGGAAGATGCAGGGTCTGAACCAATTCAAGGCTGCTTTTACACACTTTCAGTGGACTAGCAATCATTTGCAACCAGTGCATTATTCAGTGAATGTAAAGGCAGCCTGGAACAGACCTGTGTCTGAGTCTTTTGGGCTATCACTCTCTGAAGACCTTGGGTTTGATAGTTTATCAGGGAAAAGCAGCAGGGGTGGCTCAAGGGGATGCTGCAGCAAGAACCGAACAAATTGCTTGTGCCTTCTGGATGTCAATATTGATTCTGTGTTTCAGTTACAAGTTCTATTCTGGGGTAAAGTCTTGAGCTCAACCCTAGTGACATATTATATATATATTTTTCAGGCTAAGTGGGGTAACAGAAATTGGTGCAATCTACATTAGCCTCTGGCTACAATCGAAGAGGTAATTGAACACAATTCCAACCCACCGATTACAGTAGACTTAAACGTGAATAAGGTCAGTGTTTAGTTATGGTCTTTGTCAATGGCAGGAAAGGGATTTCAAGAGCAAAGCTGAAGAATCTTTTTACAGAGCAAAGCTAAAGAATCTTTCTTCCCAATCTGGAAATAAGATATTGCAATGACTTTGGGGCTCTGACACACTTCCTGGGAGGGGTCAGTAGTAGATCATCTACATGGCATACAGAAGGTCCCTAGTTCAAATACCAGCATCTTCAGTTAAAAGGGTCAAATAGTATGTGGATTAGGTGATGGGAAAGAGCTCAGCTAGAGACCATAGTGAGACAGTGTGAGTAGACAGTGCTGACCTTGCTGAACCAATGGTGTGATTCAGTATAAAACAGCTTCATGTGTTTTTGTTGACAGTAGCTCCCAGCCTGTAAAACATAAGATTTAGCTTTCCATTTTCTATAACAGCCAGATGGAAGCATTAAGATTTATGCTGTTAATTACTTGGATATAAGAATATACTCCTGCCACACAGTTGCTACTGGCATCCCAAAAGAGTGGTATATCGCAGCGAGTAAGACCAAAACATTAACATTTCTGTAGGAATTTACTAATTTACCAATATACATTCCATGCTATAAATTGTTTTTATTGCACCATGAGACCCAGGAAAATTCCATTTTGGATCCTTTCAAGGATTAATAGATCTAGCACCAATGATTGTGTTGTGCTGTTCACATATTCCTTTGTTTAGGCTGTTCTTAACTGGGACTACAACAGGTATATTGCATCTTGCAATAAAAAAAGGTCTTATATATTAGAAATTGAAAAACTCCTGTTACAGTTTTGCTTGTTATTGAGTGACTTGAACCCATGAGTATTTGTGAAGCACTTTTCAAACCAGTTCATGAGCCAATAGTATATGAATTGCATAAAAGAAGCAAAACAATCAAGAAAACGAGCAACACAAGTGGGTGTAATAAAAATGTTCACAATGGCAACACACAAAAGCAGTCAGAAATGAAAAGTGAAAATACATACAGCTCTAATGCCTGTTTTTTCCTCTTTAATTACTGTGCAGTGAGCAGGCTGATCCTATGGTTTTGTTATGACAAACGGTAGGTTACCACAACTGCACCAGCAGCAAAGTAGCTAAACAAAAGATTAGCAATATGGGGTGTGGAGTGGGTGGGGACGGGACAACAATACTAGTAGCCACTCTCATTGAGTCTCTGGCAATTTGGTTGCCACCAATTAATTTTAATAATACTGCCCCCACATCATGTATATACTGATCAACACATGGCAAGGACCACCATGGTAGGAACTGCTTGATGATGTCTTGGCACTGTCCCATGGTGTGTCCCACACAGGTGACTTCCGCACAGCAGAAATAAAACATCCTGTAGATGTTTTTAAAATATCAGTTTTGGCTTTTTTAGTTCACACACAGCCCACTAAAAACAGCCAGAGAACTGCCAGTCAAAACATATTTTTCCCACCTACTGCATGGAGCTCTTGTGAATTTCACAGTTGCAACTGTCATTCTGTGTGCTGCTAATGAGATTCACCATGCCTCTGCCATTTTCCATGGAGGTTTCCTCTGCTTGTAGCTCATCCGCAAACAATTTCTATGTAAAAAGTAGATGAATAAAGTTTGTTTTGCCTAGTGATCCTGTGCACATGTTTTTCATTTTTTTTTATTTTGAGGGGGATGTCTATGAAGCTTTGGTGACACAAAAATGCACATATTGCAGCTTCTCTTAATTGTGTCACCATAGCTTCACAGACATCCTCCTCAAAACGAAAAACAACAAGCGTGTAGGATCACCAGGGAACCCTAACTTTGTTCTTGAAAAATTACAGTAAAATCGTGCACAGATGAGCTGCAAGAAGAAATGCTCCATAGGGAACCTTCAGAGAATCACTGCTGCAGCATACAAAACGGCAGGTGCAAACAGCAAAAATGAAAGTAAGAGGTTTGGGAAAGAGAAATAAAGTATTTCCTGCCTGCTTTTGTTTTCTCATCAGGCAAGAAACATCTTCAACCCAGGTTGCGGAAAAAGATTGCTAGTTTAGCAATTTTTGAAAACCTGGGTTGAGAGAAATAAACCATTTTAAAGACATTTTTGGGAAGAGACCTGTGTGAACTTCTTCCCCCAACTGCTTTTTAAAACATCTCCAAGATGCTTTATTTCTGTGAGTGGAAAATCATCACACGGGTTAAACACATACTCCGAGGAAGAGCCCACACTACTTCCTTGGTAGATTCTCCAATGGTTAAGGAAGTCTGTGTATAGAACCAGTTCCTGCATCTGTCTGTAAATCCTTTTATTGCGCTGTATGCTGGTTTGTTGTCATTCACAGGTTTCACTATCTGTGTTAATCCAGTCGTACTAATGCTCAGTTACTTTTGCTTATCAACCCTAACTAGCCTTTCCAGGAAACACCCTCCCCACACTTTACCTATATGCAATAGTTGGTGACTTCTGTTTCAGTGGATCTGAAAAGGTGAGCATGCACACAAAAGCTTATACCAAGAATAAAACTTGGTTGGTATTAAAGGGAAGAAGAGGAGGAGTTTGGATTTATATCTACTTTCCTCAACCATAAGGAGTTTCAAAATGGCTTGCAAACTCCTTCTCATCCTCTTCCCACATCAGACACCCTTGAGGTAGGTGGGGCTCAGAGAGTTCTGTGACAACTGTGACTAGCCCAGTGTCTGTGACTAGCCCAGTGTCACCCAACAGGCTTCATGCATAGGAGCAGGGAAACTAACATGATTCACCAGGTAAGAGCCTGCCGCTCATGTGGAGGAGTGCAAAATCAAACCTGGTTCTCAAGATCAGAGTGAATTGTTCTTAACCATTACACCACTTGACTCAAACTTTTTCTGTAGAATCTAGAGGTGACTGAACCCCTTTCAGTTCTGCTGGATCCCTCACAAAGAAAGGTTAGAGCACAAAATACAACACAGTGACTTGGTCTGATTGCACCACCATGCAACACTGCCTATCATGCAACAATGCTCATAATTGTGTGCTGCCCAGGGACTTCGATGATGGGTGGGAAATAAGTACAAGGATAAATAACTAAATAAAATCTTAATTTGTCTGCTGATGCACCTGCTACGGATTTGGCACTTGTTGAGGTCTTCAGTAAGTCTAGGTAGAAGCTCAAATGTATCTGGTTGACCCCAGTATCCAATAAGATTGGAAACATTTACACTAAATAGAGAAAGTTGGAGCATATGATCTTCTGACTCTTACAATCCATCTTGGTGTTGCTGCTGCTTCTCATACACTATTTTTCCTGTCAAATTTGAAGTGCCACAAGAAGGCCAGGCAACTGGAAGTTGCTGCTGAGGGTATTGTGAGTATGGGGAAGCTAAATAACATTTTTGTTGTTGACTAATATTGACAAACAGTAAACAATTAAAAAGCCTGGTGCTTGTAAAGGGTGAATCTGTCTAAGTGATAGATAGTGCTGCGGAAATAAATTTGATATGGAGAACAGTCTAACTGGGTGAATAATGCTTGGTATCATGTCAGCGGTGGCGGTAGGGAGTCTTAAAAAAACCTTACATAGGATGGTAAAAAAAGGAGAAAGAAACAACAATAATCACAAAAGGAAAGTTCCTTTTTCTTTTCTTTCTTTTTTTCCAATTTACATTTTCTGACCATTTTACATCCTGTTGTCAGGAACACATTATGCTATCTTAAACCAAGTCAGACCATTGGTCAATCACTGTCAGTACTGTTTACTTTGATCTGCAGCAACTCTCCAGGGTCTCAAATGGAGGTCTTTCCCACCATCTACTATCTGATCCTTTTTTAATGGGAGATGCTGGGGTGGAAACTGGAACCCTCTGCATGGAAAGGAGATGTTAACACCGTACAGTCACAGCAGAGCCCGGAAACAGCAATTAATTATCTGGTATGGAGACCATGTATTTCAGTGTGTTCCAGGTCTGGCCAGGATACTTCTCAACATTCACCCATCCTTCTTACCAGACTCCTTGGGCCTCTTCTTCCCCTCTGGTTCTCATACACACATCTGTAAGGCATCTGTCTTTTTATCTGAACCCTAATTTATCTTATTACATGAGTTCAAGTTTTAATAACATACTGTCTTAAAAGTGCCATTATAATGATGTAACATTTTGGAGGCCTTCAAGCATGCTGGCACTCGACAGTCTTAACTTTACGGCCAGATTTGTCGAACTACTCTTAGGAAGAGTATCTGACCCATAATATATGGGCAATTTGCACAATTTTCTAAATTACAGTCTTTTACAGAATTTTGTTTTAAAGTGTAATGTCAAATCCTGAGATGCTACAATATAGCTGTCATTACAGTATATAAGAACACACTGCTCCGAAAAATCATACCCAGGTTAGAGTGATTGACAAGGTGGCTCACTGGATTTTCCCCAATGCAACATGTTCCCATTCAGGGGAGGATTTAAACTAAATCAATTTCGTTCAAATTTTAGCTTTCATTTGTATGTGTTAAAACAAGCAAACAAAAACATTAAATCTAGTAGATTCATGATGCAAACCTGAGTCATATTCTTCTAAACATACTGACTTTTATGGACTTGGAAGTATATACTGAGTACCAGATCATACTTATCAAAATGCTTGTTAATCTTCTCAAAGAATTCCAAACAACTGGCGAGGCAAAACACTCCTTTGCACAAGCCATGCCGATTTCTTCTCAGCAGGTTCCTTCTTTGTTCCTCTATGTCAGTGGTTCCCACTGCGGTACTCACAGAGAGACCCATTCCCAATGACCATCAACCAAAAGGGTGATATGACTGTGGTATGCCCAATGTGCCACCCCATAAAACTCACACCTACAATAATAGAAGTCATAACTATATGCTTCTGAGCATGTAGCATTGCAGGAAGGAAGGTGGAATGTATATAGCCTGATCTCATTAGATCTGGGAAGCAAAGCAGGGTCAGTACTTGGAAGGAAGACCTCCAAGGAAGACTCTGCAGAGGAAGGCCACCTCTGCTTCTTACTTACCTTGAAAGCCCCTTACTGGGGTTGCCAAGAGTTTTCTGTGACTGTCAGTACTTTACACATACACATGTAGTATATGTATCTCTCCACCAGAGCTGAACTGAGCCCTTGTGCACCTCTCACTCTTCTCATGAGGAACAGCAGCTCAAGCAAGAGAGTGAGACTGCCCAAGCTCCTGGAAGAGAGCAAGCTGGTCATAGAGAAAGGGAAGTAAATGTAGCAGCATTCCCCTGTGGCCAGCTTGTTCTTATTTGTCGTGGCTGCTGTGGTGATGGTGGTGGTTTTACTATCTCTTCCCTTTGGCCAGCTTTTTCTCTTCTTGGCAGCTGCCAGGGTATTGGGATGAGAGTGCAAAGGCGGCTGGCAAAGTCTGGATGGTACCTGGGATTTTCCATTGTATTGGGAAATGGACCCCAAAAAATCCTGGAAATATTTGGGATTAACTAGAAATATTGGCAGCCAGCAATTTCAGGCTCCCAGGACTGTTTTTTTTTAATTATTTAATTTTCCTGTGTGCCTGTTTCTTCCTGGGGCTTAGTATCAGCTTGCCATGTTGGTTTGGCTTTGATTCTGTTCTTTGACTCCTAAGCCTCTGAGTCAGTATCTCTGCTCTATATGCTTAATATTAATTGTTTCTACTAATTTACCTGGAAGAGATGTTAGACTCACCGGCCTGTAATTTTCTGCCTCTTCCCTGAACACCTTTCTAGAAGAAAGCTGCATTGTTATAATAATACAGCATACCCATTCCCTTGTTGTCAAATTCCTAGTTATTATCTTGTCAGACTATTACACAGTTTCCCATCAGAATCAAGGAACTCAATTCAAGCCATCAGGTGCATTACTCTCAAATACTTACGGCATGCATGCTTTTCTGTAGAGGCAAACATTTGTATTAAGATATGCAAGAATTTATGAAAATGTATTTGGCTTTTCAGTTTCCCACAGAGCTTGCTGAAATAGAAAGTTTGCTCGAGGGATTAGAGTGAAGCAGGGAGTGTGTATTTATCCTTCACTACAGAAAATTTTGTGTATGCAGCAAAGATGGCAATGTGCAATTTCCGTCAAAAGGAAGTGTGGGATGAATGATGCCAGCATAGGTGATTCATATTTTGAAGAAGTGCCTCGCCAGCCATTTTGGAGGCTCATCTTTTTAAAGTCCATTAGATCCCAGCCTTACACCAGCAGAACGACTAAGCCCCAATCTAACAGGCTGCCATAATCAAACAGCTTACTCTGGGATGGTTCTTTTGCTCTGATAGGACTACACCAGCATAAATTAGTAGGCAGACTGCCACAAAAGGCTGCTTCTGCACATTTTCTGCTCAGAAGCAGAAGGAAGCAAAGACAAAAAATAAGGTATCCTGTACAACCAAAACAAAGGAACAACTGACAGAGAATTCCCCAGCATTATCACGACCACCCTACAGCTTTGCAATATACAAATATTTAGTGTATTACATGGAACTGTTGCAACTGGATTGCCTGATATTTTTGTTTAGGAAAAAAGCAGAAGCCGGAGTGAGAGACTATTAGAATTACAGCTGCAGAATCAGAAGATTTAACCCTTTCTTGCTGCAATGTTTCTATGATAGAAATACCTTTCCACAAGCTGTGGCTGATTCCAGTGGGAAAAACAATGACAGAAACCTGTACTGTATCTCTCATTATCCCAACCAGAACATGACATATATGTATCAGGTGCTTTATGTGGGGAATGCAAGGAACAGTGGTATGCAGGGAACAGTGATTCAGCCTGTACCAAAATCATCACTTCTGCAGCATTTTAAAGCAGAAGAAAATTTCAGGAGACCTAGTTTTGTACATATGGGTAGACCCAAATTGCACTGTTAAAAAGAGAAAAAAACAAGAGAAAAAATATCAAATTCCTGCATTAAAGTAAGTCTAAACCCATGTCAATGAAACAGGGTCAAGTTGAGTTAGCTACAATTTGTTTCCCAAAATTTCCCATGCTTTGGACCTTGTGGATTTCAGAGAATTCACATGCATGCTCTAGTAGGATTTTCAGGATATATGGCTCACAAGCCAATCATGTTCCAAAAACTGAGACTACAACATAGAATGCACTCAACACGAAAAACATTTCCAACACTCTCTTCATCCAAATTTGTGCTCAAATATTGGACTACCAAATTACTTATCCAAGGCCCTTTCCGCACGGGCCTTTTACAGTGCCCTGGGAATGGCAAAAACGTTGTCCTGAGGGAGCTGTTCGCAAGGGGGGCACACTGCTTCGCAGCCGTGCCGCCCTAGCTCCTCCCCAGTGGTGCGAAGCCGCCATTTTCCCACCTCGCTCCCCATGTGAACGGGAGCGGCTGGAAGGCACCATCCCTCCTCCCTTGCCCAATCAACTTACCATCCCTGAGACCGTCTGGCGTGTTGCTGAGGCCTGGGACACGCTCCCCCTGCCCTGCAACTCCGGAGCGGTCGCGCAGGGCAGGGGGGCATGTCCCCTGGCCTCGGCGACGTGCCGGACAGTCGCAGGGACGGTAAGTCAATCGGGCGACGGCACACACCGTCTTCCCGGTCGTTGCCAGGACCGTTCGTACGAACGGTCCCAGGGGGTTGGTGTCATGTACGCCGACCCGACCCCCAGTGTGGCCGTGCGGAAGCGGCCCTAGTTTCTGAAGCTGAAGTGATGCATTAGGAATCCTCCACTGTTTGGTTTTTAATTTCTCAATTTTGTACAAAGCACTGTGCATGCATGACAGCATGCATTATGCCACCTTTGAATCCTTTCCTATGTATTATTGTGCATTATTTTTGTTTGTTTTTATTTTAAAAATTGTACCCTGCTTTTTTGCCCTCACAAGGAATTGGAGGCCCAAGAAATCCACCTTTAAAATACTCACGAGTTAAGGAAGAAAGACAATGCTAAGCAAAAACTGTCAACCAGTAGATACAATATAAATGGAAGAACAAACTGCAATGAGAATCCATAGTACAATTGACAAGTTACAAAAGCAAAAGGTAAAAGATTGAAACTCCAATTGCAAATTTAGATGCAGCACATTACCGAAATATAAAAAAAAAAACAACACAACACAACCAGATGGTAATGTTCCTATTAGCACCAACATGTTACCTTTTAGTATTCTGAACAATTCTGGGTAAAAAGCCATCAGTCCATTTCCTGTTATATTTGTCCATAGTAAACATTATCAGGCTTCCTGGGAATATTATTTGGAAACCATTGCCCTGCCATAATAAGTTTTTGAAGCTCCCGCAGTTTCAAAACTGTCTTGTCAGGTGGCACAGATGACTGCTATTTGAGATCCAGCATTTCAAAACTCCCTTGGCCCTTAGAATGAGTTGCACAGCTTTTCAGATTTTTACTATAGTGTGTCAATTTCATCATCCAAGCAAGCTCCCAAGGATTTTTTTTGTTTTGTTTACCTAGGTAAACCATAAGTGTCAATGGTATGATATGATCAGCTTGGTTCTGGATATAATATTAATTCTTCAAACACACCTGTGATACTTTGAAAGAGACTTCAAAGTACAATTACAACGTTTTAAAAGGTAGGTGGTAATATGATTTGCTCACTGCATTTGATTGCTTGTGATGCCCTCAGAGCCCTCAGGGGATGGGGCGGTATACAAATGTAATTATAAATAAATAAATAAATAAATGCCAGGGGAAAAGGAACTATATTTTCAAGCACCCCAAAGCTGTGGGAGAGGGGAAGCATAATCCTTCTTAGCATAATTGAACCGTCTCTGTGATTGTTGTGCTACATAGCCAATCAGCATCTCAAGGCAGTCAAGGGTACAAGCAGCCCTTAACCAACACATTCTTCCACCAAGACAACAAATGTAAGACTATGCAGGCAAGTAAAACATAAGGAATGCCAAACAAAACCAAAAAAAATTTTCCCACTGGACAAAGCCAATGACCCACTGGAGGAAGACAATGGAGGAAGACAATGATAGCAGGAGGCAGATATTATCTCTCTGGGGAAAATATTCCACTGTTTTGGTGTCACAACCAAAAAGATCTTTTCTCAGGTAACCAGGGCTGATTCCCCACAGTCAATTAATTGCGTGATACTCAAGCGAAATATCAAGTATTCAGGAAGAACTCCCCACTGCCTGATCAATAAACAAGGATTCATCCCGGTTCTGGTGCTCATTCTCCCCCTTATCCCCGTCAATGAAAAGGTGCAGCTTATTTTCAAACTAGGTTTGATCTAGATTGAATTTTTTGGTGGGGATTCAGCCCAAATATCTCAGCTCAGATGATGGGGGACCTGGAGCAGAGTCACCAAAGATGACTGAGGCCCCTTCCGCACACGCAAAATAATGCGTTTTCAAACTACTTTCACAACTGTTTGCAAGTGGATTTTGCTATTCCGCACAGCTTCAAAGAGCACTGAAAGCAGTTTGAAAGTGCATTATTCTGCATGTGCGGAATGAGCCTAATAGTCAAGTAAGTTTATATGAGAGCAGGCAGTTCTTAATTTATGCTGGTCATGAGCCGTATAAGGCTTTAAAGGTCAATACAAGTTCTCCGCATTGAGCCAGGAAGCAAAATGGAGATGAGCCAAGACTAGGGAGATATGGTCTCTACAACCAGCTCCAGCCAGCATTCTAGCCACAGCATTCTGACTCAACTGTAGTTTGTGGACATATTTCAAGGGCAATCCCACCCAGAGGTGCTGCAGAAATCTAATCTATATGGTGTCAGGGCATGCAGTATAGTGACAAGGTGCAGAAAAGGTGCATCTGGCTCATCAGCCAAAGCTGGTGGAAGCCACCCTTGGCCACTGCTTATCCAACAAGAGGGCTGGATCCAGTAGCACCCTCAAGCTGTGCATCTGAAATTTAGGGAGAGAGCAACTCTATCCAGAACAGGAAACACCTCAATACCTGGGTCAGTCCTTCTGTCCACTTATAATTTGTCTGACTTTCAGGATTAAGCTTTAGTTTATTCGCCACCATCTGTCTCTAAACTGTCTCCAAGAACTGGTTGAAGATCTTCACAGTCTGTCTGGGACCTGCTGGAAGCATGAGATAGAACTGAGTATCATCTGCATCTTGGTGACAACCCAATCCAAATGGCTGGATGACCTCACCCTACAGTTTCATATACATGTTAAAAAACAGAGGGAGAGTGAAGGAATCTTGTGGGATCCCATCAGTTAAAGGCCAAGGTGGTAAAGCAGCAGTCCCAAACATGGCCTCTGAAATCACCATCCACCAAAATGATGGCAGAATGGTGTCTCCTAGGCCCAATTCCTAAATGCAGTCTAGTCTTGAAGGCTACCAAAATTGACTACTGATAAGGTATAAGAGAATCAACAGTCACACTCCTTCAATCTGTCTCCTAGCGCTGGTCTTCCATCAGAGAATCCAAAGCTGTTTCAGTTTTATAACCAGACCTGAAACCAGACTGGAAAGGATCCAAACCATCAACTTCATCTAGGAGGCAAAAGGGAGCTAGCACGTGTTCCAAGGCACGAACACTGAAGAACAGTATAGTTTCTTTGGGACTGTGTATAAAAATGCTGCACCGGCTTGGGGAGCAATAATGTCCAATATCTTTTCCCCATCAGAAATACAGCATACATATTGTTCATTCATAACATTCCACCATTTGACAGCCCACTGGAAAATTCTATAAATCATATTTCAGAAATCAGAACATAATTAGATGATATCATTAAAAAAAAATAAAAACCCCGATCATATCTTTTTGCATTTATGTTCACTAAGACATTATATTTGTCAGATCATTCATCACTGTCTGCTGTAAACTCAGCTGAGCTGTTGGGGAATTATGTGCATTGTGCAATCATATAGGGAAGTTGTTTTCTCCTGAGAACTACATTTTTCAGTGTATCAGATATGTAATTTGGGCAAGGAAGACAAAGCAATGTATTAAAATTCTGTATCTCTCTCCAAAGCATCTTATCTGTTCTCTGTGTGTGTCTGTGTGTGTTTTATTATGTGCATAAAATCCAGATTGTTTTCTCTGGATTTTATGCGCAGAAAAAAATCAAGTGGAAGGTCAAGTGGAAACTAAGTAATTGTCTCATTCCTAAGAGTGACAATAAGAACTATTTTAAAATAAACAAGCAAACATGAATTTAACCTCCTCTTACAATAACTGGTGCTTGTTTCCTGATATCTTATGCTTGCAGACAAAGTCAAGCAGTTTTACATCCTGTATAGCTCAAGATGCAGACAAACTTAAGCATTTTTAATTCCCAGTGATTTCAGTGGGTTCTTTTGAGCATGTTCTTACCTTTCCCATTGCTCTAAATATCTATATTGGTAGATTTCTGAATCATTGGAACTGTTTTTTAGTTGTTAGATTATTGGTGCTTTTATGCTATATACCAGGAAACACACTACATACGTGATCTTATCAATATCAGCTTATCAGCATTATGTGAACAAAGTGATGTGACTATTTTTCAGCTTCAGTAAACATTATCAGAAGCCCAATTTTGTGGTGTGTAAGCATTTGCGCATACTAAAGTTTGAAAATACATGTGTTACCCTATGATAATCATGGATATTATGCTTTCGTGCTCTGTGAGGTGGTTGTGGATGACTCCAGAGGGTTATCAAGGCAAGAGACGTTCAGAGGTAGTTTGCCATTGCCTGCCTCTTCATAGCAACCCTGGACATCCTTGATGGTCTCCTGTCCAACTATTAACTAGGGCAGACCCTTCTTAGCTCCTGAGATCTGATGTCAAGCCAACCTGGGCTATCCAGGTCAGAGAGCTCTGTGAGGTAGAAGCACCAAAAAGTAACAAAAAGGGTTAGGTAAAATTGGGAAGAAGTTGCAATCCTTTGTTGAACACAGAGCCATATGCTCTACAGAGAACCCTGACAATCAGCTTCACAATGTGAGGGCAAGAATACCAAAAGGGCACTCTGCAACAGGGGAATAACTATATGTATCATGTCTTTCCTGATCATTTTATTTTAACAGAATGCCACCAAAAGTATTGTGAGATCAGCAGTGGGCAGAGAGGTGTGGTGTTACTCTTTGCATTGTTTTCCTGCTAAAAATCACCAATTTTCTCAGTTACTTTTACCTTTCTTGAGTAAATACATACATACATACCATACATATGTAAATACAGATATCACTACCTTTTCAACAGAAGGATATAAACTAGTTGCGGAATGGCAACTGTTGGCATAAAAAGATTGTAAGGATATAGCAGAGGTGCAGTTATAAGGGGGAAGGGGTGTGAGCTGTGCACCAGGCATGAGCCGTTGGGGGCAGACACTCACCCTGCCCCCCTGCCCCTGACCCGGGTGCCATTTTCTCCCCTACGCCCCAGGATATAGAGGTAAACACCTCCTCCCATGACTGGTTTCTCCCTTTAAATCACTGCAGCCCTTTTCTGAATTTGCTTTCATCTGTTGCTAGCTGGCCTGAGCATATTACCATCAGCCTCCCATGGGTGTCATTTGTATGTTTTAGCGCCATCGGTTCTTAGTATGTTGTGGTTATATCCTAAACTGGTTGTTACTGTTTTAATTGCTTTTAAACCGATTATGTGGTTTTATATTGTTTTGAATACTGTTGTTGCTGCCCTGAGCCCCTTGGGGGAGGGCAGGGCATAAATACAAATATAAATAAATAAATAAATTTGCTGCATAGAAAACATTGGGGAAAACAAAAGTAATAAATCATGTAACTACATATAATGCTTTTAAAAAAAAAATAACATGATTTGCTGGGATGGCCTGTTCCAAGTACATGGTTCTTATTGCTAAAAATCTCCAGGGTAAGCTGAGCCACAATTTTTTGAGCAAGGAAAAAATAATAGATATCTCAATGAGGGCAATAAGTCAATCAGTTTCTGAAAGGAGTAGAAGAAATAGAGTAATAAAAGGAAAAAAGATAGAAGAGGAGAGAAAGAGGGAAGGGGAAGATAAAGGTCAAGAATGGTAATTAAAGTGCAAGAGTTCAACGGGATAATTTGCTCCCTCATTAACTTTGTAAGATGGAATTGTTTCATCTTGAAAATGCAAGTGTGCCCATGGTTATCTTCCTCTCCCTTTTGAGCAACCAGAAATAATTTCAGCTGGAAATGGGACATCAGAGCTTTGCCACTTTGCAGCCTCCAGAGACAAGTTTGGCTTTCATGCTAAGAGTTAAATTGACAGCCTTCTTGGAGCTCAGAAATTAATTGTCTTTCTGGGCCCACCAGCTGCTGGCTGGCAGACTTTTATTTTCCACACCACCTAGTTTGTGCCTTAGCTTCCTCAAATTCTCATTCATTTGACTTGTACTTCTGAGCAAAGATACATATGATTGGACTTTAGGACTGCTGACTTTTAAACTACTCCCCACAGCTATCACTTTAATACTGGTTTGCAGCAATTATCAGGTGATGTTGTTTAGCTTTATGTCATGAAAAGTTTCAGCTGCTCATTTCCACATATTTAAAACTGTGTTAAAGGGTCAGACCATTTTTTTCTGCCAATTTGACAATTTTAAGTCCCAAGCACTCTTATTGGTAAGTAAATGTTATTGAAATTAGTAATCTTCCCTTAAAATTAACATATTAAGATTGTAGGCAATCAGCATGCCAAATTTCTGTTCACCTCATCCAATCCTATGCTCTTCAATGTTAACTAAATTGTGCATATGTAAAAGAGAATGTCTGTTTTATAATTTAAGTAGAGGTAGTCCCCTTTGCAAGCACCGGGTCATTACTGACCCATAGGGTGACATCACATCACAACATTTATTAGGCAGACTTGTGCATGTTTATGTGGTGATGTGCCATTGCCTTCCAGTTGTCTACGTTTTGCCCCCAGCAAGGTGGGTACTCATTTTACTGACCTCAGAAGGATCAAAGGCCAAGTAAACCTAGAGCCAGCTACCTGAAGCCAACTTCTGCTGGGTACAGTTTGATGGAGTACTGCAACTTACTGCTCTGCACCATGGGGCTCTACCAGCAACTAAATTATTCATCACATGTGAAATTCACACTGTACTAGAACATTTTTTCTTCATCATCAAAAGCATTGTTACAATACTAATTCCATTTCAATTTCAACGACCTTTATTGGGGCATTTACAGCATAAAAATGAAAAAAGGGGGTGAATCCAATAGTAAACAGTGTAAACAGTATAAACAAGAGCCAGGGAGACCTAATCCAGAACACACAACAAAAATTTGGCTACAGTTTCAATTAACTCAATTTCAGAATTATTTAGCAAAAAAAAATCATGTTTGAAATGGTAGAAAGAGCCAAGAACCCAACCAAGGTTAAGGCAGAAAAACCAGGCCTGAAATTATTGTATTTGGGGCAGAAGAGCAAGATATGTTCAAGTGAGTCGGTATAAGAGGAGCAGAAAGAACAACATCAATCATACTGAGGGATGTTTGAAAACCGACCTTGAAGTAATGGCGATGGAAAAGAATTACATCTTGCTCTTGTGACTGCCCATCTGAATTTATGATTAAGAAGTTGGTCCAGATAATTAGTGGAACATAACTTCCGGGGAATAATCCCAAAGTACAGAGGTAAAAAAGAACTCTGTGCCTTGCTCAAAAGATATTGATATTCATGCTCAATTAATTTATTTTTAAATTGATGATAGAAATCAGTGGCAATAAGCATGAGCAAGAAGTCCCAGGAGAGAACCAATGAGAAAAATTTAGCTTCAGTTAGTAGCCACCAGTCAATAGTCTGAAGTTCACGCATCGGAAGTTGGATCAAACTATGCGAGTCGGAGTGGAAGCAGAGGTGCATCCAGAATTTGCAGGTGGTGGCCCAAGCCCTAGTTTCCAAAAGGTGCTGTCCTGCCTCAAGGCAAAGAATAGCATAAGGGACACATCACGGAAATCAAAAGATTCTATATAAAAAGCAGAATTGTAACCATTGAAGCATGGATTTCCACTCATGAATCAATATAGGACATTAGATGCTGTACATTAGATGCTGAAGCACTTTCATGTTAAATACTTTCAGGGCCACCACAATAAACCTGCCGCCACTAAGGGTAAAATATTTCAGAACAGCAGCAGCAACACTTTTACTACTCTTCAAAGCCTTGTCTCTATGTTTGGATCAGCCAGGCTTGTGCTGGAAAACAACCCCTAAATATTTAAATGATCTAACTTGCTCAATATCTGAGTCCTGAATAGACCAATTCATGGGACTACAAACATTTGAGAATACCAGGACCTTGGATTTGTTGGATTAATTAATAGCCAATTAGATATACAGTAATCATTACATTTGAGTAATAAGTTGTTAAGTCCAACCATTGAATGGAAGAGTAAGACCTCATCATTGGCGTATAAAAGGATTGGGACAGGGACATTATCCATATGGGGACATTGGGAATTAATGCTGTTCAAGGACGAGCAAGATTCAAAAAGAGATTTAAAAACACAGGGGCTAACACACTGCCCTGCTTGCTTGACTCCCCATAATACAACAAGCCCAATGGATTGTTTCTCACTTGGCAGGTGGGGATTTTATACAGGGACATTATTAACATAAGGAACTTGGGGTCTATTCCATGTTTCGCCAGTTTAGACCACAATAGGCCCCTTTCTACAGAGTCGAATGCCCCTTTTAGGTCTATGAAGGCTACGTAAAGACTGGTTTTACCCTTCTGTACATATTTGGAAATGAACATGCTCAAAGAAAGGCAGTGGTCTAAGATGGACTTCCCCTTCATAAATCCAATCTGTTCAATGCCCGTAATTTTTTTTGCCAAAATCCAAGAGAGAAGATGGTTTAATAGGAATTTGGCATACAGTTTGTCAGAGATCGCCAGGAGGCTGATTAGTCTGTAGTTAACAGGCAGGTTGTGATCACCTTTTTTAAACTAGGTGATAATAGTGGCATTTGTCCAGAAGGATGGAGCCTGGCTCGAATTATTCACCATAGTGAATAGAGCAGCTAATAGAGGGAACCATTAAAATAACTAAATCAAACTGTAGACAAAATTTAACAAGATTCATTTTGTTGCCTGGGGAGTACAAAGTGCCAGGGTAAAAACTCAAGGTCTAGGCCCATCAAGGACTGAAAGTTATGCTCATCTTTACCAATTCTAGTGCTAAAATATCAGGCTGATGATTCTGGCAAAGATCAGAAAAGTAATCATGAACATCAGACCACAGCTTGTCACCTTTTGAAGTCTGTAAACACAGAGGAAAATATATATTAACAATTAAAAGAGATAATATAGCACCAATAAGAAGCAAAGCCTGAGCACAGTGCTTACATGGGGGAAATTCTTTGACAACAACACCAAAGTTCACAGCTATCAGGATAGCAAGGTTAGACTTATACCACCCTTTTGCATGTGATTTAAAAGCAAGGACATAATATGAATTAAAGCCAATAAATAGACTGGGGTAGGGGACCATATTTCATGGCTAAACATAATGTTAAATCCGAACAAACAATCAGCATTAAGGATCTTATTGTGCCACCCGGCTACATTCCAAGAAATGAGTTTTAAGGTAGAGGATGGAAGGGGCGGGCAAACAGAGAATCAATCTAATTCAACAACTTGGTCAAGGGAGCCACCTGTGTCAGAAAAGACGCAACCATTGGCCCCAATTTTAGCTGCTGGAAGAGATGTCAAATTACTATAATTAACCAAAGTGCATTCATGATCAATCTCCTTGTCATCTTCCACTGACTGAGCTGTGGGAGAGGTATTAATTTCAACTTCAGTGGACTATAGTTCTTGTACTCATGATAAACCACCAGTTTGAAAAGGGTTATACTAATTCAAAGAGCTTATCACAGCTTATAGAGCTCTCAATACCAGCAAAGCCACCTATTATCTAACACAATGAATATCTCATAAAAATATTAACCATTTATCAAGAAATATTTTCTATAAAAGCCATGTTGTCTGATATTATCTGTAAAGATAAGGACAGAAATATAATTATACTCCCTTATCGGCTTCTCCATTATTTTGACTAGGATTCATGTCAGCCTAAGCAGCTAGTAATTAGAGGGTCATTCAGGCTCTTAAAAACAGGAGCTTTCTTCCAGACTTTCATGTTGTAGAGTTTCTGGCTTTTATCGATCCCAAACTGTACATTATGGAGGGATGTTGGAAGGATGCCACTAACTCATGTATTTTTGGAAATGTGCAGCTGAAAAAAGTAAGCATGGCATGATGTCATTTTCCTGATCTTGACAGAAAAGAGCCAATAAAGACTCATTTTAAAAAACTAACAGCCCAATCCAGATGGAGGGGGGTAAATCTGCAGAGGAAATGACAGAGGGCTGTGCCAATGCATTTGCCTCCTCCACCATATAAGGGGCAGCCTGAACGGTGCAGGAGGCAACTGTGCTGGTGGCTGCCTGCCTGCCCCTCTGCTCTGTCATGTCAAAACCCAGAAGTCTAGGGCACTGTGGAACTGCGCTGGCAGCTACCAGCATGAGGAGGGATTTGCTAGGGCATTCCTGGGGGGTACAGCTGAAGTTATCTCCCACCAGTATTCCAACGGGCCTGTCCACCGGGCTCTCAGACTTAATTTCTGGCAGGTGTGGCACAGATCTACATACTGAATTGTGCTGTAAATGTTTTACACCATTCTATTATTTGCCTGGAGTTGATTAAATACAGGGGTTTTAATGTTGGGCTTTTAATAGTTGCTATTTTTTTTAAAAAAAAAAAGTTTAATGACATTGTGAGCTGGTCCAGGAATAGGTTTCCCGGAGAGGAGGCATAGGCACCTACTGAATAAAAATAATAGTAAATAAAGCTGACAAGGAAGTTTCAAAAACCGGACAGAAGGTTCTCATAAGTGTAGCTTGGATCTCAGAGTCAGTGAATCAGGTCTCTTGAGCCAGTTCTTTGAAAAATCCCGAGCACCTTGTGTTGTCTGTGAATTGTTCCATTATTAAGAAGTCTTCACGATCACTAGTGGATACATTCTGAGGCTTGTATTTTGTAAGCCCTGTTTGCTACTCACCTGGATCTTTGTCTTATTATCTAAATTGATCTATGAGCAGCAAGGATATAGATTGTCCAGTTTTGGGAAGGGTTGTTGGATTGAGCAATGTCTTGGTCCATTCTACTATATTTTTTATCTAAATCTCCTGGTGATATAGTAGAGGTCCTAAATCACTGCCTGTCTGCTGTGGTTAAGTGGCTAAGAGTGAATGAAACAATGCTAAATTCTGGTAAGACAGAGGTAATTGTGACTGGGAACTCAGAAATTTCAAAGGAAGCTCTGTTTCTCCCCTTTGACGGGGTTCAGTTGACCTTTGCTGACTCAATTAAGAGCTTAGGGGTTATACTGAATCCAGCATTACTGCTGGAGAAGCTAACTAATTCAGCTGCAAAAAAATACAGTGCAATCCAGATTTGGGGTGGGAGTGTGGAGGCAGCTGGGGATAGTGTGGCAAAGGTGGTGTTGTACTGCCTCCACAAGGGCTTCAGGTGGTGTGGCAAGTAGGATAGTTCAAAAATGCTCTGCCACTGGAATTGTCCCATAGCCTAAACAGGTTTACACCACACTTTTGTCTAAGGGCTCTGATAGCAGCTGGGGCCGACCCCCCCCCCCCTCACCCTCCAAACTATTTGTATCAGGCTCAGGAAGCCTCCAAGCTATGCTGGGAAGGTTTTCCCGCCTTTTCTAATGACTGAATTGTTTTGATGGCAGCATATGCAATGTTTCATACTTGTCCACTCAGCCTTCAGAACTTCAGAAAGGTGAAGGGAGCCTGTTTTTCCCTTATGGTAAATCCCCCTTTTGAAGGCATCAGAAAACTGAGGCAAGTTCATCAAACAAAACTAAAATTAATTGAACAAACTAGATGGGATCAGGATTTTAAATGGATGGATATCAGTCAAGAGATAAATATACACAAATATCAGTGTTGGCACAGTTCTTAATCAAGCTTTATAAGTTTCTTCAGTTGCTTACATGCTAATAAGAGGTTCTTTACTTTCAGATGGTTCAGTTAGATTTACTGGCTAATGGATTCATGATGACTTTGGGTTTTGACAGGCTGATGCCCTTTTACACAGTACACAAACAGCCTTGACACGGTTAACTACCCACTACAAACAAATCTCCCTCCTGGGGTAACTTTACCAGACAGTGGTATGCCAGACTGGGAATTCACCTGTGTGTATATTTTCCATTCTAATTGGCTTAGGAATTCTTCTTCACCCAGAAGATATATTCCCTTCCTTTTTATTTATGATCACTTGTGGAAAGTATCACTGTTATTCTGCCTTCAACTTTGACCATTAAATCAAACTCCTAGTTTTCTCCTGCTTGTGTATTGTTTGCTTTCAGCACACACTGAGCTCAGTATATGTCAACTCAGATCCACTCCCTGACTGAAATTCCCTCAGAGTAGAGATTTAACACACCCAGGTAAGGAAGTTGATGTTAGCTTACAGGAATCAAAATCCGAAAGCTTACACAACTTTTTCTCTCAGAGAAATTCCTCCCCCCTCTCTGATCAGCTGGTTGTTCCACCAATCAGAGCACAGGTCAGCTTAGCCAATCAGGGCGCTTTCCCATTCCTAGGAAACGTTTCTCTCTGTTGTGGTAGTACCTTGTTCCACTGACTGACTTGCACCTTTAAACATCTACTTTTCTGTGCAGTCTGTCACACTTGCATTTCCAGTTGGCTCCCCAGTCAGCTACACCCCTGGGAATGTCCTGGTCCACCCCACCCCACATGTGGGCATTTGTTTGTATGTCAGCACTGCTCTGTGGCAGTGCTTACATCCAGGCTTGGAAATGGATATATTATTACCATTTTTCAGTCACTCTGTTGGCTGCCTGTCAATTACCAGGTCAAATTCAATGTTTGGACTACCTTATACGAAGCTCTTCATGGCTTTGACATTATATCTGTGGTACAGTCCAGTGGTGGGATTCAGCAGGTTCGCACCACTTTGGCAGAATCGATTGTTAAAATGGTGCTTGTAAACAACCAGTTGTTAAATTATTTGAATCCCACCACTGGAACAGGTTGTTAAATTATTTGAATCCCACCACTGGTACTGTCTCTCATCATATGCTCGACCATGATAACTTCATGACAACTTCACAGTTCTGATCAAGCCTTCTGCAGGTTGTCACCCTGCAACAACTACCTGTATGTGTGCATTCTTTGTTCCCTGACCAATGAATTTAGGAAGACCTCCACTCTTCTGGCATTCAGCAAGCTATGCAAAACTGAATTATTCAGGAGGACATGCTTACAAAAATAACAGAATGGTTCAGGAAGATGTTTTTAAAAAGGGTATAGGACTGTGGACTGTACTAATGCATATAATATATACTGTTTCAGTATGTATTATCCTACTACATAATTTCTGCCATTTTAATAATTATGCTTTGATTTAGATTTCTGATTTGTTTCAGATTTCTGCACTGTCATTTCTAGTCCACTGCTTAAGGGATGTCCCATCCTTTTCATTGCATTGATTTACATATGTAGTCTGCCTTGAGTCTCAGTTAGAAAGGGCAGCTATACATAAATTAATAAATAAACCTATTCACTCAAATACTTTAAAATACTTTAAAAAAGCTTATCGCTAATAGATCTCTGCTGCAGTTGTGGTTGCTTTGTTTTCAAATGATAAGGAACACAAAAGAGGGTATCTTTTGTTGGTATAACATTTGTTGGTGAAGGAATACAGTTATCAAAATAATTGTTGTCAGAAAGGAAAAAAAATTAATACAAAAAATGTGAATACAGATAAGGAAAATACTGCATGTAGATACAGAACTGGATTGTGATTAAAAATCACTTCAAGGAAATAAAGAAATAGTAGACTATGGTCTCATACCACTTAAGTGTAACCTGCAATTCAACCACTAGCAGAGTTACATCCCTTTAAGTCCACTGAAGTGAACATCCTTAGTGTAACTCTGCTCTAGAATCCATTGTTGGTTACTTACTACAGTGAATAAGAAGTGAGACAGGACAATGCAAACCATAGGAAAGCATGCAGGAAAGGTTTTCTAGGACCATCTTTTTCATATTCTTGTCCCTCCCACATCATTATTGCCATGGTAACAGCACCACTAGGTGCTGAGCAAAGATTCAGGAATTCTATAGAGGAGTAATGCTCTCCAGCAATGCAGCAAACATTTCTTGAATTCAAATCATTTTACCCTTCATGGCAATGCAGCAGATATATTCCAAAATGACTGTATGGAAATGTAACCTGCCCCAATTTTGTTTTGTTTTTAATGAGGGTATAGGAGAAGTTCCATTTTTTAAACAGATAAATCATTCCAGTTACATAGACAACTGTAATAATATATGGGAGGCATTCATTAGCTCATTTACAGCTATGGGTCAATAAACATCCTGGCTTGAAGAGAGTGTCAAGCAGGATTTAGAGATGGACATACTTAGTCTGGCATTAGACAAAAAAACCCAAATAAAACATCAGAAACTATATACTGAATGTTATGTGCCTAACCCTAAAGGCATTTAAATCAGGAATTTAACTATTTTGGCACTGAAACAGTCTTGGTTGTACTGGTGAATAGCTTGGATCAAGAGAAAAGAAAGGAAGATTGCAGGCTTAGTTATACTTCTGTTGGTTGCTTTCAAAGCCATCAACCCTGAAATGGAATGAAAGCTGGTGGCAATGTGCTCCAGTAGTTTTACTTTTCTCCATATGGTAGATTCCAGCAAGTGGTATTTTAGAACTTCTGCTCTGTTTCACTGCATTTATGCTATGGATATCTGAACAACTCTATTTTGTTCCCTATCTATTTAATGACGGCGTGGACCCATTGGATAACATCATCTGGATCTATGGGGTGAGTTGCCATCAATATGCTGATGACTGCCAATCTTATTTGCCCTTTTCATCCAGTCCTGGTGAAGCAGTGGACGCAATCAGTAACTTGAGAGTTAAAAAAACAGGCAGCCCAGTCATAAGGAGGAGGCCAAAGCAGCTTCAGGAGCTGATACACAGTTGTACCTGTACATTTGCCCACCCTGCCAATGTAAGTGGCACTTATGCAAGCAGGGAGGGAAAACTAGAAGGCAGCTAGATGCCATGGAAGTCAGTGGTGCCTGGCCCAGAAGACAGCCTGACTCCCAGAGCTGCATAGGGGTCCTCCTAGAAATCAGTGCAGTTGAGGGCATTCCCAGGAGTGAAGCCGACTTGACTTTCATGGCAGGAAGAGCCTGCACAGAAAATTTACATAGCCCTGCCTGTAGCAAAGGAGCATGACCTAACCAGTTTGAATGACTGAGCCCCACTGCAATAAAATGGAAATATTTTTGGCTGGTGGAGAGATTGCCTGATCAGAAAGATGGGATACAGCCTAGTATCTGCACTTATTTTTGAGGAATCATCTTGCAGCTTGGTACTGCTTTTAAATCCTTATACTGTTAGGATTTGTACGCCACCTTGAATTGAACTGGTTTTAAACTGGTTTTAATATTTATATACCTTTGCATTTTGTATTGTTTTTATAAAGTATTACAAAGAGATTACAAATGTAAAGTATAAATATAAATAAAATAAATAAATCGGATCTTGAAGATTCCCATGTGACATAAACAGCTCTTCTCATCAACTTTTGATACGGCAGTTGTACCTCTTCTTGAATAAGAACACTTACAATTATTGCATCACATTTTAAATTGAGCTGATTTGACAATGGCTTGTCCAACATCCAGTTTACTAAAAGGAAATCACCATAGGGAACATGGCTTTAAAATAAAGGTAACTGGCTTCCACCTTGCTTCTCAACACACTTCAAAAGTGCTGGTCTAAGCTTTAAAGTCACAAATAGGAATAGAATGTCTGAGCAGAGAAAGTGTGTTCGTGTGAAACGGCCAGCATGAAAATGCCTCATCTATTACCAAGGGTGCTCGCTTCTTCACATTTTGAATGAGTGTTAACAAACAGGAGTCAGAACTTTTTTTTTGATGGTGTTCAGCTTTGATATGTTCCCTCTCTCCAGGAAAAAAAAAACCCTGGCATGTACACTTTTATCTTCTGTGCATTCTTCCAAATGATGATAAATTCTTCTTACTAATTACTTCAGGTGGGTTATTTTGTAGTTACTATATATTATTTTATTTCTTTTATGATTTTATTGATATGAATGTTGTATGTATTGTGAGTTTTGTTAATAGGTGGTATAGAAGCAGGATAGACCAAAAACACTCCTAAATGTAAGAGGCAAACAGGCAGCCTGCCACAGAAACAGTCCTAAAAGAGATATAATAGATTATTTTGTCTAATTCCATGACAGGCAGCAAGACAATTTACACCTTTAGCTCAGAATGCAGTAAATGTTCATGATTTTAGCTACCTGAAGTGAAAAATAGCATCTTAGATGTAATGAATGTATTATGTAAACAGCAACAGGTTTCCACACAATTACTGTTTGGCAAAAAAGAAAATGTAACATAACAGCATCAAACAAAAAAGAAGAGGGAAAAAAGATGGATTTGTTGAACAATTAAACCACCTGAATAGAATATCCCAGTAGTCCTGTCTCTTGAGAAAAAGTTTGGTAATAGTAATGCTCAATAGTAATAAATAGTATTGTGCAATAGTAATAAAGAGAAAACACCATTATCTATAGCGCAAGGGCAAGACCTGTCGAAATAAGGACTAAGGTTGAACAATGAGAAAGTATGCAGTACCTTGATACCACGTTTGCTAAGGGAAAGGTGTGGACAGGTGCTTGTGGACAGCACAATACAACACAATATCCCTCCCACCCCAGACTAGCTCCACTACCATGTGATTGCATCTCTGTAGTTCTCACCTTGAGAGGAGTTCTTAAAGAGCAAAACAAGCAAACTACACATACCCGAGCACCCTCCATTGCCAGAAGGGCAACAAGAAGGTGCTCCTGGCATAAGTGCTCACCATACACATTTAGAGCCCACAGTCAAAGTTATATCCCAAAAGTCAAGCAACAAGGTCTACAAGGTCAGCAGTAATTCAACGTGTTGCTTCAATGCAGCTATGTCTTTTCCAGCCGCTTATAAAGGCAAGGCTACTCAGAGGGTCTGTAACATTATACACCTGCCAGCTGCTTAGACCTGGTCCTGCAAATACTCCTCCTCACTGTCCATGCAGGACCCGGCCCGTGCTGGGCTGCCAGGTGCGAACTTCATCTTCTGTCTTGTAGGGCTCTACATGTTCTCCTCCTCCTCTGTTCTTGAGGCTCTGGTGATGATGGAGGTGAACAGGCAGACATCTGCCTTTCCACAGCGAGTTCAGAGCTGGAAGGTTGCAGGGTCACTGCACCAGTGTCTGGCTGTGGCTTCATGACTGTCCCCACAGGGCTGCTTCTTCCTGTATCACTTCTACTACTGGCTGTGTATAGGAGCCAAGGCTTTCTGCCGACTCTTCATCAGAGGAGTCCTCATTACCTTCTGGACCCAGCTAGTCCATGACACTAAGAGGGAATAGACTGAGCTGATGTTGCGGGGCTCAAGAGGTGATACAGTTTAGGAGCAAAGGATCATGGACAGGAATGTAAAGGGGAGAAAAGAACAGGTAGGGCAAGGAGATTGAGCCAGATGCAGGAAAGGAGGGGAAACCGGATTTAGGATTTGACTAATGACTGAGAATATAAATTATGTAATGCAATTCAAGCAACCGCTTGTGCACACCTCATTTAGCATTAAAATATCTGTGGGAAGCCAATGTGTGAAGGATCCTGCCTTGAGGCAGGGGGCTGAACAAATTACTTTCTGATCCCTTCTACTCCTATGACTTTTATGATGCAAACTAAAAAATAAATTAATCAGCAGGGGGGAAACTCTTCTAAAAGAGTTGAGCTTCTGAATTGCGCGGCACAATTTTTTTCAGGCAGAAGGAGCAAGGGGGAAACACTAAACTGGGAAGAATAAATTATGTGCTTTCTTAGAGACTTCCAAGATTAATGCAGATTCACACCTACTTGCAGCTTTGAAATTAGTCTAAATAAAACCAAAGGCTGAAAAGACCCTGGGCATTTGTGTGTGCTTGATGTTTCCAAGATAAAAGTGAGGTTGGCCTTTGGCAGTGAGCCTTGTCAAAAGTAAAAGTTGAGGAACCATGGACTTTTTTTTTTGCTTCAATAAAAAATAGTCAGAAGGAAAATATTTGGCATCTTTATGCCATCAGGATTCAGAGACTGTGACTGGATGATGGGCAATAATTAAATCTGAATAAATACTGCACTTCACACTGGCTTAACCATCCCCTCCTGCTGACACAGGTCACGGACGGAGTCATCCTAAGCAGAGTTACAAACTTCACAGGAACACTGGTAAAGGACTTTGACTTAGCAGAGTAAAGCAGAAAAAGAAACACTGGGTATGACTTTGACTTCTAGAACAGCAGCATACTGAGGAAGAGCAGAGTAACAGCAGGTCAGCAGTAAAGGCAGAATTCAGTGGCCTTTCTGTGCTCAGATCATATTGATATTATCCTAACGTAGCTTACAACATTTAGCCTGATTGTCAGTTTTTAATCACACCAGAGATAGGAAGACTGAGAATAAAGCAAACAAACAACAGTGACTCCCATTACTGTCAGAGTTATTACAAGACAGCACTGTCACATTCTGACAAGAAGGCAGAATTGTTACTTTCTGTTCATCAGGCATTGGATTATTTAGAAACAACAAGACATGAGATAAATCACATGGACAGGTCAGCAACAGACAGGCATTGTCGTAAAGGATTCTTTAGAGTGAGGAGACAGTAAGGATAAATAGATATGCCTCATCCCTTAGGCACCAATTCTTGATTAGTTCATAGTTTTCAAATCTGTAATGGGTGTTATCGGGAAGAACGCTGTTACCAGACCAACCCAAGGTGGTTTGGGGGAACCCTGTTTTAGGACAGCAGTGCCTCTACTCATCCTGCCAAACCTTGGGGTGCCTAGCAGTGCAGTGCCAAAATGGGGAGCCCATTCTTTACACTAACTAGTGTACCCACAAGGACAAAGAAAAATCCTGTCTGGACTTGCCCTTGCCCATACCTGCCTTGCAAATAGCCATCACATCCTTACTCAACGGATTAAGAGAACATAATACCCCTGCCCTGGAGAGCATTCCCATCTCCAGGCCTGGGCTATACACCCTGTAAAGACAGGGTTAATGTTTTTGCCCCAAGTATCTCTGCCAATATGGTATTACTGAGAACTCCTTCCTTTGACAAACCTCTCACTAACAACCACCTTATTTGCATAGTCATTGTCCTACAACTGTAATTCAATCAGCTACTTTTTCCCTTTTCAGGCACTCCAAAGCCTGGCCAATCAAGCTAATGCCTTAACCCATTACATTAGTGACCCAACACTTAAGGTTGATGTCTGTCTCCTGTCTTTCCCCAGAAAGGCTGGATTCCCCTTTGTCCTGGGATACTAAGCTTTCTTGGCTAGAGGGCCCAATCTCCCCTATAAAATAGGTCCTCAGTGTCTAGTGTGCCTGGACTGTTGATCTGGCCACACTCTTCCACCCAGTACTTCTGAGCAGAAGCGTACTGGGGGTAATTGGCGGGAGACAAATTGTCTCTGGGACGCCCCCAGGCTCTGCCCCCCCCAGCTCCACCCCCTGATGTCCCCAGACTTCACCCCCCACTGTCGGTGCCCTCGACCCCACCCATGTCACCATGGACATGGGCAAGGTCTAGGGTGCCCAACTCCCCACCCCCTGACTCCCCCTGCCAGCTGGGCTCCCAGCCGGCAGCCAGCAGTCCCTTCTGACCTCCCCTCTGGGCAGGCCATAAGAGATTGCAGTCCCGACCTCAGAGACCTGCTTTTATAAGCACTGAGGCCAGGGTTGGGGCTTGGGGAGCAGTAAGGGTGGGACTTCCTGCAGCCTCATGGTCTTCGAGAGCCCTGACCCAGCCCATGTCGGTGACACATGAAAACGACAAGGCAGCAAGACTTCCTGGTCAGGTGGGGGGCTGATTTTGCGCCCCCCCACCTGACCAGAAGAGTGGCACCCGGGTACCCCTTGTCCCTAGGTAGATATGCCACTGCTTCTGAGTGAGAAAATGGTTCAGTTGCTGCTGCGTGCCACCTACTTTCTACCCTGCTTGGAACCCAGTGTAAATCACTGGACTCTACTTCATTGGCCCAAAGTCACTTCAAGATCTGATACAGTATCACCCCTAAGAATTCCCCCAGTTCCTCTGATATTCCCAACCTATCCCCTCAACACTGCTTATATCCTAGGACTGTGTATGTGTTCTGCAGCTTTGATTATTGTGTGCTTGTGAACCCCCATTGTTTCTAAATAAACTTGTTAAACTATATTTGCTCAGGATTTTCTTGCAAAAGCTGACTTTTGGATACGTAGGCAACAAAGACCTAGAGCTTGCCCAACATTTTGCTAAGCCAAGAGTCTGCTCTCACTAATTCTCCATTCTAAAAGGGAGAGATTCCCACCACTTCGGGTAACAACATGACACAGTATAGCCTGATCTTGGAAGCAAAGCAGGGTCAGTACCTGTAAGGGAGATCACCAAGCAAAACCCTGCAGAGGAAGGCAATAGCAAACCACTTCTATGGATCACTTGCCTTGAAAACCCCTGGCTGAGGCCACCATAATTTGGCTGCAACTTGACGGCACTTATATATATGCACACTGGCTGTCATTACAATTAAATTGCTGTTGATCAAAGGTAACATTCCTTTAAATACCTCTTATGTGGAGCATCAACAAGGAAAGCCCTTGGCCACTATACCTGTTTGCAGTCCTTTCTGGGGCATCTCATTTGCCACTCTGAGAAACAGGATGGTAGAAGAGATCAATATTTGATATGATCCAGCAGAGCTCTTTTTTACATTCCTGTGCTCTTACTTGGTGAAATACTATAGTCAATATTATATATGTTTCTGCACTGCCTACTATTTGTTGTTTACTACACAGCATTTGAATTTTGTGATAGCAAAATAATGTTGGACCCATGCAGTATCATATCTGTTTATGGCACAACCAAAACATTATTGATTGTAACAATGTGCTGGGATGGCAATCATCTTGACTATTTGGTTTTGAGCATAACAATTCACTAAAAAGAAGTGTAGGTCTCCTAAGGTCAAAAATAACATGTTTTCTGGATCATGCAGAACTTACTCCTTACTCCTAAGCATCTTTGGTCTTTATACACACACAAATACAAGATCATGTGACAATTTCTCAAAGCATCTGAAGGCTGAGATTCGCATTGAAGAGGGAATTAATGAAATCAAGTCATCCTGACAGAATTTTCTTCAAAGCTAAAGAATAAAAATATAAGACCTGGCATCTTGCCTATTGCAGTTTCACAATCTGGACCTCTCTTCTAGTATAGTTGCTGAGCAGGTGTTAAACCACATAAACAAAAATTGAGTCCAGAAGACTGATGCCTTAGGGAATGGAAGGTCATTTAGGAACATGGTTCTATTCCTTTTGAAAAGTTTTTAGAACTACATAATAGGTGACGCTGCAGAGATGGAACAACATGCAGCTTAGGTCTTAGAGATGTCTCAGAAGACAATATATCATAGCCAAATGAATGTCTTCTGTAAAACAAAGAAGTCAGAAATATTTTTCAAGCCCACAAAAGAAGGAAACAACAATTAACAAGGCAGTGATAACAGATGGTTTTGTTGTCATGGCTTGGATTTTTCAAATAATGTTAACACTGATTCACACAAGCAGATTTCTAATGAACTGAACCAAATCATATTGTCCAGGGTTGGGAAAAATGTCTGGGTACTGGTAATAATCTAAACTCATCAAGTAGATGCTGAGACATAGGGATTTTACCTGGTGGTGGAGGGGGGGGGGGTTCTTTTAGGAAATGCTCAGAAACTGAAGATCAACCTATCTTGATCTCTCTCTGAAAGAGTAGGTTCAAAGCTGGGGATGCTACTGGAGCCTGATAAATAGTTGAAGGCTCAGAAAGGCCCTTTTGTGGCATGCAGTATATTTTTATCAGCCTTTGGCTGATATACCAACTATGGCTGTTCCTTCATAAGTATGATTAAGGTTCCCTATTTTCTCCACCTGTACACTGACACGGCCGTTTCTGCACAGTGGCAGAAGCGGATGTCCACCAGCATAATTAATGCCGGTGGAGCCACGGGACCATTCGAATGGTCTCCTGCGGGCAGCCCTGAAGTTGCTGTGAACCATAGAAGCAGCTCCACA
The DNA here is from genome assembly GCF_021028975.2 of Sphaerodactylus townsendi. NCBI lineage: Eukaryota > Metazoa > Chordata > Lepidosauria > Squamata > Sphaerodactylidae > Sphaerodactylus > Sphaerodactylus townsendi. The sequence goes on along the minus strand of NC_059425.1, from coordinate 41,529,308 downwards.
TGGAGCTGCCTACGGTCTGCGTGTTTTGTTTACCTTGTCTTCCCTTCAAGGCTCCAGAGGGAGGAAGTGACACGCCCACAATGCCCTCTGACCCACGAGGTTCAGAGGGCAGCGTGGGCATGTGCCTTCTCCCTCCGATGCCTTTAAATCTGGCATTCCAATCAAATTTCAAATATTAAAAATCATTTTATAATATGGCATAGGACTGATACTATTCAAAGGTAGGGCAGGGGAGTCAAATATCCAACTCGAAGATCTTTGAAAGGCATTATGGACAAAAACTCATCAGGGTCCAGTATGCAAACATTTAACATGATTGCACTAATAATAATCAAAAGTGTCTTGAGCTGGAGGGAGTCTCTGTCCCTCTTACATGGCCAGGTCCCTTGGGAAAGTAAAGAAGTCTTGAAATCTTCACAAGACTGAGTTCACTTTCCTTGAGTTCATTTGCCACAGATACATCATATGAACAGGGCTACTGTCCCTGGGCTTAAGAGTGTTTTTAAAGCATCATTTGGGGTCAAATTCTGTGAGCAAAATAAGAAAGTTTTCAAAATCCATAAACTTGAATTCAAAGTCTTAAATCCACTGGACTTTTGAGTTTGTGTAAAAATGTGTACATTATACTTACCTCTCTACTTGTTGCCACAAGAGTTGTGCAACAAAGCTCCGCATCGAACTTTGGATTACCAGGTTATGCATTTAACTAGATTTCATCAAATACTGGTCTTCAACAAAGACGTGAAATTACTTTGGCTAAAAAGTGATTCTAGAGAGCTTTAAAAAGACGAGTGCTTTATTCCACTTCTGATTCCTGTGACAATAATTCATTTTTGTAAAGAAAGCTTCTAAAAAGTCATTAATATTTGGAGTGCTTCCTGGATATGCTTCTTTAAAATATGCCCTTTACAGACAACTGTGTTATCTATGAATATATAGTATTAAATCAATTCTAGGAAATAGAGCAGCAAATTCAAAGAAGCATAATCTTTGAAATATTTTTGTAATGTTTCAGAATGCTATGCTAACAGTACAATCCAGTTGGGGAGGAGTGCTGCAGTGGCTGGAGGCCATGTAGGGAAGGCAGCATCATGCCACCTCCAGGGGACTTTGGGTGAGGCAGAATGGAGAAAAACAAAAATCCCCTCCTGCTGCCCAAATCATCCCATAGGCTAAAGAGATTTAAGTCTGTAAATCTGCAGGTACAAAGGCTGGTGTTCCCAGGCTGAAACGCTGATGGCAGCCAGTTAATGTCAGCTCCACCCCTGGGAATGCCCCAGCCTGCCCACCCCCAAGCCAGTGTGTGAGCGGTAGTCAGCACTGCTCCATGGTGGCTGGACTTCTGGTTTTTCTGCCCTGGAGCAGTGGCTGGCTACTGTTGCCTTCGCCCTCTCCACCAGTGAGGAGGCCCTTGTACCAGTGGAGGGGGCAAATGCATTAACATGGTCCTCTGCTGATCCCAACAAGCATTTGGCCTCCTCTGGATCGTTGACTAATGAACACCACCCAGACAAAGGATGTCTCCAGGCAGTAAGCAGTCAAAAGATTAGTGAACACCACCCACTGTAAGGGTGGAGGTTGATGTGTGTTTCCACTCCACCATCCTGGCCTTGGCGCATTCCTCAATCTGGGCTGTGCGCCCAGGATGGTTACTGCCTTTGCATTGCTACGCTTATCATGTATGATTTCAGCTTGTGTCTTTGAAGCTTGTTTTTGCTCTATTGTGGGAACTGTGCTTGGGAGTTCGGGGAGGGGGCCGTCGTGTCCATAAAAGCGACACGCTAAGTCTGGGAAAGTCAGAATCTGCATTGCGTGTATTGAGATCATCGAAGTTTATGAAATAAACGAACTGATCTCAGTTGCTTTGTTTCTCTAGGCAGTAAGCAATCAAAGGGATCAATAGGCCAGGCTACTACAATGCAGATGTCCTCACTAATTGATTATGCCATCTTCATGATTACTCACATGCCAAATGGGTAGATCCCACCCAACACATGCACATCAAGCTTGCTAACTGCACCCTTTGCCATCAGATCCTCTGAAGATGCCAGTCACAGATGCAGGCGAAATGTCAGGAGAAAATGCTACTAGAGCATGGCCATAAAACCCGGAAACCACACAACACCCCTGAGAGTATGTGTTTTGTTGCAGCTTTCAGTTCTTTCTAGCTATTCATTTATTCTTTCCAAGTTACTGATGCATATTTACACATTGATAAAACAGAGGAAAAACAACTCTGATGTGTATTAAAATACGTTTACATAAACACTTCTCCCCACCTTGAGTGTTTTATCAATGTATACAAATGCATAGTCACAACACCACACCAAAATAATTTTAATACAATAATGTATGTATGACTTCCTGACAATTGCTTTTTTGCCATGTTTATCAATACACCTGCACACACTGTTAATTCAGAAAAATGTCCACGTAGATATTCCCCTGCAGCCACTATGAAGAATTCCCTTTGAACCAGATCAAGGTAGGTTTATTTTAGATCCAGTTTAAAGACACAGCTGCAGAAATGCTGCCAATCATGCTCAGAATGACTATAACATCTTGAGAATGTTCATTTAAATGAGAGGAGTTCCTGTTCTCCCTGTGGGAAACAGTCCCCTTGAGCAAGCAGCACATGATTGCATCTGCAAAGGACAGGGTATTTTGAGCAGAAGAGTGGCCAAGAAGGACACACGGGACCTCTGATCCCCCAGGAAACAAGGCAAAGCAAATACATTACTGCATTACTGTGTTTTCCATTACTACATTGAGTCTTACTAGAATTTCTCATAATTGCTTACCAAGGTTTGTTTACAGTTACATAATTGTCTGGTTTAACAACCTTCTGTGGCAACTGATTCAGTATGAATGCTACAGTGTGGTTTGATAAAGCTTATATCTCAAGGTAAGATATGAGGAATCGGCAAGGGTGGTTTAAGGAGGTGCTCAGCTTCAGGGGAGAGTGCCTTGAGTTATCTAATGAAAGCCAACTGGGGTAGCTCTTAATGCTCTCCAAGAAGAGCACAGGATTCAAAATGGAATGTCAGAAGACACAGGGTGATGTAGTTCTCACATGCAGGTCAGCATCCTATTGTATTGTAACTACATGATAGCCTAGTATGGCAGAGATTAAGTGACACTGCTAAATAAGAGTAAAAAGAATAGCACCATTTCAGCATCCTTTTCCCCTGCCATGACTCTGTGTGTGTGTGTGTGTGTGTGTGTGTGTGTGTGTGTGTGTGTGTGTGTGTGTGTGTGTGTGTGTGTGTCAAAGAAATGTCTTTTTAATATTTAAAAAGTCAATGATTGGATTGTAATCTAGAGCCTGACAGGAATCCATGAAGCATCACACAGCCTTTTCTAGGTTTTTTTTTTTTTTGCAGCATTGCACAAGAAAAGCTGTGCAGTCAGTTTTATACACTAAGGAATCTTCGAGACAGGAGAAGCTGCTTCAGCTGAAATAGCAAAGGACAGAGGAATGTAAGGTTTGACAAGGAAAAAGGAGCCTCCAGAGAAGATTTAATTGAACTTTGCCATTCCACCTCTCCAAACGCTTGAGTAATTGCAAAATGTGCACACTGAAAATTGTGCTTCTTGGAATGTTTATAAAACAGCGTGCACGTCTTAAATAGCAACTAAATGGAATCATTTCTCTGTGCGTTGCCTTCTTTAAAGTGGAGGGGTGGGGGAGAGTTCTGTGACTAAAGAAATTGAATTCATTATCCTAACGGAAATGGATCTCCAAGTTAGAACTCTGCTGAGGGTAAAAATAAATAAATAAATAAATAAATAAATAAATAAATAAAGTCACCTTTCCATTCATCCCAAACTATTAAAATTAAGAGGCTGAAAATGGTTACAGTGGTTCTAGGAAAAGACGTTCCCTCCCGGTCCTCCTGATACTTAGTAACAAACAAGGAAAAGAAGTATGTAACACACAACTGCGGAGGTTAAACTGAGTTGCCGATGGAGTTCTTTTCAATATTATTGCAACAGCTGGCACAATTATAAAATTGTATAAGCAGGGAGGTCATGAAAATGACAGTGACTTCTGTGGTCCATGCCATACTTTTAAGAAATTTTGACCTCATATGGAACATCCTGCTGAAGAGAACTTCATTTAAAGAGGCAGCAAACTTCTGAACAGCAGTACTAGGAGGCAGCACTGATTTGTTTGTCCCTCCAAGGCAACTGGTTTGGCTTCTGTGTGAGATAGGATGCTGGGCTAATAATAAACTATTGGTCCTATCCAGCAAGGCTCTGGTGTTCTTATTTTCAGGCAAATTTGAATGTTGCTTTTCAGGTGAAACAACTAAGGGATTTTATAGTAAGCAATAATAATAGTAACAAGAACAACAAATTGATACACTGGGCAACCTTGTTTAAAAGAAGGCACTCAGCTAAGAGGAGCATTTAATTATTTTATTCATTTATTTATCATGGCACATGCTCTTGCAGCACACTGTACTAAACTGATTTCAAGGTGAGAAAGTTAATCTCAATCAAGAAGGCTGTAACAGTGCAATGCTAAGAAGAGTTATACCCTTTTAAGCCCACTGACTTCAATTGGCACAGAATGGCACAACTGTGGTAAGAACAGCAGTGTAAACTGCTTATCTTCAATTGAATTGCCCCCTAAGGGCTAATTTCTGCATAGCAGAATAAACAAGCTGGGTCTGGGGTCCTCATCCCCTGTCCAGTATAAGGGTTACAAACAAGTTCCTCAATTCCCATGTGTGATGCTGTATTTGCATTGTGACTATGGTGCTTGTGGAGACATGGTTTCAGACTACCCTCCATGACTTGAAATGGAGCATTATTTGGCCTGTCATCCTGGATTGTACTTGCAGGAATTGAGGAACTCATGTGTGATTGTTACACAGGACACAGGGTGGGCACCACATAAGACATCAGTCCACCAGCTACTTCTAGAAACCTAATTATAACCATGTTAAAAGAGGGTCTTCCCTCCCAGTGATGTACAGGTATCTTTTTTAAGGGTTACTGCAATGACTCCCTGGTACTATCTTCATGTTTTTACAGGCTCTGGTATTGGTTTTGTCTTGTTGCACACAATACAATACTACAATTCCTATGTTAATAATAGGATTATTTTCTTTTCTATTATATACTTGTTCTGGTTTTATTTTCTCAAGGTCAACACATTTCCTTCTGTATATGAAACTGTGCTCTGAATTTTTCCCCCTTTAAATGTAACAGTGCTCTTTTTTCTTTCTTCCTAATTCCCTGGCATGTTTAACATTCAAAACAGGGTGCTCAAAGCCATCTCCTAATACAATCTAACACTCTGAATAAAATTCACCCCTCTAACATTACTTTGTTCCTGTTTATTACATGAACTCTCCACAGAAAGTTAATTTTGCAATCAATCTCATTAGGTTTTCCAGTAATAATAACCAGAGATAAGAAAATATGGAAAGATTTCCAGCTTTATGATCTACATTCTCACTGCTGCTCTTAAACAATTATTTATTATCAACAGTTCATTTCTAACACACTTCTTTTTCCCATTGTAATTGAGTCCCTTTGCAATATTATAACCAAAATACTCAGGTTGCTTCATTGCATGTTGCAGAGTTTGGACACTGGAGGCTGCAATTAAATTTATTTAAGAATTTTTTAGCTCGCCTTTCTGCAAAAACAGAACTTGGGGCAGGTAATTAGCCAAGCAATTAAAATCTACATGCACCACAGATTACAAGCGTCAGGCAACATTATCTGTTGGAAGGCCCACCTAAATAATATGGTCTTAAACTGCTGTCAAAACGCTAACAGTGTCAGGGCCTTCTTGACCTGTTCTACTCTAAGAAGGCCTTGGTCTTATATTTGAAGTTGCCACCCTGGGGTATACTGTAAAAGATGGTCCTGAAGATATGAGAGTCTTACAGCAGAAAGGGCCATAACCCACACTTTGAACTGGATCCAGAAATAAACAGGCAGCCAAGGAAATGACTTGAATACTGAGGCAAGATGTAAACTTTGCCAAAGATGAGAAGTAACAATTACCCTGTGCCTTCTACACACATCAGAAATGAGGAAGAGGTAGTGCTGCCAGAACGCTGGAGTGGGGGATTCCCCACTTTAGCCCCTGTTTTCCCAGTACAGTTGAGCTGGTTGACAAAGGTCTTACCAGGCATAAAATGAGGCCTAGGCTTCAACATAACTGGCATGTTGATGTCACTTCTGGAAATGAAATCATCACATCGCCAACCATGAGGGAGACAATCCGGTATGTGGGCAAAACTCTATGGTCCCTTCCACATGGGCCAATGTGGATTGGGGGCAGGATAAAACTTGTGCTTGGTGGGAACTCTGCATGATTCCCCCCCCTGAACATGGGTCTAAACCGCCCCAATCTGTGCTGCTGGTTGCAGCGCGGGTTATTCGGTAATCACATTGCATGGGGATGTGTGGAGACTCGTTCCATCAAAGTCACTGACACATACTTGTTGGAAAAGAAATCGGCCGCAGCCCAAATTTATTCACATATAACAAAACTTTGAAGCTGGGCGAGCATAACAGAGCACATCCTGGCCCCCAGGCAGCAAACTATTGATTCCGAGCTATAGGGCAGCTCCAGCTGGACTTTTTTTTAGGGCCCTTCGACAGAACCCCTGTCCGCACATCCCCCCGAGGGAACTCGAACAGGAAGTACTAGATGCCATGGACGAAACCCACTCCAGGACATTCCTCCTGCTGGCAGCGTAGCTCTTGGCACGGCCCCTGGCTTGTCTTCGCGAGTTTGACGCCACTCAATGGACCTCTATATATGAGGCCCCTGTGGTCCGGTATGCAAGCTTACCGTCTTCCCACAATAGGGATGCTCTTATGCCCAAACCGCCCCAGTGAATCCTCGCGACAATATACAAATACAATAAAGAACCCTAATAACCTTTCAAATTGGAGTGGAGGAGGCCTTTGAAAGCCGCCGCCCTCGGCGAGGCCGGTTCTCGCCGGACGCAGCCCTTTATAGGCCGTCAAGGCCCCTGTCACGCGCGCTCGCACTGCCACGCGACAGCCCCAGTCGGGTCGGCGGAAGGAGGTTTCCACTGCTCTCCCCTGTATCGGCTTCCAGGCTGAAGCCTGGGGGGCGCTGACGGTAATGGGATGTGTGAGACTCGCTCCATCAAAGTCACTCGACACATACTCTTGTTGGAAAAGAATCGCCGCAGCTCCAAATTTATCTATATAACAAACTTTAAAGCTATATAACAGAGCATTATCCTGGCTCCAGGCAGCAAACCGCTGAGCCTGGTTATAGGGCAGCCCTTAGCTGACCCCTTAGGCCCCTTCTCTTCGGGACAGAACCTCTGTCCGGCATACATCCCCGAGGGAACTTAGGAACAGGAAGTTACTAGATGCCACATGGACGCAGAAAGGCAATTTGTGACACCCCTCCCTGCCGGGCAGCGAAGCTCTTGGCGGCCCCAGGCATCTTCAGGCTCTATACCCGCGGACCTCATATGGGAGGCCCATTAGAGTCGGCATGCAAGCTGCTGCCTTCCCACAATAGGATGTGCTCTTATGCCCAAACCTTACAGTGAACTCGCGACAATATACAACTGATAAGAACCCCAATAATCCTTCTAGGTGGGAGTGGAGGAGGGCCTTTGAAAGCCGCCCACGTACCTCGAAGAGCCGGTCCCTTGGCCAACATAGGCTGCTCAAGGCCCCTGTCAACGATGCCGACGCCGACCTGTGACGGCCTCAGTCGACCGGCCCGGGGAAGAGGCTTCCACTCGTTCCTCCCCTTACAGCCGGCTTTTCAGGCTGAAGCCTGAAGCATTCTATGAGGATATTATTGAACTTCGTTCCATCAAAGTCACTGACACATACTTGTTGGAAAAGAAATGACCCGCGGCAAATTTATTCACATATAACAAAACTTTGAAGCTATGGGCAGTATAACCAGAGCACATCCTGGCCCCAGACAGCAAGCCGCTGACCTGGTTATAGAGCAACCCCGGCTGACCCTTAGTATGGACAGAACCCTGTCGGCACATCCCGAGGAACGGAACAGGAAGTTACTAGATACATGGGCCATAGAAACCCAATTTGTGACACCTCCCTGCGAGACAGCGAAAGCAGCGGCCCCCAGGCTTGTCTTCAAGAGCTCTATCGCCACCACGGACCTCATATGGGAGGTCCCATCAGAAGGTCCGGCATGCAAGCTACCGCCTTCCCCACAATAGGATGTGCTCTTATGCCCAAACCGGGCCACCAACTGTTAAAACCAACAGCTCCCTACTTCCAGCTTCAGTAGCCCAGAGTCCGCACAGCTTATTGTGCCTGCGCGTACGCGAAAGCCACTGCAACAGAGCAAATCAGATATCATTTTGCCTTAGTGCGTGTCGTGGAAGCAACTGTAACAGCAAGCAGCCCAGTTTCGGCTTCAGTGCATGCCGCTAAGAATCACTGCAACAAGAGCAGCCTCAGTGCATGCAGGGGAGCATTCTCAGAGCATAACCGATATCATTTCGCTTCAGATGTCCTGACGCTGAATCTGAAAGTAAGTGTAATTATATCGAGTAAAGTCAGTTTCGAGCGCACAGGTATAGGATATAATATCACTATTGGGGAATAAATATCCCCTCCCATATCCTGTAGCCAACCTGGACTATGGACCGACAAGCCTTTAACCTTTATTTCATTTCTCTGGCGGAAGCAACTGGTATCCCTCCACCCCTCTGTTCCATTAAGCCAGAATTTCGACAGCTTGGTCGCGTTGGCGATCGCCTTAATGATGTAGCAAAGCCTCAGGTCAGGTTCCATGAGGATCCTTCCAAGTCCCTCTCCGTTCTCAGTAAGCACAACTAAAACAGCTTGGCTTTTTGGCATCATACAACGCAGCAAGCTTCCGGCCGTCTCTATGAGGATCTGCAAGGCTAATTCTGTCTGCCAGCAATGCCATTCTCTCCCACTTGTAGCACAACTCTCATCTGGGAAGCTTCTAATCGAGAAGGATGGAATCCCAGCAAACAGAATAGAGAACACCACCCCATGCGACTTCGCTGCGTAACCAACATCCCCGGTATACACCGTTGTGCCCCACCAACCAAACTCAATAGCAATGCGCCGCCAGAACTATAAAGAGAACAGAGTTACAAATAAAAAGGTGAGGCCAGACGCATACCTACGGTAGCCAGAGACTTCCAGCAGCCTCCTGTTTCGAGCTGCCTGTAGCCCGAGTCTAGTCTGGCGTGATGGCCCTCATGAGAGGCCAAGATTGCTGCTCCCACCCAGAAGAGGTGGGAACCAAACTGTCCAGCAGGGAAGACCTGTGAAATTTCAAAAGCAACGCCGCAGAACAGCTACGAATTGATATCTGGACCCTGTTATTAGCGTAGAAGTTGCATGTGAGTACTGGGTTGGTTCCAAATGCTGCCTGCATGGATGAAATGCAAGAAATGTAAAAAAAAAAAGTGGGAAAGCTGGACTGTAACCCGCTATGATTTGGTGAACAGGGGCAACAAGTTCACTGCACCAGAAAAGCCATAAAAGGTGGCCAAAGTAAATACGGCTTGGAATAGCGTAGTTTCATAAGAGGAGAAAGCCCAACCGCGCCTGTGGTATTGAGCGAAAGCGTTCTTAGGAGCCTCCTTTGTAAATGGGCTGCTCCTATGAGATGCTTGTGGGCTCTAGGGGGGAATAACCTCGCTGCTGCTAACTGGCCTGCTGGCCCTTCGAGGTTTCAGTAGTGGGCGAATTATGGTCTGCGATTCCTAGGGAGCTGACAAGTGTTTTGGCAAAATGAATCCCGCATCTGTCCCAGCTTCTACGGCCTATTGACTCGAAAGCTAAGGGCCTTCCCTGCTTAGCCCAGACACTCCATGGATCGGGCTTTAGTGCACTTTGTGCTAGGCTCCCACTGTACTAGGGCTGGTGCACTCCACGCATGGTCTTCTATAGGCATAACCATATTTTTTTTGGCTACCGGAGCTGCTGGATGCAGCTGTAAACAACAACAGCCTGGACAACCAATGCCCTTCTGAATAGGATGACGCATTCCATTAGTTGTGGGAGAGCCCTGGCCAGCGGTGGACCACATTGAAAGCAGTGGTGGCAGCACATCCCGTCACCAACCATACTGCCCTAATCAGTTGGCTTAAGCCGCGATGGAATCCCCACCGAGGTTCCACTTCCTCTGGATCGATGAGGCAAACCAACCCAGCTCTGAGCCGCATCCCTAATCCAGTTGGCTGGCTTGATAAAGACTAGAGTGAAGCAAATGGAGAGAATTGAGGCAGACCTTTCACCTTGTCCCAACTAACTATACCTCTGTAGCTCTAAAATGACTGTCCTCTGCCCTGCCCCAGGAGGCCCTTATGCAGGAGGAACCCAGTGTTCGAGAAAAAGGCCCCGCGGATAAAAATTCCAAGCTAACACCTTAAGAGTAAAAGCACAGAACCATGACCAGGGATGGAACTTTCTAGTACAAGCAGGATCAATACTTATCCTTGAGTCTGCCACTTTAAACAGCCGGTGCTGTTGAAGTGAAGAGGAGTCAGGAAAAGATTGCGTTCTGGCACCTTTCTCATTTTTGAATAAGACGTCGCGATGCAATAAAATAAAAACAAAATCTACCATATAAATAGGGAGACCCATCCCTGGGTGAAATTGCCTGAAATAGCTGGACATCGAGTTGGGACCACAGCTGCCTCATTGACTGGGTACGAAGACCCTGTGGTGTGGTTTAACCCATGTCCCCAGATTCAAGCGCCCACCCTCGGTTTGTCTTCGCCAGCCATCGTGTCACCCTGGTCCTCTTGGCAGAGTCATGGTGCGTGAGCTGGGCTCCAGGGTCACTCCAGCAAGCTTCCCTTGTGCCAGTGAATTTTCCATGTGGTAATCCCAGGTCTTAGCCCTACACCTGGAAACTTCTGAACCATACTGGGTAGTTTGGAACCAGCCAGCCAGATCACCAGATTGTTGTCACCAATCACAAATGCGGCAAGATATACATTCCTGTGGCACTTCCTCTTTTTTTTTTTTTAAAGGCAAGGTTGCTGCACCTCCCATTATGATGGAATAGGAGAGAAGAATCTGAACCCACCTACGTCCAGTAATCAAGTGATACTCAAAGGGGAGGGAGACCTGAAGGAGTCCCCTACTGCTACAAAAGGCCCTCCTGGCACAAGCAAGATCAAAGAGCTTCCCGGGGATGGGGGTGAGTATATCAAGCTTGAAAATAAAATAAATAAATAAAATTAAATCGCCTTACCAATACATGTATGGCTGATCTGAAAAAATGCCTCACTGGCTACTGCTGCCTTGGGAGGCGGGGAACAATCCATCTGGTGGCGAATTAAACTGTTTGCAATATCCATGTTGATACCTGGAAAAACCAGCCTTAAAAAAAGAAATGCCAAATTAGTTCCCATAACACCACCACCTCCTGGGCCTAAGCGCCCAACCCTTACCTGCAAAGTGGCTGGATTGTCTGACAAAGCGTCCATGCAAAGCTAGGGCTCTGGCAATTATTATATTGTGGATGCCACCAAAGTGGAACGCACTGATGGCGGTAAAGTCATTTGGTCAGTGCCTTGGATTTTTGGCAAGCTGGGCCTAAAGGCCCTTTGCAAAAGTGCTACAACCCTGCATGACAGGATTAGGGTGTTCCTAACTTGGGAAAAGCGCCTCGCATTGACAGCTTGAATTCAAGCCCATAAAACAACACTTTGTCCCTATAAATCCAAGACTCTGCATAAAATCCAGTGGTAAAACACATTTCCTCACAACTTGTTACATAAAAAACCTAGGAGTGTCGCTTAGTAGGCACAGAGAGGGATATTAGTCACTTCCAATGGATTTCTGCATGGTATAAAAGCCTACCACATTGAACCATATATAATTGACTTAAGCAGCAAGGAATCTGCCCAACCAGAAGTCAGCCCCAGTTAACTTCCGAGGAGCTCTGACAAGCTGTAGCTTCAGCTTAAATGATCCCATTTGAATAAATGTGAATCTCCCCAATGCACCACATCAAAGAACCACGTGAAAGGGTCCTTTTAGCTCACCTCTGAAGTTATAAAATAAAACAACAACAACAACAACTGCTTTGAATTACAGTCCCTTTATCAACTTCTCACTTGCTCGGCATAGTGGCAGTTTGCTCTGCGCTGCATATATCCAAAGGAAGAGACTTACCTACGCTTGTGACGGGTAGAAAAGAAGTGGGCAAGGGGCAATCAACCTGCTGGCAACTCCTTTTATCATCCAGGGATGCTTGCAGAAAGGTTTTGATAAATCTTACTTTTCAAAGGTATGGTCATGATGCATGAAGCTGCCCTATATGCATTTCAAAACACAAATGACTAAACCCCCTACAAATCTAACTGCTCGTTTACATTACTGATTTCCTTCCAAGTGTTGGGGGTGATAGGGTTGCCATCTCCAGGTTGGAAAATTCCTGTAATTCTGAAGTTGGGGAGAGGGAGGATGAAATGTGTTCTATTGCACATAGCATCCACCCTCCAAAGCAGCTGCTACTTACTCTATAAGCGTATGAGATCAGCTGTAATTCCTGAGAAGCTCCAGGCCATAGCTTTCTGGCAGGAACTGGCTTTTTTTTGTGGGGAGAGTGGAGGCCTGATTTCCAGTATGAAAGCATTATTTAAGCCTCCCCAGCTCAAGCAGAGCAGGAATCAAACCCGGTTCTCCCAATTACCGTGCACTTTACTCACCTAAGCACCACGCTGGATCTTTCCATCTTTAATTTCGTGAATCCAGGTCATCCAGGAAATTACAGTGCACCTGCTCTTAACCGCTACACCCTGCTGGGTCTCTCCATCCCGTTATTTTTGAAGGCACTGGATCATCCAGAAAAATTACAGTGCACCTGCTCTTAACCACTACAATTCATGCTGGATCTCTCCCATCTGTTCCACATTTTGGAATCTTAAAGAATATACTTGAGAGTGTTAATTCAAAAGGCGAGGATGCTAAGCAATTTGCCCCCGGCCCCTCAATCCTCAGGCGTAGCCAATACTGGGCCTAACGGATGCATAGAAGTGTGGCGCCCGGGCTAAAACCGCTGGGCGCTGCTTAACAGGAGGCTCACATTTCTTCGGTGCAGCTCGAAGCGTACACAACCGGCCCATCAAGCGCGCATCCCGTCACCGGGTGTCCAACCCGACCCCAGCGCCGAGGCCAGAAGGAGGGCGGGGGGGACAAGCCCGGCAAGCCTGGCGGCTGCAATAAAGCGTGGCACCGACCCTCCAGCAGATGAACAGCGACCGCCTCTGACTGGCGAGGCTGGAAGAGCCAGCTTCCTGCCAAGGAGTGGCGGTGGCCAGGGATTACTCTCCTCAGCCCCAGCCACGAAGCTCCTTTGCCTTGGCGGCCCTCCTTTTCCCTGCCGCCTGCTCGGGAGAAGCTGCCTGTTTAACCTCTGTCGCCAGGAAAGCTCTCCCGAACCCTATGGAAACGCCTCTCCGGATGAACGACACTGTATGCGGGGGCTTAGGCCGCCGGTCAGGCTAGAGGAGGTGGCGCTGGGCCGAATGGGGAGGGCGTCGCAACCGCGGCCCTCCTAGGAGCCTAACTGGCGCGAACGCAGCTCCGCAATACAACGCGGAACCAACGCTCCATCCCAAGGGTCCCGGCAAAGCCGAAGACCCGCTCTTCGAGGCCAACAAGGGAGCCGTAATAACGGTCTGCCTTAAAGCGGCTGGCCGACAACCCCCAACAGACAAGCGGCCGGACGAACACTCGCTCCGGTGGTGCCCTCACTGACGCGGCCGAATCAACACTAGTTTGGCCGTCTCAAAATGGGACCGGCTGGGGGGAGTGAAGTCACAAAGGCAACTGCTGCCTTCGTGAGGGAGAGAGGAAAGAAAAGCCCCCAAAAGTCCCGGCAAAGGCCGAGTCATGCTCCGCGAGGGAGAGAGGAACGAAACCTCCTCCCTTTGAAAGCCGCCGGCCTCGAAGAGGCCGGTCCCCGCCGACGCAGCCCTTTATAGGCTGCTCAAGGCCCCTGTCACGTGCCGGCACCCGGCCACGTGACAGCCTCAGTCGGCCGGCGGGGAAGGAGGCTTCCACTCGTTCCTCCCCCCTTGCAATGGCGCCTCCAGGCTGAAGCCTGGGGCGCGATTTATCTGCAATTCTTTTGTGTTAATGCGCCTCAAAGCTGCGGCCTGAGCGTATGGCCACGGCTGTGAGGTGCACTAACACAAAAGAATCACAATTAGTGGTTCTCTCCCCCCCCCCCCGGCTCCCTTCTGTGAAACTGGGGAGGGGAAACAGGCCATTGTTGGGCAGGCAGGGAAGAAACAGAAAGGCAGCTGGGGAGGGAGAAAGGGACATGCTGCTGTGTGAAAGGTGCACGCCCCATTCACATGGCTGACTGTCCACAGGTTGGTCAGCCATGCGAATGGTTCAGGAGTAGGGATGGGTTCAAGTAACCCGCATCTCACCTGGGTTTTTGGCCCGTGCAGAAGGGACCTGAGATAAAAACAGCTTCTACCATAGTGTTTTTGCCCAAATATCAGAGTATCTCCCTCATTGTCCAGAACTGATGTCATTGTGCCAGCAACATTAAGGCCTTGGCCTCATTTTGAACTTGGTAAAAAAAACCATACCCCACTCAGTGCTGTGACATCATGATATGAAATAAGCCATAGTAAATCTGACAGATAAGCTATAGTATATCTTACAGTGACAAGGTGACTTTGGGTCCCCAATGGGGAGATAGGTGGCACATAAAATGAGTAAATAAATACATAAATTCCTTCTATCAATTTTGTTTCAATTTTAAAATTTGATTTCCTGACATAGATTCATCCAGCTCAAGATGAAACTTTTTACCTGACAACACAAAATTTGTTTGATGTTTAATATTGTTGTTCAGGTTGGTCCCTTCTTTTGGATATAAATGTGCTAGAATGTTGCATAATGTATCCTTGACAAGTAACATTGAAACAATAAATACATAAAAGAAATGGAGAAACTGGTAACAAAATAGACAGGATGAAAATACTATGTGGAAAAGATGACATGTTTGTACATCCCTACCTTCAGTGAACATAAACATTTTCATGTAGTCAGGTACATAGTACTAACAGTATTATTTGAGAGATCATAAAGTGGTGATAGTTGATTTATATACAAATTTGAAGTCCAAAGAGCAGTGCCTGACAACTCTATCTGAAGCAAGCCCAAGAGCATAACAATACTTAATGAAGCCCAAAATACCAATTGATATCAGCATCTGCTCATCAGTTCAAATTCTACGCATATCAAGTATCTCTATAACAGTGGTGATGGTGGTGGAGAGACTTTCTTAACCAGCATTCCCACACTGACAAGCACCATGTTGAGTAACACGACTGTGGGGACCCATTTTTCTTGAACCACTGCGCTTGAGTTAGCCATTAGTTTGCATGGGTCAATATTTCATTAAATAGCACTATTCTGGGAAGGGGAAATCCACATAAAGGGTTTTAGAGAATCTGAAGCATCTCTAGCCACAGTCATACCACAAAGACAAGAAAATGTGAATCCATGAATCTCAACATAACATATGAAAAATGGAATTCTATTTGCACATTAAATAAATTCCTAAATCATCTCTCCTTTCAGAATTTTAACGGTGATCCTGTTCCGAACACCATTCAAAAGAATGATACTATTATATTAAGAGCTACACTAAGTTTTTTGAGAGTCCCTCAGTATCACCCTGTATCACAAGAGGTATCACCAGCTGAACAAAGGTGTTCACCAATGGTTTTATGTATATGTGATAGCATAAGAATTGAAGGTGCTAAATGGAGCAATTGTCAGGACATTTTTTCTTGATTTTCAGGAAAGCTGAGAGAAAGTATAAAGAAGTGGTTTCAGAGGTAGTACAATGGAGGCAGAGAGAGAGGATTTTCATAACAGATGGCGTTCTTTCTCACTGAAATGATAAATCATGTCACACAGCACCTTTCCAGTGGTGAGATGGCATTGTTGCTGTGGTAGGCCTTTTGCTTCAGTGAACTGCTGATTATGAGACACAAAATGGAGCAAATCCTTAGCGCTTTCTCTGGGAATCTTGCCATGTGAAAACTGCAAGCCTATAGGCTTTTACCTAGAGTTACTCAACATCCAGCTTCTTCTGTGAGAGGCTAAACAAAGAAAAACTTCACATTAATTGACCATATCATTCATACACACACAGGTGGATTTTGCACAGCAAATATATAATGGGTTGTAGTTAATTAAGAAATCCATTTTCCTTTTTCCTGTTCACATGTGTGCCATGCAGGCAGCAACTGGAGCCCATGGAAACAGTCCAGGTTGCTTTCATGCCTTCATACCTTAAATTTCCTGTAACACACGCATAGCTGTGTAGGCATGCAGAAATGAACCCTTGCAGCCATGCCAATCATCCCAGGCTGCAGCTGTGCATGTGCAACAAGCAAAAGGGAAAAAAAGGGACAACCCTACAATGGCAGGACAATAATGAATGTGTCACTGTAGATCAGTCATACTCTCACTGCCATGGGGAGAAAATGTACTTGGGGGACTCTGTACCCTCAGAGAATCTGTCCACAACCTGCTGGGCGACCTAAACATAAAGGCAGGTTGATGGATTCTGCCTGACGGTGGATGGTGTGGCATTTACAGTGAATGGATGGAAGGGAGGGAAATAAAGCATCCCCTGCCAGTGGTAGCAGGGCTGCAGGTAATAACTCCTTTAAAACCTGACATCGTCTTTCTCACTTGGACTCAGCCAGGCTGCCATCCACCAGGAAAGCCCCTGGAGCTCAGAGGGACTGCTGGGGGGTCTGCAACCCAAGGTGGCACTGCTGGGGTCCCCCATGTGGTCCTGCCCCCCAAGAAGGACTCAGGGAGGGGAAATGAGGCCACCCAAAGCAGGGTCGACCCCTGACCCCCCATTCAAGGGGGGCGGACTGAGGATAGGATTGCGCTGAAAATCTGCGGTCCTGCAACTCCCTCCCATTTCCCACCCTTCGTCGCTAACCTGTTCAAGAGGATTCACCAGCGGTGTTTCGCCCCAGCCCTGCGCCGTCACCACCGGCATCAGCCAACTAGGCAGCTGGGACAGGGAAGCTGGAAGTGGCTTGGGATAGCCGTCTTGGGCTGTGCCTCTCTAGGAACGGGGACTTTTTCCCATTAACCCTTAGGGCAACTCTCCGAAGGAGACTGAGAGGACCCAAGCCACGTGGAGCTGGAGTTTTAACATGATTAGTCTGGTGCAGGGGTACTTCAGTACAAGACCCCTGCACCAGACTAATCATGTTAAAACTCCAGAAATTCCATCAAAAGTTTTTGCTAAACAGGATTGTTTCGATCAGCCTGAAATGTCAACAATGAGCAAAAGTTAATGGCTGTTTAAATAGGTGAACCCCTTCAAGAATTTTTGCTAAGCTTACAAATATCCCTACTTGAAACTGGTATTGATGTTTGCCTAAATAGGGCCTACAGTTGCCAACCTACAAGTGGTAGCTGGAGATGTGCTATCAAGACTGATCTCCAGGTGGCAGAGTTCACCTGAAGAAACTGGCCACATTGGAAGGTTAATTTCTGGCACTATGCCCCACTGAAGTTCCTTTCCCTCCCAAACCATGCTGTGCTCAAGCTCCACTCCCAAAATCACCAGCTATTTCCCAATTCAGAGCTTGCAACCCTAGCAAGACCTCTAGTTTCTCCTTATACATTGTATTTGTTTAGATCCAAGTCCAGTAACACTTTAGAGAACAACATGATTTTCAGGGTATAAGCCTTCAAGAGTCAAAGCTGCCTTCATCAGACCTTCATGATGTCTGATGAAGGGCGCTTTGACTTTCAAAAGCTTATACCTCCAAGATCTTGGTCTCTAATGTGCTACTGGACTCAAATCTAGCTGTTCTTCAAATCCTCCCAAACTTTGTTTTTGGTGTATTAACTCTAGTTTGGAGCGAGATAGAAGAAAGATTCCTCTGGGATCTTTCAAAAGCATGATCAGTGACTGCTCCTGATTGTAGGAAGCAATCTTCCCAAACTGACATGCCAAGATCTGAACTATAAAAGTACTATAAAAAGTACTATAAAAAGTACTATAAAACTTCTGGACAGATCAATTTTAACAGAAAAACCAACTGGGCTAACTGGGTTTAGTGATGAATGATCTCTCTGTGGCTTCACTTGTCATTTGTCACAAATCTTGCCATTCATGAATGCTTTTTTTTTAAAAAAAAATAACTTTTTAATCAAGAACATTAAACTGCCTCACTTTTTAAAGGAAAGATTGCTGGTTAGGAAATATGCTGGCAAAGGTAACTGTCAGACACTTCCCATGTTTGAGGCAGTGGTGGCTTAAGATCTTTAGCCATCTGAAGCAGCAGTAGCCACCTGCCTTCCTTGCCACAACCCCTCATCTTACCATAATTGCCACCACCACCCCTGAAGATCTTCTTACTGCTTTGTTTGGCCTAAACATTCTTTAAAAATAGGTCCAAATGGCTTCCTAAAGTCTCACAAGGCAACTTCCTCTTGCAAGAGCTCATCCACCATTATGAAAACATGACCTGGGAATATGCAACCAGAAATGGTGGCTAAAATTTTGTGAGAAGAAGAAATCTTCTGAGAATTCTCTAACTGGCATAGAGAGCTGTTTTTACAGAGACCTCTGGGAGTGAGATGATAGGGAAGGGGTGGCAGTCAGGTGGTAATAGGCAAGCAATGGACAGAATGCTGACAGCAGGAATGTTGGAAGGTTTCCATCACTCCAAATCTCCCAGTACAGGCACCTGGATCGTTATAGAGACAGGCCTAGTTGTGTGTGACCTAGGCCCCTTCCGCACACGCAAAATAATGCGTTTTCAAACCACTTTCACAACTGTTTGCAAGTGGATTTTGCCATTCCGCACAGCTTCAAAGAGCACTGAAAGCAGTTTGAAGGTGCATTATTCTGCATGTGCGGAATGAGCCCAAGAGAACTCACTATAGAAGTATACCTACTACCCTGCCCCTAGCTGTCTGTTGCTCCAGAGAAAATGGAAGAAGGAAGTGTAATTCTGGTGAGCCTCTGGGGGTTTCTGAGGGTGGGACTAGGTGCCATGTGACATCACATGACAATGCAACATCACTGCTGGTCAGTAACAAGTAGTGACATAACACATTTCTGTAACTCTGTAGTACTCTCACACAACTGTAGTACTCCCACAAAAATTCCTCACCTCCAAAAGCTACTAATGCTCTGCATTTTCCAGCATAGAGTCCCTTGTAGAAGATGAGAAATAGGTAGCAACCCTGGCAGTTTTTATGATTACATTTATAAATCACGCAAGTCTATTTTAGTAATCAGGAGTGGTGAACTGAAACTAAACAAGGAGTTAAATCAACTTCAGGGCAGGCACCAGCAAACACACAACTATCTAGCTGAAAGAATTCAGAAAAGTCACAAAAGAACAAATAAAAATGATCTGTATGAGAAGATGAAACTCTCATAGTACTTTAAAAAATCAGCATCACTAGCTTTGATTCGATATGCAATATTTTAGGCATTCAGTGTTGATTTTATTTTGTTTTCTATTAACATTATTGCTAACCTGAGTTGTTTGGGTTCAACAGAACATAATATTTTTAGTAGTTATGAAAGCAAATATGAGATGGGTCACACATGCTTAGTCAGCTAGCGATTGTATGTGTAAATGAGCCATTTCAGGTCTAACACCATGCAAAGGTTTTTGTAGTATCCAAGACCATTCATACATTCAGTTTTGGGCCTTTACATACAATGATCAAGTTGTGCAGATCAATCAAGTTTTCTACATACATGTCTCAACCTGCCCCAAGGCTGCTGACATCCTACATCATGTTTAAGACAAATGCCATGGTATGGCTATATAAACAAAATGCGCAGAGGCAAAAGTGTCCACCCGCTGCAGATCTCAGAGTGTGAAGGGAGAGGCAGTTGCTAGAGGAGATACAAAAACTTCAACACAGTCTTTCCCTCAGGCTGGATGCATGATGATTGCTCCAAGAGACAAAGGCGGGACAATCTACTTGTTTCATTTGTTTTACTGTTGATATATGACTGGCTGCAGGCCCTTGGGATATTTCCTTATTTATCAAAAGGTCTTTTTCCTTGTCTGAACTTCTTCCTGGCCACTTTCTGATATGATTTTAAAAAGGAGAAGGTCTGCAGAAAGTCCATTGTCTTTCAGAAATGACTAGGGAAAATCTGCAGATGAAATGGATTTAGCGCGTTCCAGACCTGGGAATCAAGTCTATTTCAGATGTACCCTTCCTTTGAGAGCAAGGTAAACATTTGTGCTGAAAGAAAAGTGCAGACAATGCAGTGTTGTATGATGGTACAGCACTAGTTCTAACTTGCTGACTTTCAGCAAAACCCAGTACATGTCTACTCAGAGTCCTATTACCTTCCATAGTGCTTATTCCCAAGTTAAGCATGTACAGGATTGCGTACCCTGATTCCTAGTCCTGCCTGTCTTTTAACCTTTTTTCCCCAATTATCAACAATAATAAGCAATTATATAGTGGAAGTATAAGTGTACAATGTAATTAACAGATACTATTTCAGTTATGCTTACAAATGCCCTGAAAGGTAAGCCATTATGAGGATGATGACGACAAGGATGATGATGATGATGATGATGATGATGATGATGATGATGATGATGATGATGATGATGATGATGATGATGATGATACATTGAAGATAGTGATCTGTATTCCATTAAAGGTTTTGGAAATCAGAAGATAGGGGAGGCAGTCTCCCTGCCCCCTTTGGCCTATCAATCCAATGGGGTAAAGCTTGAAGGAATAATCAAGACAGATGAAGGCAAGTTGGGAGGGGGGCACAGGCATGCACGGAAGGCTGGCAGAAGGTGGAGGGAGAATGTCTGAGGTAAATCTGTGCTCAACGGAATTGACTTCAATCTGGGGGCAAAGGAAAAATAAAAGTTGAGCTCAAAGTGATGTTGCACAGGGCAATGAAAGCGAAAGTGGGATACACTGAAAGATGTGAATTCAGAAAATTTGGCCAGACAGAAGTACCCCCTTGCAGCAAGGCCGGCACCTCATGCATAATAAGCCCAGGACAGAATTCCATTCCTCCTCAGCCACATTCTCTTTCGCTCTTGCCCTTTCTCAGTATACTCTGCCTTCCTGCACCCTTTCAACCTCAGCCGATGTGCAGCGGGTGCTAATGAACCATTGTTTCATTCTCCTCCTCCTTTGCGGACTGCTTTTATAGTGAGGTTGCCTGCTTCATATTGTAAGTATTCCATGACTATTTCTCTACATCAAGAAGTCAGCATATGCTGGATTTCCAAATCTATGAGGTGGTAGTTTTATTTATATTTATTTATTGTATTTGTATACCGCCCTCCCCGAAGGCTCAGGGCGGTTTCCAACAAATAAAAAGTTAAAACATCATATATATAAGTTAATTAAAATACATAAAATATTAGACTAGAGATGGCTTCAGATATTCTATTCCCCCTTTTATGAACCCACGGGAGGCCAGATGTTTGCTTTTTGTTGGGCAGGCACCAGCAAATTAAATAAATAGTTAAATAATTAAATAGTTAAATAAGGGCCATTCTGATGGCCATATTGTTAAGTTCCTCAAGAAAGTTAAATGATCCTGTATATTTCCCAAAGTCAGCCATCTCATTTGCATGCTAAGTGTCAAAGATTGCTTGGTATTTCAGGGCTTGCACCTACAAGCATTTTCATATGAGCATTCATCTGATGAGATGTTCCACAACTATACCTTTCAATTTACAAAAGTGTCAACTGCGTAACAATGCCCTATTTTGCATGGCTGTTGAGGTGAGGGCTCCATTTCATGCTCTCAATGGACTTAATTTTGATGTATGGCTTTTTAAATTAGCTGAGGCACTGTAACTTGCTTAAAATGAAGGCTTTGATTTTTGCAGTTGCCTTCCAGATGATTTGCTAATGCCATTTGCCAAATTATTCTCTACAGCAACATTTCTATTTGTGTCAAGTTAGATGCCTGCAATGCCCGCCCTCTCTCCACTTGTATTTCACTTGGTATTCCCCCAACCCTTCTCCTATGTAACTGGAAAAATATACCTTGCTCTGAACATTACTTTAATTACAGTTCATGTGAGCATATGATTTGTTTGGTGCTATTACACATCAATAATTGAGGAGAAATAATTTAGACTCAGATCTTGTATTTGCTAACAGTGAAGCAGCGTTATGGGCAGGGAATTTCTTTTTTTCCAAAATACACTTTTTAAATATAGTCATTGATGCCTCTTTCATTTTTGCTCATTTAAAAGGGGATTTTTTTAAAAAAGCGAAAGTATCTTTGATTTCTTTTTTGAAGATAAATCAATGCACCCTTTTGTAACTTCAGCCTTTGCAGGTGTTTTATGTTACTTACCATAGCAGTTACATACTATAGCAGTGACGAAAGGAGGGGAAACTGTGCCCGGGACATGAACAGCCCATGTGCTTCCTCCTGCCCCACCCCAAAGCGTTTTTGACATGCCCACCCCACCCCCGGCCCTGGCCTCAACACGTGACTGCAATGGTGGCACCCGGGGCGAGCCACTCCAGATGCCCCCATTGCAGCTCTGCTTCTGTACCATAGAGGGTGCTCTAGCAACAGGATAGGAAGGTTTGAAAATAATGGCAATGTTTTATTCCCCTGAGCATTCACAGAGAAAATTCGGTACCATTCTCGTGAATTTTTTTCTTGCCTCTTCTCTCTTCTAATTCATCTTTGATAAAAATGGAATCAACTAGAAATACACTCAAAATTTATAAAAAGAGGAAAATAGATTCTTGCCAGAATTTCTCTTAACAAGTACATTCTTTAAGTAAATTCTTATGTTGTTAAGAAGTTATGTTATGTTCTTATTCTCTTAACAAGTACATTCTTCTTATGTTGTTAAGAAGCAAGTTCTCTTAAATAAGTTCAAAGTTTTGTTGTGCATATAAAGAACTGTAGAGAAATCTATATAAACCATGGTACAATGGACATGCATTTATATTTGCTAGATGAAAGTAGCAGTTGCAATTCAGAAACTCGAAATTCTTTTAATTGTATACGAGGGGAATCTTAAGTACTTTCTAGTCTTGGTTCTGGTCTTTTAACTCTAAGATTGATGCTAGTTCTTATAAAATAAATTGCATCATTACAAAATAAATGGTGTCTGAACGTCAGGGTGGCATGAGAAAGCAACACAGAATCCATCTGGTGGCCTCAGGCTACAGAGATGTTGAAGGAAGTGGCTGGTTGTACAGACAGAATGAAAAGAACCATTATCAAAACCCTCTTTTTGCATGTATTGAGCTCCTAGGTCCTCAATTTTTGGTCTACATCTACAACAAGAAAGCTGTGAAATGCAATCAATAATCAGAAAAAATAAACATGTACTAGTCAAGCAAAATAGTAATTGAATAGTAATTGAATAGTAATTCATACAACTATATATGATGGCACCAGTCTTGCTCTGGTCCCCTTGTCAAAAAACACTCAACTTTTGTGGGAAACTATTCTGACCATAGCCAAACCATTTTATTAACACATATACAAGAACAAGGAAGCGTGGGAGCCGATCTATAAGCCTTTCCTCCAACCTTCTGTTGGAGGAAAATGTCACCCTTCATGGTGGTGTACTTCAGTTGGGCAGCTGGCCCCATGCTGAGAATCCGTTCTTGCTCCTGGTTACAAGCCTTGGTAGTCCCCACTGGGCATCTTGACCTCCGGCTTGCTCCACCCCATAACCTCCCCTGGAGGTTTCCTGAAAGGGGAGGTAGCTCCCCGGCTCCTCCCCCTTTCACAGCTCAGCTCCTATGCACACCCACTCATGACAAAAATGCATACATTGACAACAAACTAAAACAAGGGGAGAGGTGGGTGGGAAGTTCACTGCTGCCACCACCGAAAAGAAAGGGAGAGGCGTGAGGCCAGGCCTCCTTTATACACTCTGGCCAGCACCACGCTTTCTATTGACGTAGTTTCAAATTAAGAAGAATTTTGGACTGAGATGCTAAAAGCATTTCAGTGACCTGCTCCTGTGCTTCTTGAAATACACAAGTTAAGAACTTCAGCAGGAGCTTGAAGGTGGGAGAGAAGGCAAAAAGATTTCTGTGTATGCTGATAGACTGCCATCTCAGAAAACACCTCAGAAGACAAATAGCTACCAAGACCCATTTGGGGGAAACTGTTAAGTTCACATGAAGGCTTGTGTAACCCATTCCAAGTCCCACACTGGCTGATACCTGGAGCTGGAGTATTCAGAAGATCACAACAATCCCTGAAGACTGTTTATAACCATAGGGTCTAAAGCAGAGGTCTGCAACCCGTGGCTCCGGAGCCACATGCAGCTCTTTCAGCCTTATACTGCGGCTGTGTGTGGCCTGGAGGTCAGAGGGTAGCATGAGTGTGTCCCTCCAGAGCAGCGCTGGAAGAAAAGGTGAGTGGAGGGGCCGAACCGGAGGTGGCTCTGTGTGTGTGGGCACTGCTTTTCGCATCCCCTCCACTCACCTCTCCTTCCAGCGCTGCTCTGGAGGGCTGGAGGGACACACCCATGCTGCCCTCCAATGCCTGGAGGTCAGGGGGTAGAATGGGTATGTCCCTCCAAAGCAGCCGCCATCCCCCTTCTGCCATCCCCGCAGCCGCCATCCCCCTTCTGCCCCACGGACCAGGCAACTGTCTGCTCTGTCGGGCAGAGGGGGTTTCCCTGCCCAGCGCCACTGCCTCCTGCAGCGCGAGAGGCAGCAGCACCGCACAGGCCGCTACCGCCATCCCCCCTCTCCCCCACAGAGCAGACAGCTGCCTGCTCTGTCAGGCAGAGGGGGTTTCCCTGCCTGGCGCCTCCGCCTCCCAGTGCTGAAAAGAAAGGTGAGTGGAGTGGCTGAATCGGAGGCAGCTCCGTGTGGAGCTCTATGGCTCTATGGCTCGGCAGATCTTCAGGGCCGTGGAAAATGGGTCCAAATGGCTTTTTGGGTGGTAAAGGTTGCTGACCCCTGGTCTAAAGGAAGTATACTCTCAGAAACTTTTTCATACACACATTGAGTGGAGGTGCTGCATATAGTAATGAGCATGACAAAACCTGGTAATCAAGCTGATTCATGCAGTTCTGAGAAGCGTGAAAGCCCAACAGGGAAGAACATACCAATCTTGAGGAACCAAGTCAAGGGATATTAAAGGGGACAGGCAATGTTTTGGATACCACTAGGAATGCTGTGCGAGTGTGCATTTTCATTCCTTTGGTTCTAAACTGAACTCAAATCATGAGAATACCTCTGTTCCCACCCCAGGTTAGGAGAAATTAACCGAAGACAGAGGGTTGGATGAGTCTTGGCCTAGCATTATTTAGATAGCTTAGCTTGGAAATCAGCATAAGCATAAGGCTGTTTACAAAATTCAACTACAGGACCAAGATGCTTGTATTTCCAGGTAAATATGTATTCCTATGCTTTTGCTACCATATAAACATTTATTGTTTGATGTAATTATATGTTCAGTTCATCTCACTACCTTGTCCGTAGTTTCTCCTTATGCTTCACTGTAGCTTTCTTTCTCTCAGTTCGCTGCTTGATTCAAGTAAAATTATGAAGACTGTCTTCTTCACTAGTTCAGGAATTGTCTGTCAAGGCTTTCATCCCAGACTTGGAAGATACTTGTCAAAAATGGGACATAGTGTCAGTGTAACATGTATTGTACGATGAGGGTGCATATCAAGTTGGCCAAAATGTCCACTGTTTTTTGTTGCAATGACTGTAACTGACAATAATTGACTATAATTTGGGGAGAACTGAGTGTGGATTGACTGAGTTGAGACACTTAGTTGGAAAGGTTACATTATAGCAAATAGGATAAATATTGCCACCAATCAAAAATAAATCAACCTTCTACAAAACTTTCCCTATAACACATTTAAAAATGTACTAGTTCAGCTGCCTGAAATAACCTCGTTTGCTGTCACAGTTGCTTCCCATGATGACAGTGATGAAGCTCATTTGAGAAGGAAAGGTTAGGAGCTGCATTTTCAGTAACGAAACTGCTTCTCAAATGGCAAGCCAGGTCAGCCTACTATAGATAACCAGTTCAGTCCATGGATCTATCTATTGGCAACCTGTGATCCAGTAACTGGAACACAGCCCACCAGTTATGTACAGATGCCCTGTTTGTACTCCTTGCCTGTGACTGTGAAAACTGACAGCTAACCAGACCACTGTGCATGATTCTGGGACTGCATTTTGTTTGATGGGTTACAGATCTGTAGGCCTGCTCGGTGATATAAGCAAAAAAGAGATCTGGCCATCCAGGTCTCATCTCATTGGGGGATGGTCCACGGCTGAGTGGTAAACAGTGGTGTACTGTCCATTGGGCAAAGTGGGCAGTTGCCTAAGGTGCAGAAAATTTTAGTCACGTGGGGGTGCCTTATTTCTAAGCCCCACCCACTCTGACTAAGCCATGCCCACTCTGTACGGTGGCCCACAAGCAACCAGAGGCAGAGCAGGAGGATGGAGGAGCTCTGCCTCTGGTGAACTTGGGCTGCTGGGACCATCTGGGAAGGGTGAGTGCTGCAGCCGGACTTCTCTGCCCATGGGAGGGGGCATCAAACTCAGGTTTTGCCCAGGGTGCCAGTTTGCCTAGGTATGCCACTGGTGGTAAAACATCTGTTTGGCAGGCAGAAGGTTCCAGGTTCAATCCCTGGTGTCCTCAGTTAAAGGAGATCAGGTCATAGGTTACACATGAGACCTTGGAGAGCTGAATTTGACCTTGATGGACTGATGATTTGATTCAATTTATATTCAGCTTCATATATTCACCAGGCATCTCAGTTCATCCACTTCTTTTCCCATTTAAAGCCATAGACTGTCAGAGTCTTCTTGTTCTTTTGCCATTTGCAAATCCACAACAGGGAGACTCAGGCAAAAATCCACACATTATTTAGTTCTAAAAAGCCCTGCTTGGCATGAAGAGGGCTGATCACATTTCACAATTACCATAAGAAGCTGGCATTAAGCAAGTGTCATGTTAACTTTGGTGCAGCTGCTGATTGCATATACTGTAATCCGTATATCCACTTTAATTTAGTGGAACACAAAGCCTTTATTTTTCTTGGTTTTTTCCCCTCAACACAGTTTGCACAAGTTAAATCTCAAAATCAGGTTATAAGCTCCCAGTTTGTAATGTGGATTTTAATTTCATGCCTTTTATTTATCATATAAGGAAATATATTGATCTTGCTGTACCTTGTTCTCACCCAGCGTTTGCCTACTCAAAGTGGGAAATAAATCGCTGTGAAATTTTCTTCTGATAATAATGCAAGAGGCTTCATAACAGCAGCTAGTCTTTAACATAACTTCTATCATAATCTTGAACATGTTTACTTAGAATAAGAGTTTGATTCTGCAGCTCTGTAAATATTTCCCAACGGTGTCTTCCTTCTTTAGTACTGACCTGTGCCATATGAAACTGCTTTATACTGACTCAGATTGGCTGAATTACTCTGCATATGCAAAGAATGTGTTCTACTCATGAACTATGGCTCCAAGCTAATCTAGCAAACAAATATGGGGACATTGCCACCAGTGAAAATATCTGCAAGATGGACTAAGCACACATAAGCGCACACAGTTTATTTTGAGCATTTATGCCCTCAGCAGCATGGAAAGACTCCCCAGTTGATGCCTGAGAATAATCAGTGCCAAGTTTTGGAAAGAGGATAACCATGAATTTACTGTCAAGTGTGCCAGGACATTTTTCTCCTTCACAGGTCAGCAATTGTTCGTAACACTATAATATGCCATTTGTAAGTGCATTGGAAGCAAGTTCCAATTCAAGCAATGGTGTTTACTCTCAAACATATTTACATATTTTGTATGTGTTTTTATACATGTTTGTACCAGGGTTGTCAGATCTGGGTTGGGAAATACCTGGAGATTTTGTGGGTGGAGCCTGGAAAATGTTTGAGGAGGGGAAAGATCTCAGCAGGGTAAAATGCCATATAGCCAACCCTCCAAAGCAAACATTTTCTTCAGGGGACCTGATCTCTATAGTCTGGAAATCAATTGTAATAGCAGTAGATCTCCAAGGGCCACTTAAAGGTTGGCAATCCTACAGATTAGTCAGAAATGGGCTCTTGAGACAGCTTGCCATCAACAATATAAGATATGTTTTCACTATATATAAATATATATCTATATCTCTAACACAGAACTAATTAAAGGGAAAAAAATAATGGAAATGTTCCATAACTGATGTCAACATCATTCATCTCTGTCATTCAAAAAGCCTTTCTAAATACAAAGGACTTTCCCAACATTCAAAAAGTCTCCAAAGATACAAACAGGTAGTTCCATTCAATAATGCAGCAATTAGAGGCACTAATCAAGCAGGGTTTTGTACGCTCAAAAGGATATGCACATCACTATTGCCTTCCTCATCTCAGCTACTGTAATGGTCGAGTTGATACATCAATTGGAAGCCTCTCATTTGCAAAACTGTTTTCTTAGAAGATCTAAAGTTGGATAAGTTCCAACTAGTTAAAACTAATTCTAAAGAAAAATTACTTTGCCGGTACTTAGAGAAGGCCAGAGAGAACATGAACTTTATAATGCTTAGCTGCAACCAATTTCTTTGGGTGGCTCTCCAATGCCTGTTTCAGCAAGCAGAAGAATTTGGGGAATTATCTTGAACTAACAGCACCTTTTTCAATACACACATAATAAAAAAGCTGCTAAAACAGCCTCTTCTGAAAATTGGGTTGAGGAATGCAACTTGGATTTAATCCTGCCTGATTCATACACCTGGAACTGCTCATCGCCATCCTGCTAAACATTTTTAAAATACTAGACCACTGACTCTTTTTGTTTGGCACAGGGACTAAATTGTTGTTACAAGGTGAGCCACCAATAAGAATAACAATAATATAAATATTTTACGGTGTCTTTGAGTGCTTATAGAGCTCAACAAAGGGAGGCTCTTGAACCCAGGGGGAAGGAAGAGGAGTGTTGGGATGATTTTCCACCCCTCACATGACTAAGTGGGTGCCGCCCAGGGACATGTGCCCCCACATGTGCCCCTGAGCAGTACACCCCTGCTTTTGCCTGAATACATGATCAACATTTAGGTACCTGAATTAAATGTTCAGGTATCCAGGAGCCCCTAATTATCAATGTATTAGAAGTACAGGGGATTCTGTATATCCAAGAAACTGTCAACTAGAAATAGGGGGAAGAAGATGAAGTCTCCAGGGAAAATACATCATACTTCTATTTTTGTTTTCATTTTAAAAATAAAATACCTATAATAGTTGCAGTGAGTCTTAATATTGTTAGCATGGCCTTCATCCCCTGCCTTATGAAATATTGGATTTTCATATCATTTCTTACACTGTGTGTTATAAAATGCCAGTTTCCATGTTTGTATGGGTGGATAGCAGAGTGTCCAAGCTGAAAGCAAGCCTAAGGCAAAAGGTCTGTTTGCAAGATTAAATCAGTGAATGAGTTACTCCAGTCAATAGAATCTGGAAGCCTCATGGACCATGGACATATCTTGTTTACCATACTCCGCTAAGCTGTTGTGACACAGTGGATCCCAGAGAACTCCCTTATACTAGATGTTACATTTAATCTACCTTTGAGAAACCATTTCCTCAACAATTGCTTCTTCCCTGCATTTCTTCCGCCTTTCAGATACAATCACCCTAACAATCGATCCCTTCCTGATCCAATCAAAGCCTCAGCCAAATTGAATACCTGGGCAGAGTCCTTTAGAAGACTCTCTATTCAAAAGCCCATCAAGGCTTTCCTGTTGTAATCAAAGGACCAATTGGCCACGTTGTCCCGGGAAGTAGAAACAATAGATAGAGCTAATAATTAGCTCAAGCCAGCAATCCCAGCATGGGAAATCCCAACAGATGCAGGAAACTGAAACTGAAACTTACTAGTTCCCACCCCATCCTGTGCAAAAGGGTATAAAAGTACTGAGCACCATAGCCTCAGTACTCTTTACATGCTAAACCTTTGCATTGGATCCCTACGCTAGCATAGGAATCCTTGCCTTCTCCAAGATCTTCTCTGCAGAATTTAGGTAGCGTATAAGTCCCCTGCTCCCTCTCCCAACTCTATCATCCAAATCTATCCCTCTCCTCCCTTTTTATATCACTTAGGAACTGTGTGTATGCTTCTCCATATCTTACTGTGTGATTGTTTGAAACCAAAATGTATATAAAAGTATTTAAAACTATAATTTGGTCTCTTGGGCATTCTCTGTGGAATGTTTCAAAAGCTAATTCTGGTATAGTTGTCTAAAAGATCCCACCTAGCCTGCCTCTCACACTGCCAAGCAGAGCTATTCCCCATTGCTACTATAAAAATATATTCATGCTGTTAAGCTAGGTAACAATATGGCATAATAAGTGCTACACACATTCAACAATATTGGCTTCACTGGATTTAGCATGATGTAATTCTGCTTACATATTTTCTTTAGTTCATCCTGAATCTGTTGCCCATCAAGTTTTAATGTTTTGAGAAAGTGAGAAGGGGTGGGGGGTGGGAAACAGCAGCCTTTATCTACTCTCTCCATCCATGCACTGTTTTATGAAACTCTATCTTGAAATCCCCCTCCCTTATTTGCCTTCTATTTCTAAACTAAAATGATACTCCAAATTCTTCATAGGAAAGGTGCTCCAAACCTTTCATCATTCTGGTTGCCTCAAAAAAGGATGTTGCTGCATAGATAAAATTAGCAGGGAAGAGCCATATATACTGTTCCCAGTTCCTTGCAGAAGGTAACATAGCTAGATTGAAGGGAGAGGGGAGTTATTCTTAGAAAAAAAAACACTGTGGAGAACATCTTAGTGTAAAACATGGTATATTAAATCTTGTGAAATGTGTTCATATTGTGAAGAGGAAGCGCTAAGTGCTTAATTTATCCTGAATGGCATTTTCTCTTATAAGAAATTGCTTAAAAGGTATGAAGGTGTTCTGGCAATTGCATCGTATGGGGATATAATTACTTCCTAAAGGGATATAATTACTTTCTGAAATGGACCATATCCTTCGCTGGTATCTGAGAATTGCAATGCAACCAACCCACCCCAATCTGTAGCATGTACTATGCATTAACTAGACATTCCACGCAAAATTGTGTATAGTGATTGATTATCTCAAATGCCGGGCATACAGTCTACTGACTTTGGGTGGCCTCATCCTAAGCATTGGGGTAGGAAGAGCTGTGTATGGTTGACATAGCAGCATTCTTAGCAATTCCCTGGTGCCCACAATTATTGCCTAGAGGGCCACAGTGCTTGTGTTGATCTCTGATATTCAGCAAAGCTTATTTTAACAAGAGGAAGGGTATCTACACATACACATCCTTTCCTGCAGAACCCTCCTTTAAACAGAACATGTTCTCTGGTTTTTTTAAAAAAAGATAGGTATTGCTTCTTTCCCTCGTAACTGTAGTGGGAATTGCTTCGATGAGACAAACTATGTGCACATGGAATTATTACCAACACCACCCCCATTCTTTCTTTATATAGACCTAACACAAATCAGAGCCCACCATACAGCTCTAACTGAGCTTCTAATAATGAACAGAAATTTCTTCTAGTTTAGTTCTGAGGTAATAAACCTACACCCAGGCTTCCTATATAAGACTCAGGAGGAGACTTGCATACCAAATGCATCTCCATCCAAAAAATGTCTCCTCCCACAGAAAAAATAGAATATTAGTTCTAGCATAGTATTATTGCTGACATGCTACATGTCTAAAGCAGAAATCTAAACCCTCCTAAACTAGTGCAATAATAAGTCCTACTTCCTCCAGTAATATATACCTTGGTTCAATTGCTGGAACACTCTGGACCTATGTGCACCTTTCATCTGTTGACAACACACTGCGACCTGGATTGCAGGTTTGGAACTGTAAGAAATTACTAGACAGAGCATGGAGAGATCATAACTCAGTGGTAGAACTTATGCAGAAATTTCCAGGTTTAATTCTGGCATCTTCAGGAATTTCAGGATTCAAGGGAGCAGGTTAGAGGGAAAATCTTCTGTCTGAGATCTTGGAAAGCCACAGTCTGGAACTTGGGTGTTTTGTGTTTCCTGCTCTTTCATTCCATTAGGAGTACCGGTACTTCTTGACAAAATAAGCAGACCACCTCATGCTTTGCCTTTAAGGTCTGGTCTTTAACTGGTCTATTATTTTGCTTATCTTTGCTTATTCATTTATTGCATTTATATTCCACCTTTCTCCCAAAGAAGCTTACATATTATGCTCTTCTCCGCTTTATCCTCTCCTTCATTTCATCCTCACGACAGCCTTATGAGGTAGATTAGGCTGAAAGGATGTGAACCAAGGCTGCCCAGCAAGCTTCCACGGCAGAGTAGGGATTTGAACCACTCTAACCACTATACTGCACAGGCAGTTGATTTTGCTTTTTAAAACTTTGTCTTTAATTAAAATTTCAAATGCTGTTGACACATAGCAGATGAAGGAGACTCAAAGTGCTATTTTCTTCCCTTATTTTCCCACCCATTAACTTTTGCAGATCTCATGCAAGTCATTCAGCATTTCATTTCATCAAAAGAGGCCTGCAATTGCTTCTGCCCTTCAGGATTATCTCCTTGATCCTGCTTGCTACTTCTGCCCCAAAGCCGTCTCTTCCTACTGCAAGCATCCCAGACTTTTACAAATGCCATATGACAGTCATATCCTTTACCAGTTGACAGAGGAAAATAAATGGGTTTGGTGCATCAGGATTCACATTATAGCTTTGTCAGAGGTCACTAAATGCTGGTAATTTGCCTGTTCTAAAATATAATTGCATGCTGCCCACCATTTCACTGATGAAAACAGGGATATGCTTATAATACTCCTATTCTTATACTAAGGATCAGTTCATGAGCCCCCTTCTCTCTGCTATTATACCACTGAATGCTCTTCTCCAGCTGCTGAATTCATTTACTCTGCAATAGTCCTGCCCACTATTATTTAAAAAGGCAAGAGGATAATGGCTCTTTTGGTTAAACTTATAGAAGGAAAACACATAATTGTCCTAAAATAGGTTATCAGCAGTTCAGAAGAAAACTCAGCAGCTGCTCTGTGTGAAATGCCAGGTTGTACGCTTTGGGTGTTCAATGATGCCTTAATGATCATGTGCATGCATTGACCTACATAAGAGTTAGAAATAATGCTCATGTTCCTCTCACACATATTTAATGTTGGGAAATGTTGAGGAAAGAGCTCAGTCCTGGAGAATGACAACACTAGCAATGAAAACAGACTGTGTGGTGTTGTGGTTAGAATGCCAGGCTGGTATATGGAAGACCTACTCTGCCATGAGAGCTCACAGGGTGACTTTCAGCCAGTTACTCTCTCTCAGCCTAACCTTCTGCATGGGTGTTAGGGTCAAATGAAGGAAGGAGACCAAAGTTATAAGTCACTCAGGGTCTCTTGGGGAACAACACTTTATCATGTCATTCTACCCCTCCCTAGCAAAAAAAACAGGGAGAAGTTTACCAGGATTGAAGATAGGGGCTGACCCTAATGAACAGGGGCATCTGAGGCACAAGTAATATTATTGCATGGGGAAAGGAGGGAAAGCAAGGAATGCCTTGTGTCCATTTGGAGAAAAGGATTTGAAGGCTCTGCCTCCAACATAGATCTGTTCCCCACTGTTCTTGAAGCACACAGGAAACAAGTTTTGAGCATTCACTAATTTATTTTAGATATTTCTTTTGAACATTTTGTCCTGCAATGTTTTCAAAGTTGTGTTCACCACGACACCCCATTTGTATCCAGTGGAAGAGAACACATTCCACAGGTCTTTAGGTTGCTAAAAGAATACTTGGTTGGCAAACTCAAATATGACTTCTGTCGGAGCATGATGGATATTATTTTTCTGTGTTGCAATTTACTTTTTTTAAAAACAAAAACAAAACAGGAAAATACAATGAGAAGTTTTTCAAGACCAAAAGCTAATTGGACATTTTGGCAAGCACCCCAGAGATGTAAGAGACAGTGACTGAGTAAAGAGAGGAGTGCCCTCTGAGGTTTCTAGAGAGAGCTTTTCTACAGATTGATTAAATAGCATTGAACATTACCAGTTTTTCCTTTTTACTCAGAAAATTTGAAATCTCCTTGAATTGGGAAAGAAGGTCCATTTTCTCACCACAAAACATGTTTAGATTTATATGAAAACACTAAAATGAATAATGAACAACACCGTGGCCCAACATGCACTAACAGTAGGTAACAATACCAGCACTGCCTAGGCAGATACTGGGAGATTTGGAGGATTGTGTCTGGGAAGGGGTGAGTTTGGGAGGATGTGAGGTGAGTTCTGGATGACACTCTAGGTTGTCTAGACTCTGCTTAGACTCTGTGACTCCGGGGAAATTTCTAGAGCAGGGGTGAATTGGCCATGGTGGCAGGGACTGATGGGAATTGTAGTCCATGAACATCTGGAGAA
The DNA here is from genome assembly GCF_021028975.2 of Sphaerodactylus townsendi. NCBI lineage: Eukaryota > Metazoa > Chordata > Lepidosauria > Squamata > Sphaerodactylidae > Sphaerodactylus > Sphaerodactylus townsendi. The sequence goes on along the minus strand of NC_059425.1, from coordinate 41,494,851 downwards.
CCTCAGGTTGCAGACCCCTGTTCTAGAGGGTCATTATGTGAAGGTCATTTATTCTCTTCAGTTCTTAGGCAGCAGAAAACTGGAACTGGTTTTTATACCCCACTTTTATACCCCACTATAAGTGGCTTACAGTCCCCTTCCCTTCCCCTCCCCACAACAGACATCTTATGAAATAGGTGGGGCTGAGAGAGTTCTGAGAGAACTGGGACTAATCCAAGGTCACCCAGAAGGCTTCATGCACAGAGGTGGGGAAACAAACCCAGTTCACCGGATTGGACCCATTGGTTGGACTCACTCTGACACAATATACAGTACATGAAATAACCAATAATAAATAATATATAAATATATAATATAATAAATAATAAATATAATTAATTTCATGCGAAATATTAGTTTCATGCCATATATTCACTAATAACCATCAATGCCAACTAGGTCGCCCAGGAGACTTCCTATTTGACAATGAAAGTCATTGCATTGAAAGTCAAAGTTCAGATAGGCATAATGGGAAATAGGAACCAATATGTTGGAAGTTTCAGCCTTGTGGGATCCTATGTCATATTCCTCCTTTGCCTCTCCCTCTCTGCCCTGTTAATAAGTAGTCTATCTCTGAATACTAATTGCCAAAGGAGAACAGGCAACGTTTTAAGGAAGAATGTTGCCTTCATGTCTTGCTTGTGATGCTGGATTAGATGGATCTTTGGGAATGCTGAATCATAACCTTTGGGAATGAAGACAAGAACTTAAGAAGAGGGAGAAAAGAATTTTTTTCCAACTACTTTTTTTTACAACCATGTAGCACATAGCATAGAACAGTGGTTCTCAACCTTCCTAATGCCGTGACCCTTTAATACAGTTCCTCATGTTGTGGTGACCCCCAACCCTAACATTTATCCATTTTACAGATGGAGAACACGGATGCAGAGAGTCTTAGGCGACCCCTGTGAAAGGGTTGTTCAACCCCCAAAGGGGTCGCGACACACAGGTTGAGAACCGCTGGCATAGAAGGAAAGGAGACTGATGTAAGTCACTCTGGGCCACCAATAAGGAAACAAAAAGCTCAGGCAGGATGGGAGACTGAAAGAAAAACCAGGATGGCCCATATGATATGCATGTAAGGAAAGGGAGAAAATAACATTGTTAAGAAGTGAAGCAGGATCAAAAAATGATGTGGAAAAGCCCTACATCTGAATGTTCTCTGTCTGTTCTATTTAGCATCATTATTTCTTTTCCAGTGTGAGCTGGGAAGAGAAAGAAATAACACTACGAAATCTACTGGCTCTCAGGCTATTTTAGATTGTTAATCTCACCACAAAGTGAAGAAACACACAGCTAACTTTTTTTAATCCGACAAGTTTACATAGGAACTGCAACGTATGTAGCTTTCTCTGCACTGTTATTTATTACTTTACCTGAGCTGAGAGCTTCAGGCGTATTCAATTTAAACATGCAAAATCAGCACTTCCACTCAAATTAAAATTACAGCGGTCTTTTGGGGAAATTGTTGCATATTGTCCTCATGTACGTTTTAATAATATGCAGCCAAAATGTTATTTATTATGTTTATCTCATCCTCAAGTGGAAGTAGCTGTGTTTTTTCTCCAGGTTACGGTGGTGTTCGGCTTTCAAAGGCTCCAAGGAGCTTTCACTTTCAGTGCAAATCGGGTAACATGGAAGCAGAAAATCGGAAGAGACAAATGAGGGGCATAATATGCCTTCATCTCAAGGTTAAAGCCATACGTAGCTTGTAGCTTTGCCAAAATGGGGAAGGTATATTCTGTGGAAATCTGCAGTAGTCTCTTGAATGAATCAACCACTTTTGATTTTGTAGACACTGGTTGCAGGAAGTTCAGAGTTCTCAAATAAGGGTATAATGGCAATTCTAGGGAAGTTCCCCAATCTTATCTCTAGTGCCCCTTGTCCACTGGTTGAATAGAGTTGGATCAAGCGATGGTAGCACTTACATGCTTCCAATTCCAAAGCTTGCCGAAGGTAGCTGGGGATGGGATACATGCCATTGCTGGGCGCTGCCCTCCACTCTGCTCTGTAGAAGGTTCCAGAAGGCAGTGTGGGGAACAAGTTTAAATGAAAAAAGCCCAGTTGTCTGAAAGCCCTCCATAGGGCTAAAGGAAGTTTTGCCACCCAATGGAAGTTGACTAATATTAGCTCCACCCTGGCCTGGCTCCCACTGCATTGGCATCCAATCGGAGGTCAGCATAGCTCCTCTGTAGTGATCATTTCCAGATTTTGCTGCTGTGCAGAGCTGGGGGTGACTGGATGCTGGTGTCCTCGCCCTCTCTGCTGGCAGGGTGCCTCTTACATCAGCAGAAAGGGCAAAGCCACTGGTGCAAGGCTGTGCTGCATCTGAGTGGCAATTTTGCTTCCCCCCACCCCCAGATGGGGCCAAAATAATATCCGCTGTAGGGGATGGGGAGGGCAGGGGGTCTTGTTTGCAAAGGGGTGGTTGGCTGGTGCTGGGCGGCAGAGCACTTGCTCCACTGCCCGGCCTAGCTGTTTGGGAGGTGGGGGGCTTGTGGCACTTCATGAGTCCTGCTCTCTCATTGGGCAAGGGGGTGTCATTCTGACATTCGATTGCTTAGCTTAGCACTTTATTGTTTAGTATGGTAAATTGTATTACACTTCATATATATATGAACTAATTAATTGAGTAACTAGTTGAAAGACAAATGATTAGCCAGCTAAATAAAATACTCTCTGATTTTTTCAATAGCTTTGATAATAATTGTTTCTATACTAATAAAAAAATAGTAGTGTATAAAGGCTTCATTAATAGAATAAATACGACAGTGACATCCTAAAAAGTACTGTGCTAGTTGTCTGATTGATTTTAAAGTGCATTTTAAAGAGTTCTAATGATCCATCAGGCACAAATATATATTTACAAAATAAAAAACAGATATGCCTTGCTACCCGAGAGTGGAAAGTTTTTAATTTGCTTTATAACAGTTTCTCCAAAACAATGAGCTGTAGAAAATTGTTCTTTCTGCCACGAGAATCCGACCAGTTCAAACATTTTCTCATCAGTGAAGTGTCAATCATCTCATCAGCAAAGACATGAAAGAAGACAGTGAGGAGATATTCAAATAATAGTGCCAAAAGTTCACAACATTTGTGTCCTGTCAGCAACCATTTTTGTCAGGGTGAATCATAGAATCATAGAGTTGGAAGAGACCACAAAGGCCATCAAGTACAACCCCCTGCCATGCAGGAACAGACAATCAAAGCAACCCTGACAGATGACCATCCAGCCTCTGATTGAAAAATCTCCAAAGAAAGAGACTCCACTACACTGCGAGGAAGTACATTCTACTATTGAACAGCCCTAACTATTCGAAAGCTCCTCGCAATGTTTAGATGGAACCTCTTTTCTTACATCTTGAACCCATTACTCCTTGTTCTAGTCTCTGGAGCAGCAGAAAACAAGCTTGCTCCCTAACCAACATGACATCTCTTCAAATATTTAAACATGGCTATCATGTCATGCCTTAACCTTCTCTTTGCTAAACAAAACATACCCAGCTCCCTGAGTCTTTCCTCACAGGGCATGGATTCCAGACCTTTTACCATTCTGGTAATCCTCCTCTGGACCCGTTCCAGCTTGTCAATATCCTTCTTGAATTTCAGTACCCAGAACTGAACACAGTATTCCAGGTATGCTTGAGATGCCCATGGATGTATGACTGTCTCATAGGAAGCCCTTCCTAAGGTGGGGGTGTATCATTCATGGGGGTATATGAGCCATTAGAGTTTATTATGTGTGTGCATATGTATTTGTGTGTATGTATGCACACACACACACATCGGTTCTATTGGAACACGAGATTTTTGTCCTCCAAGGAAAGAAGTTGGAAAGACTGGTTAGGATTCTGCCAGATTTTTCTCTCAATCTTGCCCAGTTCAGTTCCTATACTACATAATCTTTGTCCATTCAGGCCCCATGATCTCTAAATCAGGCAACCTCTTATTCCCTTTTCTGTGAACAGAAACACTGCATGTATCTGCTTGTGTTTCTGATGCTACCTCCTGTATTTGGACTACAAAGTTGTCTTTACAGCAGGTGAAAAAGCTTGTTGTGTACTACAGCTATAGTGGAAATCAGTCCAGATAGTCTCTGAACAGGTGACCAAAGGAAGAGGCAAGTTGATAGGGCCTTTCCTTGAGGAAATGGGGCTGAGGATAAAAGGTAAAGGAAAGCCATTGTGAGAGGGACCTATCCAAACTATAGAGCAGTAGAAATAAATATGATTGTTAGATGAAGCTGATGGATACAAATCACAGGTAAGAAATAGAGAACAACATTGGGCAGCCCCATCCAAAAGCCAGGCACCTGGTGCTGCAGCCAAGCTGCTCAGCCACTCCCAAAAGGGCTTCCGGAGGCATGGGGAAGCTGAAAAAGTGCAAAAGCCTCTTCATCGCTGAGCAGCCTCTAAGGGGCTGTTCAGACTTAAGCCACCATTTTGGGTGGCTTAAGTCTGAACTGGACACGCCAGCATATGGCAGTGAATGGCCAAGAGGGAGCCTTCTAAATCGGCCCCTCCCCCAGCCATGGCCCTGGACTGCACCCACTGTGCAGACAGAGGTGGCATGTGCAAAAGAATGGTTGGCACCCTGTCCCAGAGCCAGGGGAGGGTGGTGGTAAGTGCCCCAGGAAGGGTGAATCTGCTGGTGTGGCTGGTGTGCAGCTTCCAAGGAAGATCCCCCCCCTTTGAATGGGGCTCAAAAAGTCATGTTAGGTGAAAAATTAAAATGACTCTGACACAACCCAGGAAATGTATGTGTACTTGCACACTCCTATGAGTATGATGACATAAACACACAGCTGTATGCCATGTACAAGAGCAGCCCCTATTAGTCAGCTATGAGTCTGATATTACATTTTCTATTTAACATTATTCATGAAATGGGAAGGGGGGAAAACCTCAATGTGCTAATGACCTCAAAATAATGCTAGATTTGCATACGCACTTGCAAGCAGAATTGCTGTGTGCTTTCTAATAATAATAAAAAATCTGGCTTTGAATCACAGCGTTCAGCCTTCCTTTAAACAATGCAGGGATGCTTACTGTTTAATTTATTCTGAAATGAAAAGAATTCTGCACAAAGGCCTACTTTTTTAGCATAATGGAAGCATAGAAACTACAGATGTCTAAGCAATAGTTGTAGAATCCTGCAATTTCTCTGTCCTTTGAGTAAACACAGTGTACACGAGTTCTATTGTGCCAACTGTCAACCATTAGGTTCAGGACTGACATCTTGCCTGTATTGTTTCCTTAAATTACCAACCCATTTACAGCTTCTTGGGATAAACAGAACTACATCTATCTGAGGGCAACACAGAGAAAGTAGTTCATGATTTAAAAAAAATCCATTCTGGTGAACTAGGTCCCATTTAATCATGAAAATCCAGTGCAGAGAAGAACCTTCTGACACGTATAAAATATTATGTTATCAAAACCATGTATCAAGTGTCCGTTTTGTGTAAGCTTGCAAGTGACCATGCACACAGTAGTACATCATGATAGCAAACTCTCAAACACATATTTAGAGGATGTTTAAACAGTCCCTTGAACAGTCCCTCAGTCTTTGATCATTTTCAGGCACCTCCTCCATTTTTAACCTGTCTCTCTAACCTTCGCATGATTTCACTAGCTAACCTTATTTGATGATACAGTGCAGGTAGATATGTGACAAGCAGTCAAAATCTGAAAGTGAACAATCACTCCTTTATAGACCATGCGAAGGACTGAACAAGTGTTCCCAATGGAAGGCCTGTGAACATGTTCACAGGGTCTAATAAATTGCAATCTCCTTAAATTAGTCTCTGATTTTAAGGCTCTGGTCTGCATACAGTGACAGAGAATGGCAACATCTCTGAGACCTTCGCAATCTCCAGCTCACTTCTATCCTCCTGGACAATTCTCTAAGATTTTAAATAGTTCAGACATCATTAGACTCCGCTAAGATTGTCATGATCAATAGATGAATGTAGCACAGTTCATGGTCTTCTTGTTACTTGTGCTAGTTGTGTAGGAAACAATTAGACAGTGTCACCATCCTTTGTGAGCTTTCATGCCACTACAAATTAAATTGCACAACTCTCTCTACCATTCCCTTTACCAAATCTTGCGCACAAGTGGGACTTGCTGTATTTGGGGCACAACAGTACTTCGGCTGCCATATATCAATATCAATCTCAATTAAAAAGAGATCAAAATGTTCCTCCTAATCATATTTGACTGTCTTTTCCAGGAGCAGGGACTGGCTCTGAAAGTACACGTTTGATGAAGCGACCGCTGGGTTTTTCATGTCATCCAACATCATGGCAGCAAGAGCACCTGACACCAGTGACAATCTTTCCATGCCTTCTGGACAGGGACTTCAGACATTTTATAGAATCAAAGGGTTAGAAGAGGCCATAAGTTCATTAAGTCCAGTCTCTGGACCTCCAGGGAAGGATCCTTCACATATTGTCAAACCACAAAGTCCAACTTATGAAGCATTACAGGCAGGGAAGAAAAACCTTCAGCCTCCCCTCCCCTGACCTGTCTGCAAGACAGGAATGACACTACGCTGTAAAAATTACTCACAGGAGGGAAGGCAGCACAGTCCCAATCTCATCAGATCATGGAAGCCAAGCAGGGCTGGAACACGGAAGGGTGCCTACCACAGAAGGCTCTGTGGAGGAAGGCAATTGCAAACCACCTCTGCTTCTCACTTCTTTTGAAAGCCCCTTGCTGGGATCATCATAAGTCAGCTAAGTCAGCAGTTCACATACCCCCACACACAATTACTGGGGTAATATTATGAGAAGGAATTCTTTTTAACCCATTCATTTTTAAATGTTTATCCAAATCATGGACAGTCCCATGAAACAGGAGAAAATAAAATGAAACCTAGTCAGTGCTGTATGCAGCTAGCTACCCCCCCTCCATGTCCCACGCCTCCCACCCACCCACCCTTTTTGGAGCAAGCAAGTATAGCAAATTTTATGTTCTCCCAATGAAGGGCTAATTTCTCAAAACACATCAGGATACTCATAGTGCCATAAACTATCTACCTTCTTCACCAGAAAGTTTTGGGGGTTTCTTCCCTTCACTCCACTTGTTTGCAAACAGATGTTCATAGAAAAGTATGCTCCAATTGTGAACAACAACAAAAATTAACTGCAGTTTCATTTAAAGAGAGAATGGGATGGTTCACAGAAAGAGATATTCAAGGTGAACTATAGATAACTTGATGCTTTAATGCCATGAGCTGACACCCTTTTAAATATAGCCCTATTAATTAAATCTTTATCAGCACTGAGAGTTTGAACCAGGGCTTCTTTGCAGCTCACAAAAATAACTGACAAATGCCTCAGACAGGTTTTTTTTGCTAGTGACCAAGCCACCAGAGGCTTTGTGCTATGATCACAAACAAGAATGGGAGTTAGCAGAAAGAACATTATAGTCTAAAAAACAAGTTCCCAGACTTCACAGGACCTCAAAATAGGCAGGATGACATCATTTGCCACCTTTCCTGCCATTTAAAAGGCAGGAGCTACAGAAAGGCAGCAGCCAGAACTAGGCTAAGAGACTGAGATCCAGTGTATGTCAATTAGGAGAGTGCAATCACCCGTTTATTTAAAATATGTATGCTTTGCCTTTCCGAAGTGTCTCAAGGTAGCTTACAATTCCAAGATTAAAAGCACAGAAAAGACAATAAGCCCCAAGAAAATGTTGCAGCTTCCTCCCCATGAAAGTGCTTGCAGCTTAAATCCAATTTAAAGCCTTCAGAAATAAAGCAGCTTTATAGCAAAGTCATAGGATTGCTGATCTCCAGGTGGGACCTAGAGCTCACCCAGAATTACCTCCATACTAAAGAGATCAGTCCCCCTTGATGAAATGGCAAATTTGTAGGATGGTCTGTATGGCATCATAAATATGAGCTCCTGTTCCTCTCCAAGCATCCCCCCCCCAAAAAAAAAAAAAATTGCCATGAATTTCACAAGCTGGTGTTGGTGTCTCCATAAAACCTCCGGGAGCCTGTCCCACAAGGTGGAAGCCACTACAGAAAAGAAACAGGCTTTAGTACAGGGGTCTCCAACCTATGGCCCTCCAGATGTTCATGTACTATGATTCCCATCAGCCCTGCCAATTGACCATTCTGGGAGGGGCTGAGGGTAATCGTAGTCCATGAACATCTGGAGGGCCATAGGTTAGAAACTCCTGCTGTAGTGGGGAAATGTCTGTCAAAAGACTGAAGTTGAAATATGGGGACACGTAAGGACAGACATTCCTTCAGAAATGTGGGTCTTAGCCTTTGAAAGGGACCCCCCTTATATTAGCTCACTCATTGCCAGGGGGATAATATCTATGTGATTGAGATGTATTCCTAACTCAATGTAACTACTTGTAACAACAAATCAATGCTGCTGAAAGATATATGTAACCAGTCTGCCATCTGGGGCAGTCTTTCCTTTATGGCCTCACATGCTTTGCAGATAACTAGGCTTTCTCCTGACACCCTGGTCCCATGAGAAAAGAGTTATCTTGTGGGGCAGGAAGCCAGGTGGCTCTCTATCACTATCTGCTTGAAATCTTGGGGTGCCTTAGCTACAAAGACGATTTTTCACAACTTCTTGGGAAAATGGGAGTGGGGGGGGGGGCTTGTTTTGGCAATAAAAGGGAATGTGAATGCCAGCTTTGCCAGAACTGGCTTTTCTAGTGTGGTGCTTCAATGCTTGCTCAATAAATGCTACTGATCAATACTTCAGAGTTTGTTTTTTGGCTTAAGGGTCCAAGACCTAACGCTCATCCACACAGACTTAGTAATCATTTATGATACAGTGATGGTCTGGAGGAAATTAAGAACCAAATATTCTTCTGTTCACAGATAATTGCGAGTGTATGTGTGTTTTAATCATACACTTTCTCCGGGGAGCTCATGGTACCATACAAAAGGTTCTCCACCCACTTTCCATCCTCATAAAAGCCATCTGTGGTAGTTTAAGCAGAGAGATGCTGGTTGTCCTGAGGTTCACTCAGTGAGCTTCATAGCTCAGGAAACTGAACCCTGCTGAGATGGGGTGGGATAGAAACAGAGGTGGGATTCAAGGGGTTCCGAAGGTTCTGTAGAATCTGTTGTTAAAATTTAAAATATCAATTTTTAATACTTAAAATATTTTTATTAAGTATTAATATTTTAATACTTAAAATAAAAAGTGATATTAAAATATATATTTTAATACTTTTTAACAGTCATTATTTGAATCCCACCACTGGATAGAAATCTAAATAAATAAATAAACTGAAATCTTCCCAATCCCAGTCCAACACTATAACTCCTACACCACACTTTCCTTTGTGATTGACAACTACTGAGCTCCAAAATTAATAGGAGAAGTAATAGTGATTAGGAACAATAAGGAAAGATGTTGTGGCATACACACTGGTAGATAAAAGTACTCTTGGGTCAAAATAAACTGGGAAAAGAGACAAACCATGGATGGTTCTCTTGCAAATCTGTGCACTCTTTTTCCATTGGGAAATCAAGTTGCCTTCTGGATTTTTCTCCTCCATTTCTTAAATGCGGGTGAGTAATAGTTGAGTGATCTGACTGTTGCTTTTTATAGAGAGTTCCATATGCAGAACAAGTCCTAACAATTATAGTATCGTAATCCAACACAAGCTATTTTTAAGGGGGGCAGGGCAGGTTGTGCCTTTAGAATGCAAAGCTAATATATACACCCATTCATAGCAAGAATGTACTACCAGTTATGCAGTGAAGCTCCCCAGCCTGAAAGGTAAGGAGGTACTGCCCTGCCCTGGCTTCCTTAGATGGTCCATGTGCTCCAAGATAGCTTAGACAAAAGGATGCCGACAGGCACGTAAGTGCCAATAAAAATGCAGCTGTAGGTTTGTTCCATGCATCATCACATGTATAAAAGTGCCGTCAATGCAAATGCTAATTTTAAAAAGAAGTTTCTGTTCCGTAGAAGCCTAGGCAGCATTCCATTTAAAATCACGCATGTACCCTGTTCAGCAGCCATTCATTCTTCTCAGCACTGAATATCAAGATAAAAGTCACTGTGCTGAAAGCAGCCGGCTTTCCAAAAAAAAAAAAAAGTCAGAAAAAGGAGGGGGAAATTACAAAAGCACTTGCCAATAAATCACAACTGTTTTACCATATGCCACTCTGCTCTGCCAAGCATCACCAGCCTGGTCTACTTTTAAGCAAATTTCATTATATTCTAGCTCAGAGCAATGCTCATTAAAAAGTATTACTGAAAAATGTCAAGTTGTTGTGTTTTTTTAATGGGGAGGGGGAGAGAGAAGGAAGAGGAGGAGAGAGCCTTTATTTTTCCACCTTGAAGACAGCCCGTTCATTCGTATTGAAAACTGATATTTTCCAGGAGACTAATCTCAAGCTAACATCTCATTTCTGAAGCTGTCAGTATCACTTCTAGGAGAGGGTGAGGGATGAAAGTAGCACAGCACTAGCCATCGATCACTAAAAGAAGCGGTGTTTCAAACCTCTTGGCCTTCCTGTGGAATCAACATAGCTGTCAAAGAGTCATCCAGGAGAGGGGAGGGGAGGTTCTTACATATGTTTTTGTTTCACATTTTTACATACTACCCAGAGCAAGAAAATGCTCCAGGGTTCAGTTCCTAATATGTAAAGAGATGTGGAGATAGACAGCACTTAAACAAATGTATACACTGAAAATAAGTGAACATGCACATTATCCACAAAGAAGAATCAACTCCTGAAAAAGCAAATGTACAGCACTAAGGCTCATTCCGCACACGCAAAATAATGCACTTTCAAGCTGCTTTCACAACTGTTTTTGCCATTCCGCACAGCTTCAAAGAGCCCTGAAAGCAGCTTGAAAGTGCATTATTCTGCGTGTGCGGAATGAGCCTAAGACTCCTTCTCCAGTCCACTCTGAGAATTATGACTTCAACTTTCTTTGTTGGTGACAGAGTTGCCTTGCTGGAGACAGTGGTGAGACTCCTGGGAAAAGGTGCAGAAGAAGGCAAGCAAGACAACTGAAGGGTTGAAACACCTTCCTTATGATGGAAAGCTTAAGAGCAGTGGTTCTCAACCTGGGGGTCGCGACCCGTTTGGGGGTCGAATGACCCTTTCACAAGGGTCACCTAAGACCATCGGATAATGGTATTTTATATTTTATATATACCAATTTTATGGTATATATCACATTAATATGCAACTTATCCCTTAAATCAGGCTCCATCCCTGAAGACTGGAAGATGGCCAATGTCACACCAATCTTTAAGAAAGGATCTAGGGGGGACCCAGGAAATTACAGGCCAGTCAGTTTGACATCTGTTCCTGGTAAATTAGTAGAATCTATCATTAAAGATAAAATTATTAAACATGTAGAAAAGCAAGACCTGCTGAGGAAGAGTCAGCATGGCTTTTGTAGAGGCAAGTCCTGTCTTACAAACTTACTAGAGTTCTTTGAGGGTGTAAACAGACATGTGGATAAGGGGGAACCAGTGGACATTGTCTACTTGGATTTCCAAAAGGCTTTTGACAAAGTTCCTCACCAGAGACTGTTGAGAAAACTGAGCAATGAAGGAATCAGAGCGGAAGTCCTCCTATCGATTAAAACTGGTTGAGGAACAGGGAAACAAAGGGTGGGTATAAATGGGTTCTCACAATGGAGAGATGTAAGGAGCGGTGTCCCCCAAGGATCCGTTTTGGGACCAGTGCTCTTTAACTATTCATAAAATGACCTGGAAGTAGGGGTGGGTAGTGTGGTGGCTAAGTTTGCAGATGATACCAAATTATGTAGGGTGGTAAGAACCACAAAGGATTGCTTAAGAGCTCCAAGTGGACCTTTGATAAAATTAGGTGAGTGGGCTAAGGAATAGAAAAAGCAGTTCAAGGTAGCTAAATGTAAAGTGATGCAACATAGGGGCAAAAAATCCAAACTTCACATACACGCTACAGGGCTCAGTGCTATCAGTCACAGACCAGGAAAGGGATTTGGGCGTCTTAGTTGATAGTTCCATGGGAATGTCAAATCAATGCATGGCAGCTGTGAAAAAGGCAAACTCTATGCTGGGGATCATTAGGAAAGGAGTTGATAATAAAACTGCAAGGATTGTCATGCCTTTATATAAAGCAGTGTTAAGCGGACCGCGACTTGGAGTACTCGTATATTCACAGTTCTGGTCGCCACATCTCCAAAAAAAGGATACTCCAAGAGATAGAAAAAGTGCAGGAGAAGGGCAACGAGGATGATTGAAGGATTGGAGCACCTTCCTTATGAGGAGAGGTTGCAGCCGCTTTGGGGACTCTTTAGTTTGGAGATGGAGACGCCTGAGGGGGGATATGGATTGAAGTCTATAAAAATTATGCATGGGGTAGAAAATGTTGACAGAGAGAAATTTTTCTCTTCTCACAATACTAGAACCAGGGGGGCATTCATTGAAAATGCTGGGGGGAAGAATTAGGACTAATAAAAGGAAACACTTCTTCACGCAACGTGTGATTGGTGTTTGGAATATGCTGCCACAGGAGGTGGTGATGGCCACTAACCTGGATAGCTTTAAAAGAGGCTTGGACAGATTTATGGAGGAGAAGTCGATTTATGGCTACCAATCTTGATCCTCCTTGATCTCAGATTGCAAATGCCTTAGCAGACCAGGTGCTCAGGAGCAGCAGCAGCAGCAGAAGGCCATTGCTTTCACATCCTGCATGTGAGCTCCCAAAGGCACCTGGTGGGCCACTGCAAGTAGCAGAATGCTGGACTAGATGGACTCTGGTCTGATCCAGCAGGCTAGTTCTTATGTTCTTATGTTCTTATATGGTTGGGGGTCACCACAACATGAGGAACTGTATTAAAGGGTTGCGGCATTAGGAAGGTTGAGAACAACTGCTTAAGAGGGTGCAAGTTTTCAGCTTACAAAAAAGCAAATACATGATAAGAGATCTATAAAATAATGCATGGGATAGAGAAATTGGATACAGAAAACTTTTTTTTGTTTCCCATACTATTAGAACTTGGGAACACTCAATGCAGTTAATGTTCGGTAAAGTCAAGACTGATAAAAGGACTATTTCTTCACTCAGTGAGTAATTAAACAGTGGACTTTACTACCAGTAGATATAGTACGGACCATGCGTATAGATGTCTTGAAAAAAAGTTTCATGGAGAATAGATCCATCAATGACTACTAGCCATGGTGATTAAGAAGAACCTCCATATACAGAAGCAGCAAACCTCTGAATATTAGTACTAGGAGATTACATCACCTCTTGGCCTTTATGCCTTGTTTGTTGGCCCTTAAGGGCAATTGGCTGACAAATGCATGCCAGGGTGCCAGACTGTCAGAGCTCTTTTTGGGTTCCTATATTCTCCTCAGGAAGCTGACCTTGGAGTCAAATGATTAAAATAGATATTGGCTGGTGGCAAATATTTTTGTGGTGACTACACAATTTAGGGATTTGTTAAATGATGTGGATTATGCAAACCCCCATTTCTGTCAGGTTTCAGGTCTGATTTTAAGACTGACTGCCTTCAACACCCTAACTAATGATCTTCACAAAGGGCCATGCCGGCACAAGCTTCTGAAAACATATTGCAAATGTCTTCAAAATGTTTTCAAAACTTCTTCTTAGATCCATAGCTATGAAGCTTCAAAATCTCATGTTGCGATTCTCTATGGGTTGTGTTTACATAGCTATGTAGACATGACCCCCCCCCAATAAAAAAATGTTAGAAATACAGTGTAAACCGGCCAGTGCAAACTCAGAAATTGGTACCAACAAGGACATTCGAGGACTGTGAAGAGGCATGCAAAACGTTTTAAATAAATCACACAGCAAGTCAAAATGTTTTCAAAACTTTTTCAAAAAAGAAGCGCTAGGGAATAGCATGCTAAAAACATTTTCAGGCAGGAAATAAAATGTTTTGGGCTAAAAACCCTGCTTCAAAATGTTTTATTTGGTTTGTGCAGAATGGTCCCAAGAGAGAGGCAGGGAGTTTGCCTCTACTGATTCTCTTTTGCTTTTCAATGGCTCTAGTACCATTCTGGTCTGGTCAGCTGAGATGGGTGTAGGAGCTACTATGCTTCCATGGTTTATGATCCTGTCTAGCTGATGTACATCAGAAGGGGATACTGAAGACAGCTACATGAACTTATTTTGTTTGTGCTACAGGTTTCTGTTTATTATCTAACTGATACTATTTAGGTTGCCCAGGGATTTCAAGTGAAGTGTCATCAATATGCTGATGATACCAAACTCTACTTCCCTTTTTTCCCCCCATCCAACTCAGGTAAGACATTCTGAGCCACTGGCTGAAGGCAGTTAATTAGCTAGATTAGAGCCAATATCATGAAGCTTGATCCTTCAATTAAAAAGTGAAGTACTGTTGGCCAATAATACCCATATCAGGGATTGCAGCCAGACTATTCTGGATGAGGATGCTCTCTTCCTGAAGAACCACCTAAACACCTTCAATGTAGTGTTAGATCTAAGCTTACACATGAAGGCACTTTGTCAGACTTCAGTTACTGCCCCAGAAAAAAAACCCTTCTCTTGATAAGCATGATGTCTCCATCATGTGGCATGCTATTTGATTGGACTAATGCAACTGAACAAATGCATTGTACAGGTAGACTTTGAAGACACTTGGGAAATTTCAGTTAGCGCAAAATGAAGCAGTAAGACTGCTGATGGGTATTCGATCTCCACCCTAGGATCTGGGAGACCCAGGTTCAAATCACAAGTCTGACATAGAAACCTGTCACTCACTCTTAGCCTAACCTGCCTCACAGGATTGTTGTGAGGATAAAACAGAACACAGAAGATGCTTTGTCTCGCTGATAGGGAGAAAAATGGGGTATAAATATCCAGATACGCAGCTGTCCTATTAAATCTGTCCCATCAATATGGGATGATCTAGCTGCCTGTCTAATCCTAAACACACTAAAAAGCACTGGTCATTAAAGACCTAAATAGTTTGGAAGTAAGGATGCATAAAGAATTGCTTATTTCCACACAAGCCTACCCACCAACTACAACTTTAAGCAGAGGCCTTTCACTGTGTGCCCACCAACCCTCAGAGGTGTAAAAGATGGGGGTGGTACATTAACTTTGTGGTGGTACCTTTACTTTGGGACTCAACCCCACAATTACCCACTTAGCATCTATCCTTTCAGAATTTAGATCTCACCACCACCCATCTCTCCCCCTTCCTATTTCTGTAGTTCTGGGATAGGATTTTAATGTTGAGTATTAGTCACCATGGTTTTTTTAAAGTAAGTTATTGTAATTGATATGGTTTTAATCTTCTGTTTTATCATATTTATATTTATTATTATATTAGACATTGTGTAAGCCACCCTGAACCCAAAAGGGAGAGGGTGGTTTATACGTACAAATACTAATACTAGTAATAACATCATTATAATTTCTCTTGAGGTCACTTTGATCACTCTTGAGATGTTTTCTTGTTCCCAGTTTTTTGCTTAAAATGACTGATGCTTCACCTGGACACAAACCTCCAAATTCATCTAGGAATTTCTCCTTCAACAAACTTGGCAGGATACTCTAGCTATAAAGCACCTTAAATTTTTCAGCTGAAGCAACCATAACAAGCTGAAATTATGAGTTGATTTTCATCAATACCCCCTCCAATCCTTTCACTATATACAGACTATTCTGACAACCAGACCAAATTTCTATTTTTTTTAATTCAAAAAGTTCTGGAAAGTGACCAGGTGCAGATGCCAACTCTCATGCCAGGCTATGTTTTTACTTGCTCTGTTGACAATTCTACATAAGTAACCCAGGGGAGTGTGAAAAAACTGTGGCTTCTTTTGAAAGGTGGATATAAGACCTGAGACTCAACATGGTTCCCTCAGGAGTCCAAGACAGCTGTTTCTACTCCCCAGTCCCAGATATCACAATGATTCACCACTGATGAGTAAAAGAGTGGAAAGTCTAGCAGGAAGGGGGAAAAGGCTATCTCATAGTATAAATCATCTCCCTTGCGCACTAACAACGAACTGCCAAACACTTCTCAGTAAGCCATATATACATACATATACATACATGTGCACACATACACACACACACACCTGAAATATTTAAATCTTCTCAAATGAGAAACAGTTTAAATTCTTTTTGATTGAAAGCTGGTGTGAGAAAACATTGCTTATAAACAGGTTCACAGCAGGGTTAATTGGGGTTTGCAGCATCATGAATCATGGAAAACCAATATGCAAACAACTGACTGGTCTTTTTTTTTTTTGCCCAGCTGATGGATGTCTCCACTGAGGGAACCAACACATTTTGGGAGATCGAGATGACTGGACACTTTAGCAACTGGCATCAACAATGCCTTTGGAAAATGCGCTGTCACAGTACATTTTAATTGCTTCCACACTGTTATCTGTAGTGGTTCCTCATCCATAATGAACTCCAAATAATTAAACAGCAAAATGCAATTCTTTTTCACCCCCTTCCAGAAAGCTGCTGGGGATGCACATTCTGCTTGCTGTCCAGTTCTCTACTTTCCTGAATACTTGCAAAAAAAAGCCAACGGACCTGGCTCTGCTGTCTTTGTTTTGCTTTCTCAATCCAGAGTGTTAATTTTCACATAAAAATATCAGCACAAACGAAACAGTGAGACACTGGAAAACAGGAACAGAAAAAGTCAAAAGGGAAGTAAAGTTGTGATCCAGATGTACTGGAGATATCCACCTGGAGTTCAGCAAGTCCTATTTTATTCCGTATGGCTAACTGCTAGAAAAGTATCTTCAGGATTGCTGGCAAAATCATTTTAACAATACCATACTGGTGGTTTGACTAGTCAGTGTTGGATGGTTTCCCATTTTCACCCCAGGAGTTCTGGATTAAGGGTACTGTGGATTTTGCTGTGGATTTTTGCCAGTTTCTGTGTTGGAAGGCGGAGATCAGACACAAGACAATGACTTTGGTTCATCCCAAGCAGTCACAAAAGCCTACTGAACAGATTTGCATCTGGTTTTCCCAAACTTGTGCATGTGCATGTGCATCAATCTGGACAATTCAGACTGACCACTTGCTGTATGTATCACTAATAACTGATGAACACCAAATGGTAACATTTTACTGAAACACAGAATTTACTGATGACTTAAATCAAAGTTACTTGTGAGTGATCTTATTGTCTATTTAAACAACTGCCTTTTAAGAGGAATGGTTATGCAGCTAGGGGAACACACACATGAGAAAAGTCAGTTGTGCTATACTGCATAGTTAGAAAAGAATGAGGTGAAATATCCTGCTGGACACCCACAAGCATATTAACAAACTATTAAACTGATCATCAAAAAAACCACAGGTCTCTTTTTTGCAAACAGCAAACTGGACCCGAGTTAAAGTAATGGGTTTTCAAGCATCCATATTCCAGTTACATTCATTGAACTATACATCAAAAGTTTTTTTTCTCTGTCACAGCCAATTTGACAACTTTTCAAGGCAAGAGATGTTCAGGGATGGTTTGCCATTGTCAGCCAATAAACAGCAATTCTGGTCTCCTATCCAAATATTGGGGCCAATCCTGATTAGCTTCTGAAATCTTATGAGTTTGGGCTAGCCTGAGCTATCCAAGTCAGGGCATCAAAAGGGCTAATAGTTGCAAAATAGGTCAGGATTTCTTCTGTTCTCCTAAATTCCCCAAGAATATATACATTTCTACAGACTGCAATATGAGAAGATATATAATCTTCCCATTCTACATGAAGGGAGGTAACTCACCAAGTACTCCTTCTGTGAAGTGTCATGTATTCCTAATTTAGTTCATTGCCTTTTCCTCTTTTGGACCTTATTAGCTTCTTTTCTTCTTGATCCTCCACATCTAATGTAATTATTAGCCAAAAACAAAAACCACCCAACCCCAGGAGAGTTTATAGCTTTTCATTATGTTTTGTTCCAGATTATGATTCAGTTTGAGTGAATAAAGCCCATTACAGCTCATTTCAAGCAACCAAAAAATGCGGTCAATAAACAATTTAGCCACATCAAATGCAATCGTACATCAGGCTCACTGCATTTTGTTTTAAATCTCATGTTTCTGGTTGATGCCTGAATACATTTTTTTCTAAATCTCTGCACATGGATTAATGGTGCCCAGGACATATGATCAACCTCAGTGCAGTGTACCTAAAAGCATGTGAGGCTGTTTGGAGAGATCAGGGTTTGATCAGGTGTGAAGGTCACTGTGAGATTCTGGGTCAGTTGCTATCTCCCGGACAAATTGTAAGAGTACTTCAACAAGGGCCCCCAAAAAAGTCACCATGTTAGACTTAATGGCTCCATTTTATTTTCAAAATGTAGCACTGGAGTTTATGCCTGCTGACATGAAGGTTATCCTGAAATCAATATTCCGCCAGGGTTGATTTTTGATGCAACTATTGTTGCCCTCCTGGTGCAAACAAACTACCTAGATTTCTTTGTGCCTGATTCTATCTGATTAAAGTTTTTATCAGGGAAACGTGGGAGAAAATGTACAATGGCTGAATATGCAGGGAAGAGAAAGGAGAAAGGCATATTGAATATCCATCAGAATGCACATCACATATTGCTCACAATGCAAGACTCATTCTGATGTACATTCAAATGCATATCCTTTATGCAGTATGCTGCTGCACTCACTGCCCTCACATGCACACAAGATCCCAGGAGGGTTGCCTTTGAGCCTGGGGGAGAGGTGGGTGGAGTGACAAACGCTTGAGCCAAGGGTGGCCAGCTGGTGGCAGCAGAGAGGGGGAGAGGTGGCTGAGCAGCAGTCCAAGGCCGATTTCGCATGCCGAAATTGCTCCTCTGTTGGCATGGGGAATGCCCCGATGCAATCGGGAGTTTTGCACTGCCCCCAGTGCTGCAGCATGGCTGCCACATTTCTGCCCTAAAGCCGCCCCGTGGCATTGGGTTTGATCCACAAATTTCCTGAACCGCAAAGTTTGAGGTTCTTTTGAAATGTCCCTTTGTTGCTCCAGAGGCTTCCACCGCTGTGCAAAACTCCTCCATAGCAGAACTGGAGCCAGTTTTCTACCTTGCCACTCTGGCCCACTCCACCAATGGACAGGCACTGAGAATTGGTGACACCCCCCACACAGTGGAAAAAACCCAGAAGGAGAAGCCTTGCTGTTTAGAAAGGAGGGAGAAACCTTGAGCAGAAAAGCAGCATGTGCAGGCGCCATGAACGGGAGGCTGTGATTCTCTTGCAGCAGGTATGCTCCTCAGGTAAGCCACAGAGCAATTTTGACGGGCAAAATTGACCCAAGGCAGTGAGAAGCAAAGGCTGCCAGCCCACTGCTCGCTTCTCTGGGGTGAGATCTTCTGTGTCTTCTGCCTCCATAGAGACTGGTGGGTTGAGGCCAGGACCAGGGCAGCAGGGGCCCTACCATCACAAAATTCACTGCCCCAAAATTTCTCAATGCCCCCCTATTGCCTTCAAATTTTTCACTGCCCCCCTTGATGTTTCCAGCCCCACCCCCCAGGAGGGCAGTTCCACCTACTTTGGGGATCCCTAGTGTATAGATTCATCAGTCATACAGTTTGTAATGGGTCTCCCAAAGATTTCAACTTTGACATTGGAAAGCCATTATTAATGACAAGTTTAGGCTGCTCAGTGTTGAATATCTTTTGGTATTTAATTGATTAGCAGCCCACTGGCAATGCTGGAACTCATAGAACAGAGCTATGGATAACAAAATTGCTCAACTGAGCTCATGGAGGCCTTTGAACTGTCTAATAGAGAGGAAGAGAGGACTAATTTCCGAGCAACTTCTCAGACAAGATTGGGACCTTTTGCTTAAAAGTGTTGGAAGGAAATGTTCTTTGTTTTATGCAGGAAAGAAATACTCAGTTGACTGAACTCCCACTCTACTTTTGTATGCTGACAGTTTGCAAATTGAGGTGGTTGTACATGACAGCACACTACAATGCATTGCCTATAGCTCAAACTAATGTCGTTTCCTTAAGATGCTACCAGAACAGTGTCTTCGTGACTGTCCCTTACTAGTGAATGATTCATTATTTCACAGGGGTTTTTTTTAATTGTCCAAAGCATGCCATTGCGAGGGAGAAATTTCTTGCAAAGTGACTACGATGCTTCAGATGTTCACAAACTAAGGTTATTTTTATGTGGTGGCTATAGTAAAAATTGCACAGTTCATAGCTAAATGTTGTTATTTCTATTTCTTAAATTCTGTTGGTAAATGACCTATGGGTTATTAAACCTCAATAAAGTACTTTTCACAACAGTTTGCATACATGTTCACATGCAGATACAACTTCTTATTCTGTTTTTGCCATGCAGTGTGCAGCGTACAAAGCAATTAGAAAGAAACCCTGAACAACAATCACCAATTTTGTAATATAAAGCTATATGTACCATCCGTAATTCCACTGCATACAGTTTGAGCAACTGCATTAATTCAGGGGAGAAAAACAGAACTCTGTACATTCAAAAGTTTTTTGAAAACCCAATGGATTTAACAACCCAATCCAGATGTGAGGTCGAAATGATGTCTGGAAGCAGCAGAAGGCCGCGCTAGCACATTTACCCACTCCGGCTGTTTAAGGGCACCCATTATAGTGGAGGGGGCAAAAATGGCAACATCTAGGTGCCCCACAGCTCTGTGGCAGCCAAACCCAGATGTGGGCACCACCGTGGAGCTATGCTGGCATCTGAGAGGACACTGATGTGGGGAATGGCTGGGGCATTCCTGGGGGTGGAGCCAACATCAGTCGGTTTCCACTTAGGCAGAGGTGTAGCTCCAAGGGGGAAGGGCGCGTGCAATGCACCGGGCACGCGCCCCTGTGGAGATGTGGCAAGGGCATGGCAGGGGCGTTCTGGGGCAGGACAACGTCATTCTGGTGCGGGACAGAGGTGGAGGATGCACCAGTGCACCGGGCACTTTCCACCTTGCACCCAGCCTCTGCACTCAGGCTTTCGAACTGGGAACACTTTAGCACAGGCTTCAGGCTTCCTGTTCAGCCCCAAGGAGGGCTTTTCAGGTGAACGTGTTTTTTCCCCTTTTTATTGCCTCCTTGTGCTGCCTGGAAGTCCTCTGGAGAAGGTGTTGGAGCGATGCTGTCCCAGGCCACTGGACCTCTGTGGATTGGGCTGCCTGACACACTGCAGGCTATCTGTGGATATTCAAGAGTAGGGAATGCAAAGCAGTAACTCTACAGAAACAGAGGTAAAATTTCTACAATAAAACTATCTCTAGCCAAGCTCTGCTTATTGGTATTTTTCTTGGCTTGAAGAAAACATTCAAGACCACAGGTTGCCTCTTTATTTATTTTGATATATTCAGTGCATCCAGCGCCTAGCAAACTGGATTCTCTGTCACACAGACACTGAGAAACTGGAACTACAGTAACGTCTCATTGCCTGGACAGTGACAGTGAATACTGTAATGCATTTGTCACTGTAATGCATTTGCCAAGGTTCTTTAAGGTGACAAAGGAAATTTGCACTTCACTCAAGTCTACCATATCCTCTTTGAGGACAAGTACCTGAGATCAAAAGCTGTACATACAAACCCTTTAAAAAAAACCCAAGTATTGAAAAGACATTTTCCCTGTGAAACAACCACACTAGCCAAATGGCAGTGGAAAGAGAAGCAGATTCTGCAAGAAATCAGCTTACAGAAGCTTCGCAGACTGGTGCTGTGACAGCTAGTGATCCTCTCTTGTGGATATTGATATTCTGTTGCAGTGCTCTTGAAGCTAGCATTACCTGGACAGTCAAAGCACAAAT
The DNA here is from genome assembly GCF_021028975.2 of Sphaerodactylus townsendi. NCBI lineage: Eukaryota > Metazoa > Chordata > Lepidosauria > Squamata > Sphaerodactylidae > Sphaerodactylus > Sphaerodactylus townsendi. The sequence continues at coordinate 41,473,055 of NC_059425.1, read as the reverse complement.
CTCAGCCAGGCATGACTATTAACAGCTGCTCTGAACTGAACATCAGTTTCCCTTGACAGTCTGGAGAGCCTTTCCTAATTGCCATCACATCCCTCTTTGCCTACTAAGCCTTAATCTTCCTTTTTCCTTAGGATAACCATCCTCGCTTCCTCCATCATTTGCTTCTGTCGATCTCATTGACATTCATCTCAGTCTCTGAGGAACTTCATTGTTAAGGAACAATCAAAAATAAGGTGTGCCAAGTGAACATCTTTCTCAGACAGGCTTTGTGTCTGAAAATGGTCAGTGTTAGATGCTGCACAATAATAATGTAGATACACCTCTCTGATTTGCTCTGTGCCCCATCATTAATATGAAACTAATACCATAAAGCACATTTACTCATTTCTTCCTTTTTGGATACTGTTAGGAACAAAATATCTAGAACAGGTGAGCTGAAGAAAATGGGATTTCTGTTAGTAGGTACAGTTTTCCTCACCTGTGCATAATAACCAGCAACAAACTGAATTCCTTTCCACAGATCAAAGGTGAAATAATGTTGTCAACCTTTCAAATTGAACAGCCCAGTTGTGGAAGAGGTCTGATTCATTTAGTATAATTATATACAGTTTTTCCGATGGAAACTCCAGTTGGTTTACACATAGCATAAGTTAAAATCAACAATCGTAAAGCAAAACAAGTCCCCTCCAACCCCCATCCCAAATTCAGCCAAAGGCCCCCCTAAACAATTCTGTCTGGCACCATTTGCTGAATGACAGAAGGCAAGTTATAGTCTTTGTGATGGATACATTAATGTAATTGAAGTACGCAAGAAGAAGGGCTGAAATTTTTACTCTGATGGATAGAGGAGAGGAAAAATAGAATCAACAGATCAATTCTGGCTTTCTGGGCATCCTGTCATTGTCATGGTAAAGTATTACTGGATCAAACCCCTTGGCACCCAGTACTTGTAAGGATGGCAGTTTTGCCTGTTTCTCTCCCAGCCACCTGGCCTTGACGGAATGCCTCCACCCGGGCGGCGGGCCAGAATCGGCGGCAACAACCTTGGTGGACGGCTTATCTTGCTGTCCAGGATGAGCATTCCGTTCCCATGAGATGGGCCTGGATGGCCCAGGGAGGGGGAGGGATTGAGTAATGCTATAACCTGTAGTTTGGGCATGGAGGTCTCATTCCTGTCATGTCGCGGTGTGTGCTTTCTAAGATGTTCAATAAACGGTCTTACATCCAAAGCCTTTATTTCTGCTCTTTTAAATTCTTACACATGACAGGAATCACTTTAACCTTCACTGTTACATTGAAGTGGATCTCTGTGTTTCACATGCAGAGATTGGAGGTGTTTGACCATAGTGGAAGGCACGACAGTTCCATAGAGGGCTTCGAGCCTTCCCTTCCAGATTCCGGCGGATCCAGGAGATGGAGATGGTCTGATTTCTCTGCTGGTGACTCTCTCCAGACCTAGAGACAGTACAAGTTTCGTTCTGTTTCATTGGGATGAACAAGGTGGGTCCCATCGCTGGAGATGCATGAAACGCTTGGTGCATTGTCCATGGATCGGCGCCTGTCGCACCGTTCGTTTCCCTCCGGCCAGCGAAAGTGGATTACAAACCCAAATGCAACCAGTCCCTGAGGAACTGGGACTAACGACCATCCATGCTGACACCTAGAATCCATCGAAGATTCCTCGACAAGTACTTTGATGATATCCCCAAGGAGCAGCAGTGGCATAGTACCGGGCCAGCCCCAAGACTACGGCTGAGGCTGGAACAATGACGCTGGGTCGGGTCGCATGATCGGTAGAGGGTTCCATACTAAAACTGGCGGCTCCAGAGCCGGAGCAAGTGAGCTGGATGGAAGAGCTTCGTGGAGCGGTCGGAGGGAATTGAAAGAAATCCGCCTGAGATGGAACTTAATCCGACCCCTGACCTGCCTCTACCGCCCCTCGGCGAAAGTTGGGATGATGAAGTGGCCCCTGCTGTGAGTAAAGGCCAAACTTGCCTGGGAGCGAGGCCAACTCTGGGAAGAGGAGCTAAAAATCTGCAATGGACCGCGAGAAGCAACGCAAAGAAATCCAAATGGAGTTGGATCGCGAAGAGAAGCTGCTAAGGCCAACAGTTCCAGCAGAATCTGACAGTTCATGACAAGGTACTGGATCAATCAAAATGGATTTACAACGCCAGTGCGAGCATCAGGGCCATCCAAACACAGAATGAACTGACTACAGCCATACAACGTAGATGAACGAGCAAATTGGATCGTGAAAGGGCTGCCTTGCATGCGCATCTAGGACGCTTTAACACGCTAAGGAAAGGGAGTTACCGACCTGGAACAGGGGATTTTATGCAAGGCAGCGGGCTACACTGGCAAGGGCTCCAGACAGCGCCCACACCTTCTCCCGCGCGCCTACAGTTTCTCTCCCCTGAATAAACGGTCTTACATCCAAAAGCCTTTTATTTCTGCTCTTTGGAATTCCTTACATTCTGGCTTCCGCACTTGTGGACTCGGGCTGTTCCCACTGTCTCATGAGACCACAAGTGGTCAATTTAACTTGGTTTAGACCGAAGTCCCCTTGGTGAAACCCATTCCCTTCACCCAAAATGGATGGTAGCTCCTCTAGGGGGCGTGAAGGTCCGCACGTTTCAAACCCAGCCAGTATTTCTCCTCAGCCGTAATTCATTGGGAGAAAATAAGTTTCATCCTTGCTCCTGTTAAGCAAACACTCTATTGTGTTAGGCATGCCTTGGTTGCTCTTACAACAATCCAACCATCATATGGAAAGAGCGGATCCCTCCACCCTCGGATCCCCCTCTGTGGAGATCACATGAACGGGAGGAAAGTCCACCTCTCACTGAGAACGAACTCATGGGTCCCAAAGTTTTAAAATGTATTGTTCCATTCCTGTTCCCGCGGAAATCCCGTGAGGCGATCGAGACTTGTCCAGAGTGTTTCAAGAACAGGAGTGCGACCACCACTCCCCATAGGGATACTGACTGCAAAATCTTACTGCAACCCGGAGCTCAGCTACCCAAAGGTAGACCCATCGATGAGCTCCCACTGGGGAGAAGGAACTCCGCTCTCTTAGATAAAAAAAACTTGCTCGCTGGATTCATAATGACGAGTTACAAACATACCCATGCCTGTTCTATTTGTTAAGAAAAAGGATGGTCTGTTAAGACTTTGTACTGATTTATCGGATTGAATGCTGTGTCCATATCCAAACAAGTATCCTTTGCCCCTTAATTAAAGACCTCTTGGATGCATTGGGCATTAATCTTTACCAAGCTGGACTTGAGAGAGGTTTATTATAGAGTCCAGATTATGGAAGGCCACGCAACACTTGACAGCTTTCACAAAGTTTGGACAATATGAATATTTAATAATGCCATTCGGATTAGCTGGAGCCCCAGGGAGCCTTCATGGCCCTTTATCAACGAAGTTTTACAAGATCTGTTATATAAAGGTGGTCGTATATTTAGATGATGTATTAATTTACCGCACACAAACCATTGAGGAGCATGAGAAACTAGTAATGAAGTCTTTACAACGTCTACTAGATAACTCCCTCTTTGTCAAGTTGTCAAAATGCTGTTTCCATCGCTCCTCCATAGACTATCTGGGGTATCGAATCTCTCATGAGGGTTTGGAAATGGACCCAGCTAAAATAGCCGCAGTGATTGAATGGCCTGCCATTCAACTAGGAACTGCAACCATTCAACTAGGAACTGCAATCCTTCCTAGGCTTCTGTCAGTATCCGATGACGTTTAAGTGAGTTAACTTAGCTGAAGGAATGTCCTATAGTTACAGAAGGACCATGTATATATTTTAGTATTTAGTATTTTAGTACCAGTGTCTATAATTGTGAGCAATAATGGGCAAATTTTGTATGCTGATTTTGTATGTTTATTTTATGCCAATAAAGGCTTGTGACTGAGAATGGCCTGCCCCCACCAACAGGAAGGAACTGCAATCCTTCCTAGGCTTTGCCAATTTCTACTGTGACTTTATTCCCCGATTTGGTTGAAATTGCTCAATACCACCGATCTCTTTATGTACAAAGGCAAAGACTCAGAGTATTTAAACCCGAGCTCCTCTTCTGGTCTCAAGAATGCTAGTCAGCATTCCAGCAACTAAAAACAGCTTTTACTACGGAACCAATTTAAGTAACCCAGACCCAGATCTTCCTTTCATCGCATGTGGATGTTTCGATAAAGCGCTAGGCTGCCCCTCTTGCAGAAAAAATAAAATAACAAATTGGTACCAGGTGCTTACTTGTCCAAAAAAGTTTTCTGGGGCTGAACTAAATTGGACTGTGGGGATAAGGAGACCGCAGTTATCAAAGCTGCATTGAGTGTTTACGCCATTGGCTGGAAGGAGCCAAACACCCTTTCCAGGTCTGGTCAGATCACAAAAATCTGGTTGCCCCTATCCACTCCACTCAAAATGTCTGCAAAACAATTGGCGCAATGATTTTTTCTCCAGGTTCTCTTTCACAGTCCATTTCTTCCCCGTAAAGCAATAAACTGGCTGATGCGCTTGTCTCGCCTCCCCTGGGGAAGACATACGAGACATCCCACGCATCGCTCTCCCTCCCAGCTGGGATTAGCGGTCACCCAATCACAAACTACGGCGTTCCTCCCCACCGTAATTCATCCTAATATCGCCTTCCCTTCCTCCGGGGATTCAGAGGCGGGCTCCGCTAACTGTCGGGCGGAGGAAGGAGATTCACAACTGCATTTTAGAGGGTGGTGTTTGAAATGGGAGGGTGTTGGTATCGCCCTCCTCTCCTCCGGAAGCAGGTTCTCGAATGTGTCGCGATGCCCGGCCAGGTTGGCACTGGGTTTTCAAAACGTTGCATCTGGGTCTGGCCGACAGTTCTGGTGGCGCTTCCATGCTAAAGACATTGGAAACGAGCATCAGCAAGTGTTCCGCCTGTGCGGAAGCCAAGTCGATAACTGGAAGCCGCATGGGTTATTAAAACCCCTCCCAGTTGCATCTCGGACTCTGGCAGGTCATTTCCATGGATTTTATAATGATTTGCCGTGGAAAGCCATCGGAACACCGTTTTATGGGTGGTGGTGGATCTTTTTTTCAAACAGGCTTATTTCATTCCTTGCACCACCATCCCGCCGGGCACCTTAAACTGGCTCCAGTTGTTTATCCAACATATCTATCGCTTCACACCTTCCGTATTGGTGGTATCCGGAATCAGCGTCCCCAATTCATATCTAAAGCCTTTGAAGGCTTTCCTGGAGCTGTTGGGAACCACCCAGCTGTCGCCGCCTCTACCACGCTCAAAGTGACGGCCAATCAGGAACGGGATCTAACAGAACGTTAGAACAGTATTTATTGCTTGTTATACCTAATGCACATTGTGGACAATTGCGCGATTTACCTCTTTTGCAGAGTATGTGATAACAACGTTATTCATAGTAGCACCTAAAAGACCCCGCTCTCGAGATTGTTTCATCGGTCTTTCCAATCACAGCCCCAGCTGCCCGCAGAGGTACTGCAGCCTCCAGAATTCAAACAATGGATCTCACAATAGGGTTGGAAACAGTGCAGTCTACCTTACAGCAGGCCCAAGAATCACAAAGTTGTCAGGCGGACAGCTGCCGCTTCAGACTTCCCTATGCGGTTGGGTATGGGTCTATTTGTCCACTAAAACCTTAGAGACGTGCACAAATATTCAAAACTTGGCAAGAAATTTGTGGGCCCTTTTCGGATTACAAAGGTGATCAATGATGTTACTGCTCGCTTGGAACTGCTCTAACTCATTAAGTAACATTCATCCCAGCCTTTTCATTCCAGCTTGCCTGCTGAGGCTCCTGCTTCAGATGCTTGGCACGCACCCTCCGGAGCCACCCCGGCCAGTTATAATTGATGGCCACAAGCACTATGAAATAGATGCTATTCTGGACTCCCGCTTCTCCGCAATCGTCTACAGTATCTAGTCTTCATGGGTTGGCTATCCCTCTGGCCATACTCAATGGGTATATACAGAAAATATTGATGCCCCTCCCCATTTCTGCTTCTTTTAACAAAGCCTTCCTGATGCCGGGAGGTTTTCTGGGGAAGCAGAGTGTAAGGATGGCAGTTTTGCCTGTTTCTCTCCCAGCCACCCGGTCTTGACGGAATGCCCCACCAAGGGCGGGCCAGAATCGGGCGGGTAACAACCTTGGTGGATCTAAGCCATCTTGCTGTCCAAGATGAGCATTCCGTTCCCATGAGATGGGCCTGGATGGCCCAGGGAGGGGGAAGGGATTGAGTACGTTATAACCTGTAGTTTGGGCGGGAGGTCTCATTCCTGTCATGTCGTGTGTGTGTGCTTTCTAAGATGTCTGAATAAACGGTCTTACATCCAAAAGCCTTTTATTTCTGCTCTTTGGAATTCCTTACAGTACTTCAGTTCTGCTCATGGCGCTAGTTTAGATAAGGGATACAGAACTCCCATTTTTGGTTTTTAGAATGGCTCCTGGCAGTCCAAGTGCAGGTAAACTGAGATCCCAAGATGGTGGGATGAGTGTGTAGCAAAGGGGGTAAATGTATAACAACTCTCACATTATTTGGCAGTTCATTCTTGCCCAAGTTTCAGCTTTCCCGGTTGTTTCAAAGAGGGAACAGAAAGCAGGCTCTACTGGGAAGATGAACGAGGTCCATTCAGGCTCACTTGGGGAAAGGAAGCCTTGTGCTCTGTAAAACCCTCTCCCTCAAATCTGAAGTCCATGTTCTCTTGACCACAGTTCTGCCCCAAATAGGAAAGCAGTGCTTCTCTATAAGAACAAAAATTACCTGAAATGTAAAATATATGTTGATGGATATTATTCTGTAGACATTCTCATAGTTGACTTGCCTCCTGAATCCCATTAGCAGCACAAGATGCAGAGGTTCTGGCATGTATGGACAGGAAATAAAGGACTGATAGGCCTGGCCCTGCCACAGAGACAGATAGGCCTGGCCTACACTCTTCCATTCTTCATAATCTTTTCAATATAATAGGCTTCAGGCAAACCTCAATTTTTTGCATATGACTGGCAGTGTGTAAGGAAATGCTACTGTCTGAATATCTACTCGTAACTGTTTCAACACATTAAAAGATATGGAGGAGGGTAAGCAAGAACTCCTGGATTATGATGTTATGGCAATTTTTGAAGAACTAGAAATGCTTTTAAAATGGAATTAGCAGTTATGGGTCAGATTTGTGGCCACCATGAGCAGTGGACTCTAATCTGGTGAACTGGATTTGTTTCCCCACTCCAACAAATGAAGCATGTTGGGTGACCCTGGGCTAGGCACAGTTCTCTCTAAACTCTTTTAGTCCCACCTACCTCACAAGGTATCTGTTGTGGAGAGGGGAAGGGAAAAGGAGTTTATAATCAGTCTAAAGTTTCCTTACAGAAGAGAAAGGCAAGTTATAAATCCAAACTCTTCTGCTCTTCTTTTTCTCTTGCAATTTGACTTTCAGACTTGGGATAGAAGACCTAGCTGAAATCTTACTTGAATAGGAACAAATAACTTATTTGTATAGCAGCATACTTATCTAGTATCAATCAGATCTTTCCGCTGCTATATGTGCAGTAGTGGGATTCAGCAGGTTCGCACCATTTTGGCAGAACCGGTTGTTAAATTATTTAAATCACACCACTGCATACATGTGCACTTAATCAGGTTACTAAGTACCCACTGAGGTAGGAGATCTTTCTCATTAGCCTCCATTGCCTGCTGGAATTCCAATCAACCTCAGTAATGGAATGAAATCACTTCCAGTAAAAATAAGATGCAATGTTGGTCCTCTCTGGGACACATTAAATAATCTATGGTAAAACCATCACTTATGGTACTACCCAACTACTGCCAACCCCTAACCCCTAAGTATGTCTTATAGCTTGGGCAGGCACTGGCCTGGCACATTAACACAGCTTATGTACTAGAAGAAGACTCAGTTTCAATGAGATGCGAGGTGCATGCAATACCACACATGTACCTTCTTCTTAGCTGTCAGTATCATGTTTAAATTGGGCCTAATTTATAGCACACAGCAGGTCTAGTAGACATAACCCCCCATGGTAACAGATTTGAACATTTCCAAACAATCATTTACTGAATACAGCTGTGAACATTTGTTAAAGTGTTAAGCATCACAAGAGTCTATGAAGGAATGTACCAAATTGGGCTGTGTTCCTATGCCTCTGCTCCATTTCCTAAAATAGGTAGATGGAAAGGGGGGAGTGTTTGTAGGAGGCAAACAACAACTACAGTAGAGATGCACCCTCTTTCAGATCTCATAGTATATTCCAAGTGTACTTGCTAAGTTAAAAAAAGTTTTTTTTAAAAAAAAAAAATAGAGAGCTGACCTGGTAAGTAAATACAAATAAAGAGAGCCTTACCTGTGGCCGCCATTGCAGGAGGAATGGGGGGCACAACGGAGACCGTCTGCCCAGTTGTGGGCAGACAGTAAGGCTTCCCTGGCCTGGTTCGCGCATGCGCGAAGGCCGGGGCAGCCTCAGGGCCCAGTACGCATATGCACGGAGGCTGGGCATCAACCGGGGCTGGGCACATGCGCAGAGGCCCATTGGCTTCAAGCCCAGCATCGCGCATGCATGGAGGCCGGGCTTGGATTGGATGACGTGCTCTTGCGAGGTGTGCAAGAACACATCATAGGAGTGAGCCAGGCAGGGCCTATAAAAGGTCCTGCCTTGTGGCCGGCGCCCACTCTGCGGCAGACATCTGGACATAGCTCGCCCACCCATTCCCTTTAAATCAGTGGTTTTTAAGTGTAATGTCTTTGTCATAGTCATTTGCGGGTTGCGCATGATGGGGTGATCTGCTGAGAAGGGGGAGCTGGGGGAGCTCCCCTGTTAGTACACCTCCTTAAGAGGTAGGGGTGGAACAAGCCGACAGTTGGGATGCCCCATGGGGGGCGAAGGTGCTTATGCCCCAGCGAGGGTTAGAGGGGCTCCAGTCATGAGCACTTTACCGGTTTGGTATGCCTCACTCTAACTCTTCACTAAGGTACAGATTCCTCCAGCAGGCGAGCTGGAGGAACTGGTTCACTCTGGGGGACAGCACTCGGGTTGCCCAGAGGCTTGGATTACCTCCCCATGCTGCGCCATGTAGATTTCCAGTGCCTTCTGTCAATAAAATTCTACAACTGTGGTCTATTTTATTACCCACACAAAAGTTGTCTGGTGTTTTATGTAGCGCTGGGGGCTTAGGTAACCTGAGGGAAGGGCCACACCTCTACCCACAAAACGATATGCACACTATCCTTGCAGTTAAGGAAGAACAATGGTACCGTACAGTCCTCAAGGTCTTTACCATATACTCTTAGCTTCATACGTACAAAAGCAGGACTTTTTTACGTTTAAACATACTGTCTATGAATTAAAGCCAGAGGGGCAACAAGGTTGTAGTACCAAACACCTGGGTGCTAAGGTTTGTTGGCTAGAATTGAAAATTTTGCAAATATACTTCACAGGGGTTTGGGTTTTTTTTGCAAATATACCTCACAAATATACTTTGCAAATATACTTATTGCAGGGTTAGGTTGACAGATTTGGCATTTTTACATGTAAGGTATACATCTGACATAATGTATGTGGTAATGCCAGACTATACTCCAGAAAGCTAAGCTATTGCAAAGAATACTTCAGCACTTTGATCCTTTGTAAGGTTTCTAAGATGCAGAGAACTCTAGCTGGCTTTGTCATCTAGAGTGGACCAAAATACTGCTTACTCCACGGGTCTCTCTCTTTCCTCACCTTATCTCTTGACCATCACTTCTTCAAGGTCAGATCACACAACCACTAGTTTTAGGTTAGAAAATAAGTTGCTTTTCAACAGCCACAGCGGTGCCCACAGTCAAGGTCAGTGCTTCGCATTAGCTTCCTGCTGCATTCATAGAACTGCAAGGCAGAGCTATGATTACCTAGTCACAGCTGACTAATAGGTAAGAGGCAGGCCTACTGAAATGTCTGACTTAGGAAGATTTTTTCTGTCCAATTGTTGTTAATTCCAGCTATGAATTTATTGCTAAAAATACACATTCATCAGACGCCCACTTCTGAGAGCACAAATCTTCAACGAACAGTTTCAAACATGACAAAGAAAGGAACAATCTGAAGAGGAAAAGCAGAGGATGGGAGAGCTATCCCCTTCCAAGCAATGGCCATTTACACACTTGCATCTGCCTCACAGCCAGCTTACCTTTCCTTCACCACAGATGTTCCTTTATGCATTGTTCTTTACCCTTTCTTAAACCACCACTGGGCAGCGCAGAGAAGCTGCACCATATCCACATGCTGGCAAAAATGCAGCCCTTTCAGTTGCTTTGCTTTTCCCCCGCAAAGCAAAACAGCAAAACTGTTTCGTTGCTCCTTCCTGCCTTCCCCAGCAACACATTTTTTCTGTTCTTCTGGACAGCATTTCCTAAGGATCAGAAAGACTTGTGTGTTTTTTTGAGGGGGGGGGGTTAACACTACAGGACTAATGCTGGTGAAAAGGACTGATCTACTCAGTTAACAGACCCCATGAAAAAAATGGGAGAGGGTCAGGAAAACAACAAGGCATGCAGGATTTACACTTTTGCCCCTGTTGAACTGGAAGATGTACTTTAGATAAGAAGAAAAGGTCCCTTTTAAAATGCAATAGTGCAGGCAAAAGGACTCTGATCCTCCCCTATTAATTATCTGTGTGATTTAGAATGGTCCTACTAGGTGGAGCGCTCAGTGTCAGTTTCAAGTCCTCTGTGGCAAATGCTGATGGTTGTAAGATGATTGTAAGAGGTCCCTTCATAAAAGCAGTTATGGACCAGCTTGTCTCTGCTGAATGGACCTGAGAACTGAGTGAGTACTTTGGGCCAATCTCTTGTGCAATCAGAAAACCACAAGAAAACCCCACTACTAAGCAAACAGCCTCGAGGCAAGAAGAAAATGCACAAAAGACCATGTTTCCCTGGAAATTCTGTAAAAAGTGGCAGGAGGGAGGAAAATGATTAAACATTCCCCCTCTACTTCAGATTACATCTAGCCCTTTGTAACTCTTCAGTGGATAATTGTATATGTGTATATATACACACAAACATGTTTATGCTGCCTTTCCACTCAATCTAGCAATCCCCAAGGGAACTATCTGATCTGAATTCCCAAGCTTTCAGCTGAATGTCTTTCTCGCCAGAGAAATGCAATTCATTTACTCGTATTTCCACTCATACCTTGCTATCAACGTGTACAATCATACCGAGAAATTCTGGAGGAAATTCACCTTATCCAATGACTGTGTATATTATCCAAAATTCCAAAGGTTGCAGCAGAATTCTGACCCATGATTCCAGATTGTATTGCAGTGGTCTCAACTTTTGTGGGGAAAAAATCTTCAGGAAGAGGTTGAAACCTTGAAGAATGTCAACCTAACCAACTCACATATGCATTTTGTTCAAAGCTATCTCCAACATTTTGCTAGGGGCAGAAAAGGGAGAGTGATTTTTCTTCAGTGGTGTACTGCTAATGGGGACGTGAGGTATCCCATGTCCCCAGGTGCATGCTGTTCCAACATGTGAGGGGGTGCTGCTGGGTCCCTGCAGCCAGCCTTTCCTGCAGCGTGGAGGGCAGGAGTCGGCCTACCACTGTGGCAGGTGCCGTGGCCACCTACTGCCGAGCCCCACCCCCTGGCCTCCCTGGATGAGTGGGAGCCGGCCTTCTACTGCAGAGAGGAGCTCAGCCAGTGAAGGCCTGGGGAGGGCAGGTGCCAGCCTAGAAGGAGGTTGGTGGGCAGGGTTCGGTGGCAGGCAGCTGCAATGCCCACCCAAGTCGCCTCCCTTGGCCTCCCTGCTAGCTCCGCAGGGAGCCGGGGGTATGTGCAGGAAGACAGTAATGACCCAGGCACAATTTAACCCAACACGCCACTGTTTTTCTGGGAATAGGTATCAGAAAAATCAAGACACTCCAGACCAGGGGTAGGGAACCTGCGGCTCTCCAGATGTTGAGGAACTACAATTCCCATCAGCCTCTGCCAGCATGGCCAATTGGCCATGCTGACAAAGGCTGATGGGAATTGTAGTTCCTCAACATCTGGAGAGCCGCAGGTTCCCTACCCCTGCTCCAGACAAATATGGACCAGCACAATGTATGATTTTACTGCATGGCAAAACAACTAAAAATTGTCTTTGTCTCTGCAAAAATTATGTCTGAATTGGACTAGCCAAGTTTCTTTGAGCAAAAGCATACAGAATTCAAATAGTGATGATCTATATTGATAGTTAATGTTTGCTTGTTAAATAGAAGGAAAAAATATTTAACTCTAGGTTTCTCCCCAAATATCAGTTTTGAGTTTTTCCCCCCTAAATAAGGGGATGAAAATCAATTGTTTACCTTTTCAGTAAAATGCACATTAAAAATGAATTGCTCCAAGCAATGACACCTTGAACGTCCTTTTGGCTATCAAGTGGGGCTTGAACTAGACAGCTCATCGTGTGAGGCTTGGATTGAATCTATTAAAGTACCTAGACTGAGTGGACTTCAGAGCCATCTTGATGTTCAGAATAGGAATGTACAACATTAACCTATGTGATTGACAGGCAGAAAGAGGGCTGAGGATTAGCCAGGTACAAACACAAAATTCTGTCCACAAACACTTGCCTAGCAAATGAAGTAGTATCTCCTGCCAGCTGCATTTCAGGATCAAGTTCACAACATCCATTCTCGCATCAGCATCTTACAGCAGAGACCCTGACTTGGCACATTTTGTCATCTAAATTTGGTCATCGTGTTTATAGGACTTCATGCTATCAACTTGTTTGCTCAAAATATGATGGTCTCTGTCCATGTAGTCACCTAACAAAGAAAACAAAGAACTTCAAGAAAGGGTTTTTGTCCTTGACAATCTGACTGCAATTATTAAGGGACTTATTGGTTATAATCAACATCTTGAATTGTGCTCAGAAAACCAAATCCACATATAAATGACAGTGTGGAATGAGAAACACTGCAAAGCAGATGTTACTGGAAGAAAGTGGATCACATGGACATGAATGGCAGCAATGTAGTAGTTTTCCTACACAATCTTCTGAACTTCAAGATGGTTGATGCTACCACTGCCATTCCTGTCTATCTGATCTTACAGAAAGTGGTGTGAGAGCAATCACAGAAGTTCATACACTACTGCTGGTACTATGAACTCTTCCCTCATTCTCTGCACACAGCAAACATGAGAAAATGTCCCTAAAAAGCTACAACATACTCTTATCAATGGACCACCATGCTCTGTTCACCAGTTGCAGATATTAGCATGTTTCTGGAAGACAGTCAAATAAATTTGATTACAATCTTCAAGACTCAAATACAAAAAGATGTATAACTACATATTTTACATTATTGAACAGTGCAATCCTAAATTGAGAAAGTCTTTTAAACTCACTGAAGTCAATGGGTTTACAAAGTTGTTAATTTGTTTAGGAATACACTGCAAGTTAACTAACACTGTTTTTTTTAAAGGAACACACACAATTCAAAAGCAAAGCATGGATGGATCTCCCCCCCACCCCCTGGGAAACATGTTCCCTGGGGAAAAAAGAAATTATGCCAACTCAGACTATATTAAACTGCAGTCCTGGAACTGGAAAATAAAGGCAACCCAATTTTAAATTAGACTATGGAGCCTCTTGAAGTTCCAAAAAAGTCAGAAATCTGCAAAATATAGTCAGCACTTAGAACTGCTCAGTTGCCAGGAAAACAAACTGGCTGGCCTGAGGAGGCAGGGGAGCTCGGTTCAAGCCCCTCCCCTGAGCCCCCCCACCCTTGAGCCCCCCCAAGCACAGGGGGCGCAGGCCATGGGATGCGGGCTAGTGGGGGTACCCAGAGGAGGTGTTGCCCCCAGGCACAATTTCCCCTTGATACGCTTCTGGCATGCTCCTCATCTGCTGCATGGGGATTCTGCATCAATAGCTTCCACACACCATGCTTTTCTGGTCTGATCTGCTGCAGTGGCGCATATGGCAGAGGGCTGTGGCCCTGGACAAGGTGGACTTGGCCAAGTGCAAGGCCATGGTGCAGTTTGTCACGCTCTCAGGGGCAGGTCTGTCCAGCACCCCAACATCCTCTCCTGAATGGCTGCCCTTTATCAGCTCAATGGTGGGGCATTCATTATTTTTATTATTTATTCAATTTAATAAACTGCCCACCCTCAAAGAGCTCTGGGCAGTGTACAGTAGAAAAAAACACAATAAAACACAATAAAATCAATAATAATTAACAATTAAAACAACTCAGTTAACAGGAGCTGGGCAATTGGGGCAGGCTTATGAGGTTTGGATGGGAGCTCTGACATGGGAGTCTGTGCTCTTTGGCAGGTTGTGCATGGGGACTGGTTCTCTGGAGAAGAGAAAGATTGTGCACCTGACTCTCCATCACTGGGGGACTCCTAAAGGACCTTGGGGTGGGGTAGGCCTTGGAACCATGGCCAGGCAGGGATGCCAGTTGATCTACACCCCTAGGTGATGTCACAAGGGAAACTCAATTCAGGGCCAGTGTCCAAATTGGTCCTGCAGACTTGTCACTTTGGGTTTCCCCCAGCATCCGGGCTGTGTGGAGGAGGGGAGGGGGGGTCAGCAAGATTTCTGGCTGACAACAGGATCCATCCCTTAAGCTGTGCCCTTTGCTCCTTATGACTGTAAAACAATAAACCATACTGTGACCAGCTATTTCACCACTCAATGGGTGATTCCTGCAGACCTCCCTTCCCCTTCCCTGCCTGGGACCAGCAAAAGAATGATGTATAAGATGTGAGAAGCTATGTGAGTTCTATAGAGTTCTATCTGTCATGACTCCATCATACATGCAGATTGTCATGTGGGTATCACAGAGTTTTAGAGATGCCTATTTGAACCAGCTGTTAGTTTTCTATCAGATTGGGTAATTAAATAAATGATTAGCAAAATCAAATCTTACTCACCAACTAGATTACCAGCATTTGTATGTGATAGCTGTACAAGAAACATTCTAAATAGATTTGTTTTCTTGCTTCCAAAATACTAGCCTTAAGCGAAACCAATTGAGTAATTTAACTAAACGGGATTCCATTTCTCCAAAGCCATAAAAAATTAAATTCCAGAGACAATAAAATATATAGTAATAAAACTGTTTTTAGCTCCCTGTGATTTTCTAATTTATTAATTGATTTGTTGTTAAAGCGCAAATTGGAACAGAGCTGTATTTTTAAACATTACCAGTCAAATTCAGAAAGCACCTGGTTTTATATTTTCCCTATGTGAAATCAGCAGTTAATATTTGGATGCAGCAAGAGAGATCCTACAAAAAAACAGCTTGTTGATTATTGAAGAAAACCAAACCACCAAAGATTTGGATGTTAACAACTCTCCATCCATTCTGTAATCTTCAAGGAATTGTACTGAATAGAGGAAATGAAGGCTAATCAGAAGGATCTTTAATGGTCTTTGGGACATAGGGATTTTTATGTGTTTGACAAGTGAGGCTTTTGTATGTGTTTGACAAATGTGCAAATTGCTTTTTAAAAAGAACTGTTCACAAAAGGAATCCCCAAATGGTGGCTGCTGCAGGACCATTGATGGTGCTGGGATGGTGCATATGGAGATTTAAAGATATTAGGGGTATGAATCATTACTGAAGGGATTTCCAGGCAAGAAACAACATTCTGCATTTATTTACTTCATTTATACACCACCTTTTTCTCCCATTAAGGATTACCTCATTCTCCTCTCTTCGTTTTTACGCTCATCACAAAGCTAAAAGGTAAGTCAGCATGAGAGAGTATGAGTGGCTCAGCAAGTTTTCTTTCATGGCACAGTGGGGATTTCAACTGGGGTCTCCCAGATCCTACCCTGACAATGTAACTACTATACCTCCCTGGTTTTCCTTAATCTAAATGTTATACTAAAATCCATTTATACATCTACTATTAAGCTGGAAATGAAATGATTTCTCTGAGCATGCTGTGCACAAACCAGAAAATGTTTGTTGCATTAAAGCGCCATAAATTGAAATGGATATGATTTAAATATGCAGGGTAAGTTTCATTGATTTCAATAGCAATTGTGTGTGGGCGGGGGAGTGATCCTACATGAGTGTACTCAGTCCTGCATGCAGGATCGTGCTCCCCCCCCCCATCATCTCGCTTCCCAAGGCCCGCAGTCCTTGGGAAGCAAGGGAGGATGGAGAAGACAGCACAATCCTGCATAACTTTTTACAGAATAAATAACCTCATTGATTTCCATTATTCTTGCCGATTTTGGCAAAATATAGTTTCCATTTTTTTAAAAAAAATTAGATGATGTGTCTTTACATGGATTCTCATATCAAGTCTGTGACGTTTCGAAGACATGACATCGAAGACATGACATCGAAGACATCGTTTCGAAGACATGACGTCGAAAATTTTAAAAGGGGGGGTAGGGAAGCTATATATTGCCGAAATCAGCAGGTAAGACTGAGTTCAATGATGTACTTTATTCAGTAAAAAGGCATGCAGGATCGTGCCATCTCCCCACCACCACCACCTTGCTTCCCAAGCAAGCAAGGTAAGGGGAGTGATCCTGCATGCAGGATTGAGCTTCACTGCTATAGCTGCCACCCGTTTGCTTAGCACAACAGGAATTACTGTTCATGTGTGTGACATGACAGTTTCAAGTTACTTTCTACATTTATGACATCCACTCTGAGACTGCCTATTACCTCATATCCATTCCCCATTAGTCTCTTTGTGATTCATGTTCCTCCTCAGAGCTGATATCCTTTGGTTTATTCTCTTCAGAAATTTGTACAACCACTATCTCTGACGTCTGGAGCAGCTGCTCTTTCTTTGAATCCCTTGGATTTCTTCTCAAAACACACCTTTTGTAAAGATTTTGCTGGTGACCACCACATGGGTTACTTCATTAGTTGCCTGCTAGTTTCTGGGTTTAATTATTACCTATAAACTGCTTCATAAGCTGGAACCATATATCTGCAGACCCACCCTTCCTAAAATGCCCCTTTGCAACAGTTTGACCTGAGCAAAACCCTGAAAACGGTAAAATCAACAGCTGCCTGCACCTGAGCTTTATTTATTTATTTAGAAAAAAATATGCCACCTCTCCAGTAATATACCTGTAGCAGCTTTCAAATACAAATAATCTGAAAAATTAAGATATCAATTAAAATTCAATATTAAAAACCCAGCCCAAAATAGAAACATAGAACATAAAAACAGACCACTTAAAACTGAAAATAAGAGCTTCCAGGCTAAAAAACAACAACCAAAATTCCCAACCCTGAGTTTTATGTTGCAGCCCCTGCCCGTAGGATGTCTAAAGAAGCCAGGAAAGTTCCCACACTTCCATAATTCTGCAAAATATGCAAAATGTAATTGTTCGGGAAAACATTTTTATAATGGGAGTATTGTACAGTTTTAATGTTTGTGGACATTTTCTAGGGAGGGTTTTGTAATTGTTAGTTCTTATTGTCTTTATTATATATTTTTTAAAGTTGGCAATGTATCTTGAATTACTGTAAGAATGAAATTATTAACAAATTAAAGAATAAATCTACATTTTGTGCTGTGACTGCAGATTTCTTCTACCCTAGCTATATGTTTTCTACAAAAATTCACCAGACAGTTTACAATTTTAAAAAAATTAAAACAGTCTGTTGCTATCAAGACTCCATTTTGTTGGCCCTTCTCCTCCATCTCAGTACTGAGCCCTCTGTACTCTGTCAGTCATATGCGCCAGCCCCAAAATAAACACTTATGGCAAGCAGAGAACAGAAGACCAATACATGAGATCTTATTAGCAGATAGATGGGATTGAATCTGATCCTTTCTACATGTGCTTTACAACTGAAACCACCTTTTGTTCATCCCATTTTAGCCATCATAACTTTACTGGGAAAGGACCAAGCCCCTTTTGATTCCATGTTGCACTAGCACATTGGTGGAACTAAATCCGGAAACCAAAGGATTTTATCTCAGAACTACATACATCAGTACTGAAGTCCATCTCAGCTTTAAAATGGTTAACCTAAGAAATGCTAGGTGGGAAACACCTGACCATTAACACATGTGTGCATACAATACATTGATTTTAAAAAATTGTCCTGGGAGATTAAGGGTCACTCTGCATAACCTTGAGGATTCCTTTTTCCCTATAAAAAGTTTCCTCTCACAGTAGCCAACAGCACTGAAAATCTCTCTGTCTGGTGATATTGTTCTACAACACATTGTTCTTTCTTCTACCAGAGCTAAGTGCAGACCATTCAGCTCTGTTCATTGGACCATTCCACTCCAAGATCAGGTGACTACAATCCTTACTCCCCAATTCCTTTCATCCATTCCCAACCTATCCACTCAACACTGCTTATATCCAAAGATGGTGTTTGCATGTTCTACTACTATGATCATTGCGTGTTTGTGTACCCCCATTATCCCTGAATTGCTTGCAAAAATGGATCTTTGTATACATAGGCAACAAAGATCTCGAGCTTGCCTGACCTTCTGCTACGTCTAGAGCAGGGGTCTTCAAACTATGGCCCTCCAGATGTTCATAGACTACAATTCTCATGAGCCCTACCACTTGGCCATGCTGGCAGGCACTGATGGGAACTGTAGTCCAGGAACATCTGCAGGGCCATAGTTTGAAGACCCCTGGTCTAGAGTCTGCTCTCACTATTTCCCCACTCTAAAAAAGAGAGACTCCCACTACTTTTGGTAACAAATCAGACATAATAGTGTGTGTGTGTGTGTGTGTGTGTGTGTGTGTGTGCTCTTCTTCCTTTGACAAGTCCTCTTCCCTTCTGAGGAGTCTTCCTTCAACATTTAGGCTAGGCCAGAGTTAGGCCCTGAAATATACATCAGCAGCAGGGGGAAATAAACAAAATGAACTAAAAGACGGGGAAACTGAACCAAAACGTGATCCAAAGACACTTGATACAACAGCATATAGTTGCATCAGGATTCTTTCAGTGTTTTACCAATGTATTAGTGGACCAATAAAAACAGAAGAAGATATACATGAACAAAAGGAATTTCAAGCTATTGCAAATAGCACATTCACAGCAAATTTGGTAATGAGCAATAGGAAAATTAATGTATCCACTGATCTTTAACCATATTTTTGCCTGCATTGCAGCCAAATTAATTTCTAAGCATGGCTGTAAGAGGTCTGCTACAAAGCTCAATAGATGGTCTTGGTCATAATATAGGTCTCTGGCCTAATATATACCTCACTAAACTACCCTGGAGATTAGAGAGTACAATCACAACAGCAACAAATAAGAAATGTTAGTAATGTATGCCTTTAAATGTTTAGTTGAATTTCAAATTTGCCTTATATAATGTTGTGAAATCATAAGTTATGTATTTCAGATATAGTTTTATCCATGTGTCATTCCTGTCTTTCAAAGTCAAATACCTCTCAGATATATTCATTGCAAGAGTTTCACTTACTCAAGGTTTGTTCTACACAAATTTAATTAGAAAAGCAAAAAAGGATTTCAAGAAAAGCTTTAATAAGTAAATCCTCTCTTGTTCCTGTTTACAAATGCCCTCTAGTGCAAAGATAACTAATAGGCCCTGCTGCTGTTAATGATTTCTACATTAAAAAATAAGCAGAAAGGATGAAAGGATATTTAGAGAAATAATTGATAATGTACCTCTAGATGTGTTCAGCCCTATTAACACTGTGGTAGGAGTGGCTCACGCTCCACAAGAATCTAATCGTGTGAACAGAAAACTAAAACATTTGGATGATACTTGACTACAAAATGAAGCATGCTCATATACATTTGGTCAACTTAACATAGTTTATTCTGTGCATAAGAACATGCAGGGGCATACAGAGAATTCTTGATTTGACCTCAGCTCTTTTGTACATATCTACCATGTGACTGGGTGTAGTGATTAAGAGTGGTGGACTGTAATCTGGAGAACAGGGTTTGTTTCCCCACTATATATATGAAGCCTGCAGGAGGACCTTGGGCTAATAACAGTACTCTCAGAACTCTCTGTGCCCCACCTATCTCAGAAGGTGTCGGTTGTGGGGAAGGAAGAGAAGGAGTTTATAAACTGCTTTGTGTCTCCTTGTGGTAAAAAAAAGCAGGGTATAAATCCAATGCTTTTTCTTTTTCAACTGGCTCCAACCCACTTTGCTCTTAGTGATCATGTGAGAAAAACTACACTAGTATCAGCAGCTGGAGGGGGAAAGGGCTAGCAGTGCTAGCGTGGTCTTTCCTATAAGCTCCATCCCGCCCATGAGGTTTCAGCATTCCTGTATTATGAAAAAGGAGCTATGTGGCAGTCACAAACTTACCAACTCATAAACCAAGAATTGACGTTTGCTGTGTTTTCAGATAGGCATTTCAGCTTCTCACTTTGTCAGGTCTGTTGCTGCAAAATGCCATGGTTAGATCAGTCAGCTTAATCATTCAATCTTACCTCCTTGTTAACAACCCCTATCCCATGTAGTTTTTGTCCATGAAGGTCCTATGATCCCCACCATGCCCATGTGTCTCTGTCAAAAATATTTGTTCATATGAAGCGGGGTTTAACCCTTGGGTCCAAGTCTTAATGGAGCCATGGTGCTCCCTTACTAGAGCTTGGAATGACCTTTGTGGAAAGCCCCATTATCAACAATTGTTGATTTGGAATGCCCCCATTTTCAAGAATAACTTCTTAAAAATATTGGCCTGTTATCAGGGAGAAACCATTCAGAGTGCAAAATAACATCATGCAGGTATTCAGAAAAAGAACCCAAACTTATTGTTTTTGTTAGTCATTTTTCAAGAGGGAAAATGATACTACTTATACCCAAGTACATTTTCCCCAAAATCTGATAAAATACAGATAAAAGGAAGAATGAGGAAAGCAGTTGAAGAATTTACATCTGTGTTTATTTCAGCAGGAGTGACTGGAGAGGGATGGGTGGGATGACAACATTTGTGAATGCAAGAAGTCGCTCAACCACAGCTGACTGTATGCATTTTGCAGAATTGCATTTACGGATGATTATACCAAAGAGCAAGTCACTCAGCATTTTCACAAAGCAATGGAAGAACCTTGCTAAGCATATGTTCAGGACCAGTTCAGAAGATTAGGTAAAATATCCCACTTTTGTTGAAGAAAGAGGATGCAAATTTTTTAGCTGGCCAGAACTTTTCATTAAACATAAACAGATGATCTAAAAAGGATAAACCTTTCGCATTTATTTAGTTCTCTGAGTGGGTCAAATAACTTTTTCAGCAGCAAGGGGTAATCAAAGTACAAGATGAAGAAACAGGATCTTTGCAACATTGCTTCTGAGTTAGAATTATCATGAAGGCTTTGCTGGAACTAAATTTCAGACAAGGAGCTATTTTCTTGCCCCTACCCTTAATCTCTAATTCTGTATTCAGGACAGATCATCCCTGAGCTGATGGCATACTTTGATTTTCTCTTTTCTTGTTTTGATTTTCTCATTTGTGCAAGGTACTTACAGCTACTTCAAGGCTTTCTAAAAGTTACTTCTCTAAATGGCAACTGCTAAGTTGCTGGAGTGGGTCAGGTGGGAGAATCCTGATCCTACTATGGTTGTAATGATAGACAGCATTCAGAAGAAAGAGGAGTCATCCTTAGCAGAATCTACTCTGAATTATCTTAATATTTTGGGCATCGTCGAAGTTCCTACATGCAGAACTATGACTGCTTTGTTAGAAAGCAGTTTGGATATTGCTTCTTTACAGATACCACGTAAAACTGAAGATCCCACTAAGGAGACTACATGGACACTGATTTACTTCAGCATATTACTTAAACCATCAGAAGTCTCTTTTTCTTCAGCATCCTCCTATGGCTCCCTCAGAGATAAAAACAACAGCAACACTTTCCCCCGACTCCAATAGAACACCAAACCCGTAGGTTTACATTTATTTTTAATATGCAAAAACAAAGAGAGGAGCATACAATTCCCATGATGCTGTTCAAAACTGCACTCACATGAAATCGCCCATATCCAGTGATGTAGATATAGATTTTTATGGGGGGGGGGGGTTTGGGGACAGGGCCACTCCACTACCTGCCACTGGGGGTGTGACCATGCCACCCCAAGCCCTGCCCCGGCCCCAGTGCTTATAAAAGCAGCGCTCTAAGGCCAGGGACAGCAGACTCCCCTGCCCCACCCACCCTGCCCACCCCCCACTGGCTGGGCTCCAAGCCGGCAGCCGGCAGTCCCTTCTGCCCTCCCCTCCAGGCAGAGGCGTAGCTAGGGAAAATGGATCCCGGTGCAAAATCTGAGTTTTGTGGGGCCCCCCATGAGTGGCCGCTGTGATGCTGTGATGCTCGAATCCACCCCGAAACAGCTTCACTTTCAATGGTGTTTAAACTGGGGAGTCCAGATTCTCCCTTTAAATCCATGCTGAAGGGAGTGGATTTAAAAGGAGAATGGAAACAATGGGGAATGGGGCACTCCCTTTGGGAGCCCATAACTTTGGACCTGCTGAGCCAAACATCACCAAACCTGGGTGATTTCATCAGGAGAGTCTCCCAACAAATCCCTGAAATTTCAGTGCTGCTAGCCTAAAAACTGCACCCCCTACAGGCCAAAAACAAAAAACACTTAAAATACCAAAAAACCCACATGTAATGGGGGTTGAACCCGAGGAAACACCCCCCTTACCTCCATCCTTGCCCATATCCAAACAGATTGGCAGCCATTTCAATCAGTAAGGAATGGAAAGGTACAGTAAAGGTACAGTAATTTCTTTAAAATTGCTTTTTTTCTTTAAAAATGTTGATTTGCCAATAGTTTGTGTGCTTGATGACTAATTTAATTTGATGTTTTGGCTGCAACAGGAAGCGCTATGCTGTACTGAAGAGAGAAAACTCCTTCAGGTTGTGGAACAGTACATATGCAAACTGATCACGCTGCATTGTGCTGCATGGGAAGGAGTGAAACACAGCAGCAAAGCTCTCAGAGGGCGGGGCACGCGTAACGCACCAGGCGCATAAATTTGGGACATGTGGGGGGCGCAAAATCCCACCAGCCCCTCCCCCTTTCCCCGCCCCCTGCGGTGCCCCCCCACGGCGCCCCCCCACAATTACTTTAGAAAACTGAGCAGGCTGGAGAACAGGCCTTCCTGTCCTGTAGGAACTATATTTCCCAGGGTCTCCTGAAAAATGTAGTTCCCATCAGAACAGGAAGGTCTGTTCTGCAGCCTGTTCAGTTTTCTAAAGTAAGTGTGGGGGGCACCACAGGGGGGTGCCACGGGGGCCCTGGCGTGATTCCCCCCACAGCAGCCCCCCTGCTGCGCCCCCCCACACTTACTTTAGGAAACCAAGCAGGCTGCAGAACAGGCCTTCCTGTTCTGGTGGGAACTACATTTCCCAGGAGACCCTGGGAAATGTAGTTCCCACCAGAACAGGAAGGTCTGTTCTGCAGCCTGCTCGGTTTTCTAAAGTAAGTGGGAGTGGAAGTTGGAGGGGCGCCGCCGTGCGGGGGGTGGTGGTGGTGAAAAAGCCAGAGTGCGCACCGGGCACACTCTGGCCCAGCTACACCTCTGGTGAAACAACCCTATGAACAGCCATAAATGGGCTGTAAGCAGTCAAAATTATGGTTGCTAAATCAGAAGCAATAACAATCCATTAGTTTTGAAGCTTCCCCACTCACCACTACAACCTGTGGAAGTGAATTCCTACTTTTTCACACAGTGTATAGTTAACATAACTAAGAGTCTAACTGGTCTGTAACTTCCTGTCCCATCAAATCAAGCTCCCTTTTTAAAAGTCAGTCTCGTATTTGCTATTCCCCGAAGAAGGCAGGTTCTATTTATTTATGGAACCATTTGTACCTTGCTACTCTAAGCTTAAAAAGACTCCTGAAGTGGTTTCTAGTGAATAAAATAATAGTCAAATACAATTAAATAGGTAAACATAATGAAACAGCTATAAAAACAGTTATTGTTTTCAAAAAAGCTTCTGAAAGCAGCAATAAAAATCTAAGATAATATAAAACAAGCACAGAGATAATATAAAAGATAGTTTAGGACATTCTTAGGGTAAAAAAAGGCAACTAAGAAGGGGTTGTGAAATTACATATATGGAGGAGAAACTGGGAGGAAAGAAGTGTTTCTCCCTTAATGCTAGCATTTGAAATTAAAACAGTCTGTTGGTATCACTCAAGGAACTCAATGAAGTTGAAGGGTAGTAGATTCAGAGAAGATTAGTGGTGCCAGGCTCCATGCAGGGCCTGGAGTGCTCCTGGGATTATAACTGATCTTAAGGCTACAGGACTCAGCACTGCTGGAGGTTTGGAGGGTAGTCTCTTTAGCGCCAGATTCCCACTGAGCTTCTTCTCTGCCCCAAACAAACCTTCCCAGTCATAGTCCTCCAGACTTCAGGAATGTCTTTGTCTGAAAAGTGCAAACCTCCTCAGGAAGCTGTGGGCAATCTCTGTTACAGCTGTTGTGAGGATGGAGAACCAATGTCTAAAAACTGTATTTGTTATTAAAGAATAAGGGATATATAGAACCAAATGATTTAAAAGGGTTTTCTCTCTAGGTCAGCTTGTCAGCAGTTACATAGCAGTTATGCAAGTAAGCAAAAGATTATATCACTAAGGCCCTTTCCGCACTGCGGAAAGGGCGCCCCTGCACCGGCAGGAATTCTGCCGGGTGGAGGGGTGGGGGCCGTTCGCACATGAGCGAGCGGCCCCCACAGAGGCTGGCGTGAGAGAGGTGGCTCCGCACGAAGCCGCCTCTTCTCCATCCCCCCCACTCACCTCGTCACCCTGCGGCACCCTGCTGGACTCCTAAGACCCGTCCACGCTGACCTCCGACCTCCAGGGGGAGGACAGCGAGGGAGGGTCTCAGCAGTCCAGTAGAGCGACGCAGGATGACGAGGTGAGTGGGGGGGACGGGGAAAACAGCGTGTTCCCGGCGGTGCCATTCACACCGCACCAGCGGGAACACGCTGTTTTCCAAAAACCTCCCTCCAGGAGGGAGGTTTTTGGAGGCGGCCTAACGCCGCTCTGGGGGAGGTGGAGGGGAGCCAGGTCGGTGCTGCTGCATTCCAGCAGCGCCTCCTGTGCGAACGGCTCCCTGGGGACTGCGTTTTTGCCGTCCCCAGGGCGCCGTATTTGGCCCGTGTGGAAAGGGCCTAAGAAAGATATGGTCACTAAGGGCTAAGACGTGACAAAAGACATATCTTATAGACCTGTTTGGCATAACTAGCTATATGGGATGATCTTCGTGAAATAAACATAGCAATAAAGAAATCAGAGGTTAAAATAGAAAGGAATTTGATTAGATAATTGAAAATGTGTTTTTCTACATTTTAATGAACACTGAAATAATAAGATATCTACTAGAATCACTTTTTATATTTGTCAAAATCATTTTTAACCTTTTAAAGTGAATAAGTTGTACGTAAAATCTTTATACCCTGGAGATCTCTCTCTCTCTCTCTTTCTCTGAGAACAAAAGGAATGTTGGAAACTGTTGATCTGGATTGAAAACTAGAAAGAATTCAGTTTATTGCAGCCCCTTGCACAGGGGTAGAGAGAAGGAAAATTTCAGCTTTTGTGAAATAAATAGGCAGACTAGCCAATTTGATTTTAATGCTGAGGAAGAAAGCATGTATGGGAAAAATGATTATATGGGTTATGTATGCTGGTATGATTATGAAATATGATGTATGTATTCTTGGAAATTATAAAAGATGAGGTCTTTTGTATGCTGAGGTGTGACTCTCCTCTAGAGAGCTCACCCGGTGTGTGAAATACCTAATTCTGCTCAGTAAAATCTTTCTTTCGATTTTAAAGTTCTTGGGTTTCTTTCCTCACCGTTCTTTACAAATACAACTGCACAGGGCCATACACGAGGTGTGGCCTGACACTGTGATGCGGTTCCAGTTCCACAGCAAATCCACATCGCATCCTCTTTTATATTGCTTTAAAAGCTTTAAAGCAATAAAAAAAGCTTTAAAGCAGTGCTTTAAAAAAAACAGTGCTTTAAAGCAGTGCTTTAAAAAAAGCTTTAAAGCAGTGCTTTAAAAGCACTGAAAACAGTGAAAGAATCCTTTTCCAAAAGTTTTTTTCTTCTTCATTTTGCAGAGTCACTTACTTAGCAATCTATGGTTTGAGAGATGCTTCAAATGTTGCAAATTTAATATGGGCTGCATTATGAATAAATGAGTTGCTAGCTGTCTCAGAGATATGGAGAGGTGCAATATAAATTTTAAATATGAAATAAAATGATTCATGTATACGCACAGTCATGTATAAAGACCTGGATTATACAAACATTCACACTGATTGAGTATGGTCCTTCCTATAGGAAGCTATACTAAACATATCTACTCATAAGTAAGTTCGATTTTATTTAGTGGGAAACGGGGGGGTGGAATGGGGAGAAAACTGGGAAAAAATAATTTTTTAAAAAAATCTGGACTTTTTTTGGTAAAGCCAAATCATTTTGTACCCAAGCTCCAGCCTAGTAAATAATTTTGAGGACCTCAGTTAGGTGAGAAAGACAAAGCTGCCTAAAGTTAGGTGCAGATGTAAAGATAACTAATCAGGAAAGGAGTGTGACATGGTTTGGATTTTCGCACTGAAGCTGCTATCACCAAAACAAAAGGGGGAACCCTGGTTGTGCATGTAAAGTTTTGTGGTTGCCGCTTTTGGGATCAGGGTGCAGACATGATTTTGGTCTTGCCAATCATGATAGCCCTAATAGGAGATGAGACCTTTCAATTCATCTCACTTAGTAATTTATTGTGATTCCTCACGCTGTTTGTCCGATACTCCCTCCCACATACACTACTTCTAGCAACTTCTATAGCACAAATATTCAGAATTCGACATTTTGATTCAATGTTTGAATGGTAAGATATAGAACTGCAGCAAATTTCAAATACTGTCCTTTGTTTTAGAACTACCAATGCACTATTTTGACTCCTCAGCTGAGCCTGTACCATAAATCCATGGGAGATTACCACATCTACAAATAAGAAATGTGTCACTTTTCAAAGAAAACTTCAACTTCCTTCAAAATTGAGAGCATTTTTGGCTTGTGACTAAAACATGATGAGAATCTTTGCCCCTTGTTTCTTGATGCTATAATGAGGAACTGTCAGCCTTTCAAATATTTGTTTTCTCTATTGCAAAGGAAAGAATATATCTACTCTAGTCCACTGCTTCATTAATGGGCTAGAAATTATCAAAACAGGTCCTCAATTAGGTACTCTGAGCTAAAGCCAAGAGCTGCATTAGAGAGATACAGTCCAACTGGGATTTGCTTCCAGATGTAGATAATAGCCTGTATTGAAAAGGGCATAAATCAACAAGAGGGAAATCCCATAGAGTCATGGAATCATAACATTGGAAAACACTACAAGGGTCATCCAGTCTAACCCCTGCCATGCAGGAATTCACAATCAAAGCACTCCCAATAGATGGTCATCCAGCCGCCAAAGAAGACTCCACCATCCTCCAAGGCAGCATATTCCACTGTCAAACAGCCCTTACTATAAGGAAGTTCTTAATGTTTAGGTGGAATCTCTTATTACATAGTTTGAATCCTTTACTCCGTGTCCTAGTGCCTGGAGCAGCAGAAAACCCTAACCCTAACCCTAACCCTCAGCATGACATTCCTTCAAATATTTAAACATGGCAATCAAGTTACCTCTTAACCTGCTCTACTCCAGACTAAGCCAGCTCCCTAAGGCCCCCTCTGCCTGGGCCAATAAACACATGAGTAGGACAGTTAAAAAAACTGTTGCGGGGGGGGGGGGAGTTCACACAGATTCCCACCCCTAAAACGAGTCTGTCCCTTCTTATTTTCCCCAAAATTATGGGTTTTTTTTGGAGAATTGTGCTATTCATGAGTCTTTTTAAAAAAATCCTGCGTTGCAGGATTTGGGAGGTGCTTTATTGCGGCTATGCAGGTACAGACAGTCATATAGTGAGACATCAGCATGTCTGTGGGGGTTCATTTGTGCATACCTGCATAGCTATGAATGGGTGGGAAGTAAATTTTAAAAAGCTGCATCTCTGTGTGTAGGTGCAACAGCACTGCAGATTGTTTCTGTGGGCTCCAATCGCTTCCTGCATGGATGCATGTGAATGCGAAAAAAGGAAAACAGGTTACTTTATCCTGACTACAACCCATTATACATTAGCTGTGCGGAAAGGGTCAGAGTCTCTCATTATAGGCATGGATTCCAGACCTTTTAAAAATTTTGGTTGCCCTCCTCTGGACACACTCCAGCTTGTCAATATCTTTCTTGAACTGTGGCACCCAGGACTAAACACAGTATTCCAGGTGAGGTCTAACCAAATGCAGAATAGAGTGGTATTATTACTCCCTTAATCTAATCCCTTAAGAGAGTGGTATTATTACTTCCCTTAATCCATACTCCTGTTGATATAGCTAAGAATCACATTGGTTTTCGGAGCTGCCACATCACACTGCCAACTCATATTCATTATGTGGTCTACTAAGACTCCCAGATCTCTTTCACATGTACTGTTGTCAAGCCAGGTGTCACTCACCTTGTATCACAGCATTTCATTCTTTCTGTAGTACCTTACACTTCTCCTTGTTGAAATTCATTTTGTTAGTTTTGGCTCATCTCTAATCCGTCAAGATCATTTTGAATTATGTCCCTGTTCTCTGGGGTATTAGCTACCCTCATCTACAAATTTGATCATCATTCCCTGTCAGGGTCCCCCTCCAGAGTACCGCGGGGGAGCCCTGATGCCTTCCCTCCAAACCCTACCCGGGGTTCTTGTTCCCGGCCTCACCCCTGTTCTAGGGAGGGGTGGTCAAACAGTGGGGCCTAAACCCCCTCAGGGCCCGCCTGGCCTCTCCACACAGTTCCCCTGGGAGAGCCTGTTCCTCCCACAGGACTCCCCTTTGTTTCCCCGAGGGAGCTTGTTTGCTCCACAAGTCTCCCTGTCCCAGAACTGGGGGGCCTGTTCTCTCCACAGGCCTCCCCCACTCCCCTCCTGTCCCTCAGCTGGCCCCTCCCAACCTCTCTCCTTCTCCTTCCGCTTCCAGCCCCTCTCTGCACACCCTTCCTTCTGCCTCCTGTCCCACAACTCCCCAGCTGCTGCTGTTCTTCCTCTTTATCCCTCGCCGCTTCCCACCTCCTTAAAGGTTCTCTCCTTGCCGGCTCTGCCTTTCCCAGACCTCCGCTCAGCTTCTGTCATGCCGACGGTTCGGAGGGTCAGACGCCGGGTAAATTGCCGGGTGGGCTGCAGCCGCTGTCCCGCTGGTGTTCCTCCTGGGGAGCGTGCCGGCCCAGCAAGTTCCGGGCGCAGCTCGCTGCCATGGGCTGCCGCTCGCCGGGCGAGCCCGTCCGCCTCGGTCGCCATCCCCTGAGCCGGGACTGGCCGTGATGAGGCTTAGTCCCGGGCGGGCCGAGCTCCGCTGAGCGCCCAGCGCCATACGCTGGAGGGGCTCTCCGCCCTGGCGGTCTGCCGCCGCCGAAGCTCCTCGGCCGCCCAATCCAGCCGCTGGGATGGCGCTGGCGTATGCAAGCGAAGCGCCATCGAGTCCGTAATACGGGCGTATGTAAGTCCGGGGGGGCTCACCCCGACATTCCCTCATCTAAGTCATTAATGGAAAAATATTGACTAGAACTGGGCCTAAGACAGAATTCTGAGGTACCCTGCTAGTGACTTCTTTCATGGATAAAGATGAGCCATTGGTGAGCACCCTTCAAGTTCACTCAGGCCGTTTCCGCACGGCCACCTCGCGCCCCCCACGCCGGCAAGAGTTCTGGCGGCGTGGCGAAGCTCCCGCACGCATAAGCTGCAGTGAAGCAGGCCATAGGCAGAAGGCCGCCGCAGGAGAGGCGGCCCGCTCCTCCGTCCGACCCACGATGTCCTCGTCGTCGCCTGCTGGCCGTCTAAGCCCCGCCCACGCTGCCCTCCGACCCCTGGAGGTCAGAGGACAGTGTGGGCGGGGTTGCGACGGCCAGCAGGCGACGATGAGGACATCGTGAGTCAGACGGAGGAGGGAGACAGCGTCTTTCCAGCGGCGCGGTTCGCACCGCGCCGCCGGGAAGACACTTCCTCCCCAACAACAACCCTTTAAGGGGTTGTTGTTTAGGGCGGCCTGACGCCACCCTGGGGGAAGGGAAGCGGAGTCATTTTGCGTTTTTACCGCCCCCAGGCCGTCGTTTATGGGCCGTGCGGAAATGGCCTCAGTCAACCAATTACAAATCCATCTAACAGTAGCTTTGTCTAGCCCACACTTCACTAACTTGTTTACAAGAATGTCATAGGGCCGTGGTGGCGAACCTTTGGCACTCCAGATGTTATGGACTACAATTCCCATCAGCCCCTGCCAGCATGGTCAATTGGCTGTCATAGGGGATCTTGCCAAAGGCCTTATTGAAATCAAGGTATGTTACATTCACATCATTTTCTTAATCTACCAAGCTAGTCACTCTATCAGAAATAGAGATATAAGATTAATCTGGCATGACTTGTTTTTGATAAACCCATATTGACTTTTAGTAATCACGGCATTCCCTTCTAAATGCTTACAGACCTGATCTAGAATCTTTCCTGGTATTGATGTCAGACTGAGTGAACCATAATAGTTTGGAACTCCCCCCCCCCTTGAAGATGAAGGCAGCACTTGCTGTCCTACAGTCTGCTGGGGCTTCTATTCACAACTTCTCGAAGATTATTACCAGTGGTTCTGATATTACTTCTGCCAGTTATTTTAATACTCTGGGATGTAGTTCATCAGGCTCAAGAGACTTGAATTAATTTAGTATAGCCAGGCATTCTAGTACTACATCTTTATCTATTCTGTGTTGGATTTCTCCTACTGTATTGTCTGCTCCGTTTTCCCAGACTGAACACTGTTTTCCTTTGGGAGAAGACTGAGACAAAGAAGGCACTGAATAGCTCCACCTTTTCTCTGTTCCCTGTCAGCATTTCACCATATTCTCCACATAATGACCCTACCATTTCCTTGTTCTTCCTTTTGCTACAGACATAACCAAAAAGAGCCCTTTTTATTGTTGTTAACTTCTCTAGAAAGCTTGAAATTCTGTGTTTTAGCTTTTCTGGCTTTCTCCCTACATGTGCTGGGTATTTGTTTGAATTCTTCCTTTGTAATTTCCTCCTTTTTTCCATTTCTTGTACATGTCCTTTTAAAACCTTAACTCAGTTGAAACTTCTTTAGACACTCATCCTGTTTTGCTAGACACCTCTCATTGGAACTGTGTGAAATTGTGCCTTCAATATCTCACTTTTAAGAAACTCCCATACATCATGCAATCCCCTCTCCTTAAGTATTCTTAATTACAGGACCACAACCAGTAGTTCCCTCAGCTTACTGAAATCAGTTTTCTTAAAGTCTGCAATGCTACCCCCTTCTGCACATGCAAAATAATGCACCTTCAATCCACTTTCACAATTGTTTGCAAGTGGATTTTGCCATTCCGCACAGCAAAATCCAGCTGCAAAGTGAATTGAAAGTGGATTGAAAGTGCATTATTCTGCATGTGCAGAAGGGGCCTATGCTTGGCTTCCCCTTTCTATTGCATAACAAACTCCAAAATGGTCACTTCTGCCTAAAGATTTCACCCCTTTCATACCATTAACCAGGTTATTTATTATTAATTAGGTATATTAGTCTATTATTAATTAGGTATGTTAGTCTATTGAAATGGCAAGAAATTTAAGAAAAGCAACGGATCAGTCTCATACATCATGTTTAGTGCAATAACTGGCTTTAACGTTGTTATCCTAGTATGGTGAGCTGGAGTCTATGGAAAGGGAGTACTGAATTAGAGGGGAAATGGTGTCACAACACAAATTCTGAGACTTCAGCATTATATCAACTACTTAGAAGTCTTGCTCTCTTTGTCTCCCAGATTTTGTAGGTAATGGCAGCAGCACAGATGGAGATACACAGATCTTTTGCCTGTTTGTAGGACATTTCTTAACACAAAGCAAGAGAGTAGAGAGGGGAAGTGAGGGAAAGGAAGTAGCACTCATCTTTTTATTCGCCCCATAGAGTTTCATGAGCAGCACACACCATGTTCAAAAACTGACACATTCAAAGTGCAGAAGGAAATGCGCATTTTAATTATTTTGGGAAAACAGCCCTATTTGAAGTTTTAGAAATCTGTTAAGTGTAGAAGTTGGTGATCCTGCCCCTAACAGAAAAGCTTGCAAAAACCTTTCAGACTGGTAAAGATCTTTGGGCCCAAAAAGCTGTGTTCATCCTTCTAGGGCAGGCCCTTGAACAATTTGTGACTCACCAGCCAAAATGTAACCTGCCTGCCAGGTCCCTGTCAACTCTTCAGTTTCTCTAGGGCAAGCAGGCAGCAAAACTAGGAGATTTATGAAGGCACGCAAGACTGGTGGGCTTCTTTCAGCCTGAGAAGTCATGTAGGCCTGCCCTAAGATGTTGCCCATGCTGACACATACCCATAATATGAAGTCTATTCTTATTTACCAGTAGCTGATGGCAGTTCTGCAGATCAACAGTCATGTAATGACATTGCAATAAGACAGATGTCACTGCTGGGCAACATATTATGGCATAATGAAGTCTTCAGGGCTCAGGACCCATAAAGTCCCCTCAAATATTTCTTGCTGGATGCAGGCGAGCAGAGAAGATAGAATGATTTATTAGCTCCTTGTAAGGGAGCCAGTTGCAGGTAGTGTGCCCACTTCCTCCAGACAAATCTGAATTGTAAATTCTAGAAATCAATTAGATGCAAGAAGCAATTACCTATTTTTAAGCACAGGATAATTTGTTTCTCCTACAACAGGAGAATATTAGACATATCAACAATGAGTTTACCAGCCCAGTTGCACAAAATAGTTGAAGCTAGCGCAGCAAAAGTGGAAACAAGATGTATTTATCATGAGACATTCCATGAGATTCTTTAACAGAAATAGATTTATTTAAAATATTTTTAAGGCCGGTCTTTCATTGTATTATAGGAATTAATGTGGATAACAACAAATGAAAGCCATATTTCTGCTAATAGCATAAAACAACAGTACACTAAAAATTACCAAAATATAATGTCTCCATGTTTAAGCTTTCTGACACCAACCTACACATGCCAAAGCATACATAATACAATGAGTAGTAGTAGTAGTAGTAGTAGTAGTAGTAGTAGTAGTAGTAGTAGTAGGAGGAGGAGGAGGAGGAGGAGGAGGAGGAGGAGAGAGTTGGTTTTTAATACCCTACTTTTGTCTATTGTAAGGAGTCTCAAAGCGATTTACAACCACCTTTCCTTTCCCTCTCCACAACAGATAGATTCCTTATGAGGTAGGTGGGGCTAAGAGAGTTCTAAGACAACTATGACTAGTCTGACGTTACCCAGCAATCTTCATGTGGAGGAGTGGGGAATCAAACCTGGTTCTCTAGAATAGAATCCACCACTCATGCAGAGGAGTGGAAAATTAAACTTGGTTCTCCAGCTTAGAGTCCGTCACTCTTAACCACTACCACACTGGCTTTCATCCACACACCATGGACAGTATACTTCTATTTTACAAAAAATAACAGGGAAGAAAAAGGAGATGAGCAGATTGATGGTGAACTGGAACTACAGTCATAACTGCATACATAAATAATGGTGATTAGGTTACATTAACTGTGGGCAGCATCATCCCATATTGGGGTTACCAACCACCAGGTAGTGCCTGGAGATATCCCAGAACTGGAACAGATCTCCAGACTACACAGATGAATTCCTCTGGAGAAAATAGCTGCTTTGCAGGGTAGACCCGATGGCACTAACCACTGAGTTCCCTTCACTTCCCAAAACCCCTACCCCAAACTCCAAATTCTCCAGGAATTTCTCAACCAGTATTGGCAAGCCTATACCAGCATCCCTCTACAATATATTGTTTACTGATCTTCTTCATGTGCACTGAGACATGCAACCCTGATCCATTTGAAGTCATAAATTAATTCCATTTATTTCAACAAGGATCACTCATGAGTATACCAACAGGATTGTTACATAAGGGTTGCAACTTGTATCCTGCTTTTCTTCCCAGTGGGAGCCCAAAGCAGCATACAACATTGTTCTTTTTCTTTTTCATTTATCCTCACAATAACAGAACTTTGATATATGCTGAAAGATCACCCATCAAGTTGTCATGACCAGTGCTCCCTGTCACTTCAGGAAACTCCCTTGGGTTTCAGATATTCTCAACGTAGGTTGCACCCCGGTAAACCACTGCTAGTTGCTGATTGTTCTTACAGCCTCCC
Source organism: Sphaerodactylus townsendi (assembly GCF_021028975.2). NCBI lineage: Eukaryota > Metazoa > Chordata > Lepidosauria > Squamata > Sphaerodactylidae > Sphaerodactylus > Sphaerodactylus townsendi. The sequence goes on along the minus strand of NC_059425.1, from coordinate 41,438,822 downwards.
TGATCCTTTGGCTCATGGAAGTTTTTATAGCTTCCTTGGGTCCTCCAGCCCCACCCCTTTGGCCAGACCTTTCCTGGGCTTAAAGATCTGCTCTTTGGCTCCTGGAAGGAAATGGCTGTTCCTGCTGCTGGGCCAGTTTCCTGCCAGGCAGGGCTTTGAGAAAAGTCCTACCTCTGCTGACCTCGGCCTGTGATAGTGCTGCCTGGCTGACCTACTTCCTTGGGCTGCTGCAGCTTGCCAAGTCCTGTAGTTGAGAGGGTTGGGCAGGTTTGCTGGGGTGGTTGTGGAGGTTGAGATCTGGACCCTGGACACAAGTTTCAATGGCAGATTAGATATCTGAATCCAGATTCTAGTCTACCACTCTGTCCATTATACTACCATGCTGGTTCTCAATTCTAAGCATACTTGCTTAGGAGTATGTTTAGTGGAAAAGTAAAATAAACTTCTGAGCAAGCATGGTTAGATTGGGGCAGCACAGCTGCAACAGTATGCACACTTACTGGGGGAAACATATACACATACCCAGAGATACAATGATTGAACATGCTTAGGCACGGCCAAGAACAGTGTTTAGTTTGTCAGGTATATATGATAAAGGATGTTTTGCATTATCCTTACAGGCAACGTTAGATAAACCAATCTGAGGACCAAGGTCAGACAAAGTGAACTGGTAAAATAGGGGTTGACTTTGGGTCAGTCACAGTTTTCTCAGAACTCTCAGCCCACACACAAGCAGACAATGACAAACCACCTCTGAACATATCATGCCTTGAAAACCCTAAGGGGATCATCATAAGTCAGCTGTGACTTGATGGGCACACAAACACACAGGCTGGCTCTGGAAAAGAAAGGCCAACTGATATTTTTAGCAGGTTTTTAGTAAGGAGGAATGCTGTAAGTCAACAATTAGAGTGCTTTTAGCACTTCAGTCACACAAAATCATCTTACTCTTTCCCATGAGCAAGCACTTTGCTTTTGGATGTGTTCAGACAACACGTGAGAGAAGGACTGGAAAGGCCAAGATGTACCTCCAAGATGCAAAATAAGGCGGGGGGGGGGGAGGGGGTTGGACAGAAAAGCTTTGATAGAGGATGAGTCCTCAAAAATCCATTGTTAAAATTTCACATTTTTTTCTTGTGATGGAAATTTCACATTTTTCTAGGTGATACCCTACAACATTGCAGTAACCAGAAAAGCTTTTGAACATTAACTAACATAATAAAGAGGAATTTTCCACTTAACAATTTTACATGAGTTTCACACAACTTCTATTCCATATCATGGATATTTATTAAATCTTTTGCAGTTCTCATCAATGCCCAAACATGTAGAGAGGTTGGGTGGGTGTTCCCTTCCAAGTTAATGTTTGTTCTCATTATCAGGAATGGTCATTATTTTTACACCACTAACATGAAGGAAAGGTCTATTGGTGGCTGCTAGCTTTGCTGACTAAAGAGAACATCCACTTTCAGAGGCCATAAAACTTTGAAAACCAGTGCCAGGAGGCAATATCAGGGAAAGATTTTGGTCTCTGTGCCCTGTTGTTGGTCCTCCATAGTAAATAGTTGGCAGGATGCTGGACTAGATGGTGTGATCTAGCAGGTTCTGTGTAAGACAGAATTTTGGAGCTACTCTCTGCATCAGTGCCAGGAGTGCAGATTTATGATGTGTGTGAACCGTGCCACAGTGCCAGAAGTGCATGTACAGAGCTGCCAAGTAGCAGCTAACTTCTGGCAACTCCAGCAAGGGGCTTTCTAGGCTTGTGAGAAGCAGAGGTGGTTTTGCTATTGCCTTCCTCTGCAGACTCTTCCTTGGAGATCTTCCTTCCACATACTGATCCTGCTTAGCTTCTGAGAGCTGATGAGATCGAGCAATATCATGCCACCTTCCCTAGTACGTGCATAATACACATATGCAATATTAGTGACCCACATGTTAAGCAGATCTCACTTATTATGGGCACTCCACAGAATTATTGTTTCCTAGAAGGATTTCTAGAATTTCCTACAATGGGTATAAGGTAAGAATTAATTGACAAATGTAGTAAGACTTAATCTGTAAACAGCTAATACCAAAACAATATAGAGAATTTGTAAGTCTTGGTGAGCTAAAGCAAAACTAAAAACTGGGCTTGGAGGTACAAAGCAGCATAGACTCATAAAGCCCAAACAAGAAATCACAACTGTGGCTCTGTAGCACCTGAAATCTGCATGAATATACATCACACTTTATTGTCCCTGTTGTCATGATTCTCTCCATCATCTTCAATATTATTTGTCAGATAGTAGGAAGGAGAAAATTGCCAAAGAGTCTTCTTTGGACAATACTAAAGCACATTCATTTGCATCTTCTCATGCTTAATAGTCTTTAATTTGAGCTATTAAATGCAGAGGCATTGTCTAAATCTATCCCTGTGATTCAATACTTTGAATTCTGCTGTGTTTCACTTCTTGGCAAGCACACTATGAAAATTGGGTTTTGGAAAACACTCAAAAGTATGTTCTTCGAAAATGGGGCCATGGCGATTAACGGAGCAGGGAGAGGTTCTGTGGAGGTCAGCTGCACTCAGTGTCTGCACCTGTAAATCCCCTGAGGTCTTGGGGGTGGGAGGGAGAGAGATTTTAGAAGAGTTGTAAAAATGCTAGGCTGAGAGAGACAGCAAGCAATACACTTTCACCCCCCACCCCCCACCCCCCGGCCGATTCCTGGATGCTAATGCAGCAAGGCTTCTCAATGAAAGGACCCAGTCACCATTCCTGCTTATGATATGTAAAGTGTAACTTATATTTTATTGTTGCATTCTATCTGTGAAGGAGCATACCTTCAGATGGTACAAAGAAGCATTGCAAACAAAGCATGATGTCAGCTTCTTGTTTATTTCATTTATATCCCACCTTTCTTCCACCATGGGACTCCAGAATTTCTCAGGAAGACAGGCTCAGATCCTTGCCTGATTAGCATCAACAGTATCTTGGGATCTTCCTCATTCATTTACTGATCTTTCCAAAGAATAATTTACACATTTCTCCTCAAGGTCAGGTGTTCAAATTCCCACACACATCAGGAGTTTGCACATTTGGCTGCACTTTGTCCTAATGCTGCTTATGCATCATTTCGGTTATTCTCACTTAATAGAAGGGCTTAGATTTACTGGCTTGTGAAAGATATCTAACAGATTCATATAGGCAATGGGGCTTGAATCCATGTGTGCCAGACTTAGGTCTGAGGACTGTTTCTAAGGCTTTCGAAAATGAATGCTGAAACTGCTGTGGAAACCTTCTACCTGTCAATCACAAGCAAGATTTACTTTTTTTGAACGTACTAGAGAAGAAAGTCGGTGATATTGGATGATTTTTATAATTAAATACTACAAATGTAAATCTATCACATCTTAAAGCAGAACTTTTCAAGTATTTTCCAGCATATTTTTCCGGTGGGCTGATGGGACTGATCTTGACGCAGAGCAAGGTAGGTATCTATGTTAGGGGATGCTATGTTGTATCAAATGTTGGAGCGATTACTTCAGATTCTGGATAGAAATTTGTAAACATGACTAATTTCATAATGGAGCAATCTGATAACTGAAAAAGAAAGCATTTATCATCGAAGGCCTTCACGGCCGGAATAATTAGGTTATTGTGGGTTTTCCGGGTTGTATGGTTGTGCTCCAGTAGTATTTTCTCCTGACGTTTTGCCTGCATTTGTGGCTGGCATCTTCAGAGGATCTGGTGTTAGTAAAGCAAGTAGAGTATATATACTACCACCAGATCCTCTGAAGATGCCAGCCACAGATGTAGGCGAAACGACAGGAGAAAATACTATTGGAACATGGCCATACAACCCGGAAAACCCACAACATTCTACAGCATTTATCACTTGGTGATGGATCCCTGCTGACTTCATAGCATCTAGAGACTGTGCATTTTAGACTGCTCTCTCTAATCTTCTGTTCTGTTTGAGCACAACTGTATTCTGTTTGCCAGCCACTGGGTCTCATTAATTCCCTCAAGGTTTTCGAGGCAGGAGAATAGAATAGAAACTCTGTGAACAACCCAATTCACAGCAATAGGACTAGTGACCTCACCCTTCCAATCCTGGCTTTTGCTCTAGCCAAAATGAATTAGTATTCAGTGGGAAACACGGGTGTCAAAGCCAATAGTCAGAGCAGTCTGTGTTCTGCTGTTCAGTAAAAGCACAGGAAAGTGATAGAACGTGGTACTGACTGCTAAATTCAGCTTTGTAAGAATCGATGCATTCACAGAACATTTTTTCCCTTGCCATAAAATATAGTATAAAATATAGCACTACCTTTTTATTGCAGAATTAAAACTACCCTTCCAATTAGGAATCACTTTGTGCCAACTATCTTTTGCTCAAACCATGTACTAGGGAAACCTCTTCTGGAGCATCACAGATTTGACTGATACACATATAATCCCTGCACTATCTAAGTCTGCTTAGAGATAAGCAGAAAGGACATTTGCTTTATTGTCCTCCAGATAATTTATTCTACAGACTGTAAAACGCTTATGAAAGCCAAGAATATGGTCAAACTCACAGCTCATCATTACCAGCAGCACTCACTCCTTTTGAATAAGACTGAGTTGAAAATTACAGCAAACAGATCTCTTTATCGGCTAATGATGGCTTTCATTTGAGAGGAGTAAGTGTACTTCATATCTTTTGACAGCAAACTTTCATTTCCTTATTTTGGTGAGAGTGCCATTGAAGATGGCGATTATTTCCCTATCAGATGACACTGCAGGGGGAAAACCCAGAGAGAGTTGAATGCAGTTGTATACAGATTCTTTTCTTATTTTGTTTTCATTTGCTCTGTCAAGCAATAAAAAGCTAGATCATTGGCCCATCTAATTCACTGTTGTTTTTATGGACTGGCACCAAGTCACCAGGGCATCAGGCAGAGAAAGGTCCCAGCACCTGAGACACTTTTCAATGGAGGTGAAAAGGAACCAACATAGGGCTTTCAGCATGCAAAGCAGGGACTCTGTCGTGGATCCACAGTCCCTTCCTAAGGGGAATTCACACACCTAATGAATGAAAAAGCACCAGGCAATAACAGCTGGAAATAAAACAAGGAGGCTTGAGGTGCTTGCCAGGAAAGATACATGAAAGCCTAATCTACCTTACAGGACGGCTGTGAGGACAAAATGGAAGAGAGGAGAACAGCATTAAGCAATTTTGTTTCCCCACTGGGAAGAAAGATGGGGTATAAATGAAGAAAATACACAGAACATCTGTGTTCACAGGCAAATAACTTATGAATATTAGACAGACAGTCAGCGATAATGGGGAGAGTTATTGCCTTCATGCTATTCTCATGGGGCTGACCATTGCTATAAACAAATGCAGCAGGAGCTTTCTTACATTGGTATGTAGAATCAAAGAAAGCACACCTGAAATAGATGTAAATATACCTCTATTGATTTCCAATAAGACATTGGAGCAGCACATAATGGCATGACTGTAAAGGTCCATAAAATGAAGTTAAAATCATGATCCGTAAACAATAGGCATTCTGTGAAGATCCTCCAGCTTTTAAATCTCCTTCTCTCTTAGCATATAACTGCTCTTACACAAGGCTACAGAACAAGAGCACTTCAAAGAACAGCAGGTTATACTTCCTCCCATTTCATTAGTGAACATGATGAAGGTAGTGGTGGTGGAAAGTAATGACAACTTGGAGCTAACTTGTGGCAACCTCATAGGGTTTTCAAGGCAAGAGATGAACAGAGGTGGTTTTCCATTCCCTAACTCCAAGAAGCAATCCTGGACTTTTTTAATGGTCTCCCATCACAGTACTAACAACGGTTGACCTTACTCAGCTTCCAAGATTTGACAAGATCAGGCTAGCCTTGGTCATCCTGGTCAGGGCATACAGTTTGTACAGCAATGCTAATGATTAACATGCCTCCTTTGCTGTAAACAACTTGTAGAATATTTACATGCTTAAGTAATGCTTCTTCCAACTATTCACATTCTCATTCCAAACCTTTTTGGAAACATCTGGCCACCTGTGTCCTTAGAATCTATTATAGGTGATGGTAAATATATCACCAGAGTTAGATGGTATCTTAGATTGAATGTTTTTCACCTCACTGGGCAAAAAATGATCTAATCAGCAATCTGTGCTTTAGCCCTTATTTTTAAAAAGAGCCCCCCCAAAAAAAAGCTAAGCAGAAAACATATAAAAGTCCTATTTTTTACAATGATAATTCAATTAAAAGCAGAATCTAAAACCTACAGGCAGAGACGTACCGGCAGAAAATGGCACTCGGGGCAAGACCTTATTTTTGAACCCCCCCCAGCCCCACTTTTGGCCTCTTCCCTGCCTCATCTTCCCTTGGCCTCTTCCTCTGGTGGGGTCGGGGCAAGAGGTGCCTGGTGGGCCCGTGGCAGGCTCCCAGCCTGGCCCACGGCTTGCCCACTGGCTGTAGCCACCTCTCTGTGGGGGGAGACGATTTTGTGCCCCCCACATGATCAGATGGGTGGCGTTCAGGGACATGCAACCTTTTGGCAGGTATGCCCCTGCCTACAAGGCACCTAAACAGAGTAGAACTTCTAATCCCAGTGGCTTCAATTAATTAAGAAAGGTTTAAATCTGTTTAAGATTGCAATGCTAGTTAGTCAATGATAAGGGCTACCACTAGTTTAGGCTGGTAACATAAACGGAACCCTTTTAAGCAGTAACATAAAAGGAACTCTTTCAAACAATTACAACAAGATCTTTCAACAGAAAGCTCAGAGTCAAGTAAACTACTTAACAATGTGGTAGAAGATAAAGCATGACAGGACATAACTTTTAAAAAATCAACAAAATGCCTAGGCAAATATAATCTTTGTGGCATGTGACTTAATTTTCACAGTTCAGGTACCAGGCAGTATTCTGTGGTCACTATCATAGAAAAGGCCCTATTTTTATCCCATTACTTTATTGAGAGGGAGTGCAGTGTACAGGTTAAAGTATTGGATTAGGACACGGGAGACCCAGGGTAAAATCCCTGTTTTACCATGTTCCATGACCCTAAGCCATTTATATACTCTTAGCCTAACTTACTTTACAGGGTTGTTGTGATCATGAAATGAAGAACAGAATGACGTAAGTCACTGGGTCCTTAATGGGCAGAAAGACAGAGTACAAACTAAGGAAATAAATAAGTGGAAGGGACCTAAGCTGGGATTCTGGATCTCCAAATGCCATTTAAGTTGACCAGTAAGGACCGGCACATTGAAGAATGCCCAGAAAGCCAATCACAGATGAAATCCATTTAACCAGAACATGATTAGAGCACTGCTAGTAGATGTTTGTTTTTCTAGTGAAAATTGTAGCTATAAAAATTAGACACTATATATAAGAAATATGAAGTTTCATAAGAAAACATTACATACTGTTTTGATTCAAGATTTTAGTTACTGTCAGGGCTTCTTCCCAACTGAGAAAATTGTAGTTCTATTCCCACTCTGACTACTCTAATGAAATTCAATAGAAATATTACTTATGTATAATGCAAAATAGCCTAAAAATCCCATTGTATCCCTGCTTTTATGTGAAGGAATAAAAAGGAATAAAATAAATAAATTGATTACATTAGCAACATTTTTTAAAAAAACAGTGTAAAACAAAAATTTTCACAAAAAATCATATAAATCCAGAAAGAAAGGAATAAGAGCATATTAGCACAAACTGCTAGTCCAACAGGATTCCCAAATCTACAAGATAGTTGAACACCAATTCAAACCTCTTAACCTTCAGCATTTCATTCTAGTCTGAGAGGATACATTTGAATAGTTTGCCCACTTGAAAAATGTGTGTCACTCATTCCTCCAGCTTTTTCTTTGAATACTGTATTTGGACTTAAATCAATGACAGTGGATATCAGAAGCACTGACAGAAAATTGTTTGTATTCTCTGCAGGGGCATACTGCCCAGGGGGACGTATGGGGTCAAATGTTCCAGGGCAGCATTTAGTCACTTTGGGGGTGGGAAATCGCCCCCAAACCCCTCCTCCTTTCCCCCAGGTCCTGTCCAAGGTAAGGGCTGATGGTCCCTTTGGACTCTTTCTCCCACATTCTGGCCTGGCAGAAGCACACCTATCTGAACCTGGAGGAGGGCGAGGGAATGGCCACCAGCACCGGCAGCCCACAGCGGCCCTCCAACAGCATTTAGATGCCCCATGGCAAGCAGAAGAGTTGAGTCCTGCCCTCCAATGCCAGCAACCCCCATGATCCCGCATTGGGGAAAAGCCCAGCATGGTGGGGCAAGGCAGAGGGGCCAGCAACGGAGCCCTAAACGTAAAAGACAGAAGCTAGAGCAAAAAAAAAAAAAGATTAGATTGGGAGGAAATGCCTGGATGAAAACAAGAAAACACCTTTTTAGTTATCTAAGCTGCATCTTAGTTATATTGTCACTAAGTAAGAAGGAACAAGAGGCAATGCATGGAGGGGGGAAAACCTTTTTTTGGTTGTGGTGGGGGAAGGCGGCTGCCCATGGGGTGTGTGTGTGTGTGTGTGTATTGTGTGTGTGTGTGTGTGTGTGTGTGTGTGTGTGTGTGTGTGTGTGTGTATTGAGGGGTGGGGGGTTAGCTAGCCAGTTTTACACCCACTTGCTGTCAACCCATATTTAAGGTCCCCCCTCCATTTACCCCTACCAGATAGCTTTCTCTTTTGATAATTCATTCTGTTCATTCATTAATTGTTATGCTCCTGGAGAAATACAGACTCAAAGACAGTGCAGTACATTATAAAAGTTTATTTACTTCTTTAAAAATGATTTGCTGCCTTTTTAGTGCCCTGGAATGGACTTGTAAATTGCTGCCTATTTAATCTGATAGATCTAGGAACCCAGTAAAAACTGATACATAACATAAATAGTTAAGCACAAGAAACTAAACCTTGTTTCTGCCCAGAAACATATCATGAAATGATGTCAGGCTGCTCAAACGTTCAAGGTTTGGGAATCACTATCCAGCTCCAGGTTCATCTGTGTCTCATGGGATAGCAATAATCACTCAAGAAAGTTGGCTTTTGCATTGGAAGCACTTATGCAAGACTCAAGAGGTAATTATCTTTTGTAAAGGGGAAACAGCAGAGAAAACTGATTACTCTTGGATCCATTTACTGCCCAGACACAGCACAAATTTCCTTTTAAAACTGAGTTTTTGAACAACAGAACCAATTAAGACAGAAAATATTAGGAACAGATCTCATTACAGTATTTGAGCCCAAATTAGATAACAGTAATAATACTCCTGAAAACAATTTTTCTATTTGCAACTTTTTGATATCTGCAAACATAAAACACACACACACAGAGAAGTCTGATATATTTTTTGACACAGTTGCAATGCTGGCAGTAGATACTACTTGTATTACTCTATTCATCATAATACAAATTATTTCACTGGTTATCTTTTAACATCACCCAGTTGTTCCCAGCTCATAGCAGATTCTAACACAGGATCAATAAGTGTCTTCAGTCATATCCCAGTTATGAAAATCCTTGAAAAACAATCAGTCTCCTCTATCTGAAGAATAAATACTGTTCTTTGGGAAAAAATAAAGATACAGTATATGGAAGTGCGTGTGTGTGCGTGCGTGCGTGCGTGCGTGCGTGCGTGCGTGTTAAATGAACTAAATAAACTAAACACTATCTTACTCCCATAAAGTTAGTTAGCAAAATAAGTGCTAACAAAAAAACATGAACCTGCTGGATAGGCTTTGCTTGTTAAGATGAGCAAAGAAGAAAATACCAATTCACTGAGAGCAACTGAAAAAGAATGGCACTAGAATCTCTTGTCACTGGCAAGATACATAAGGTGATGACTTGGCTATTGGCATTAAGAAAATGTTGGAACTAATAGATGACAGAAAGAATACACAAATATCAAGAAAGACCAAACTGGATTTGAACATATAGGCAGTTCAACAATTTTGGTAACACACTTTTAAATGTGGTTCATGATAGCATTGTACTTAATACTCTTGTGACAAAACTAATTGGCCTGGTCAATTACCCTGCTCTGAAAAATGGATAGGGGACCAGCATTATTGTTTGACACCATTCAATTGTACCATTCATTTATACCTGCAGTACATAAAATGCATAATTCACTGTCAGGTTAATTGACAAAGAATGCTAGTAAAACGGAATTGCATTGGAATTGCATTGTCTGCTTCTCCCTCGCCCTACCATATCTACAAAGTTCTTGGTAAGCCCAACTTTGAGCTAGTTAATAATCTTATAATTAGAAGTTACATTCAGAACTGCGACAGGAGCATTTGTAGAATATGAGCTGGCTTTCTCTTTCTGAACAGGGCATTAGTGATCCAGGGGTTAATATCACTAAATATATATATTATTTCTAGAAAAGTAACCTTCATATAAATGTTAAACTGATGATATCATGATTTAAAGCAATGAGAAAAGCCATAATTTGACATGATTATGCAGGCATTTCCCAAATTCAACCCCTGCCCCCATCAGCACTGTGTTCTTTCAACATGGCAAATGTTGCCTGAAAAATTGTTTCACTAGAACAGAAAATACAGGCTCAATGAAAAACAAATGTTCACAGAAAAGTCAAACACAAGGGAATGTGCATATCTAACTCAAAATGTTACTGTGATGTGGTCCGGTTAAGACAGCATGTTCAATTGATGTAGAACAAAGACACGGTATTGGATAACCATAGAATCGCCTGTGAACTAATTTCCACCTGCAAAAGTTGTGTTTTTTCTCCTGCTGTCCTACATTGTCTGGACACTATACACAACCCCTTTTTGAAAACCGCTTTCTCAGTAAGGAAGAGATGGAATTATCCAGTTTCACCACTAATACCTATTTTAGCTCACCCCTTTGTCAGTGATACACTGAAATAGAATAACAACTCAGACAAGATAAATCCCAAGAATGATATAGAATTACATTTTTTAAATAAAAAACCCACTGGTCAAGCACTTTCTGGTGACCAAATAACAATAAGATGGAGTGCCATAATCTGGTTCAATATAGACATCACATCAAGCATTTTAGTAGAAATGCTATAGTAACACAGCAAGCTGCTCATCCTTTCACTGAAACTGAATATCCAACATTTCTTAAGCTTATAAACTGTTACATAGTCCCAAAAGAGGAGATTATTTGGGGGTATTTGTGTGAACAACTTTCAGATCGCTTATCCCAACACTCCCATATTTTTTTACAGGCCTGTCATTTGTTCCCTCTAATAACAAGCAAGTGTCTATCACCAGGGCAATGAAACAGACCACCCACAGACTAGGCAGGGATTTACATATATTTGTAGGATTCCCTAAACAGGCAAGAAACTATTTATGCTTAAGTTTGTTTTTTAAAAAGAAGTTGAAAGGGGTCTGATGAGGACCCCACAGAATGTTCAGACTAGTTAAATATCAGTTCAGCAGAGCCACAGAGAACCTGTGTGATGTAGTAGTTAGAGCAGTGAGATGTGTCAAAGATGGCATGTCATGACACTTTGGGTGACATGCCAGCCTTCACCAACACTCAACAACTATTGCTTCTGTGTGTTTTTTAATCATTTGTGTAATTATTTGATGTTTCTTTATATAATACATAGCACCACACATGATTGGACTCTATATATATATAAAATTAATGACTATGTAAAGAGTTGTTTCCCCTTTTTTGTATGGGAGACCCTAGCAGAGTCAAGTTAGGCTTGTTTCTGAATTTTTGACAAGCAAATTGCAAAAGGTTTGCTATCACTAGGTTAGAGCGTCAGACTAGGATCTGGGAGACCCAGGTTTGAATCGCTACTGTGCCATGGAAGCCGGCTGACTGATCTTGAACCAGTCACTCTGCCTAATTAACGTCACAGGGTTGTGGTAAGGATAAAATGGAGAAGAAGAGAATGATGTAAGCCACTTTGTGTCCCCACTGGGAAAAAGACAGGTTACATATGAAGTTAATAACAACAACAACAACATGCCCTAGTTTGACAAAATTCAAAAATAGTCATAACATTTCAAGCAACTTATGTGGAAACACAGATGATTTTCAGAAAACGTAGAAACTTGATCCTGAATGAATTATGAAGCCGGATTGCTGATCTATTTCTCAGCACAAACAACGGCCCTTTCCGCACAACCAAAATAAGATGTCCTGGAGATGTCTTCAAAAAACCTGTCTCATTTTTTTTGTCCAGAAAGGACAAAAAACAAAGTGTTTGAGAAGAGAGTAATTTTTCTCCTACCCAGTAAAGTTCTTACTTTCATTTTCACAGGTGCTTGCCATTTTCTGCCACTTGAATCTTCCATTCGTTGTACCCGCCATTTGCTGAACTTGTGCTGGGACATTTGTTCTACATGCATTGCGTCTGGGCTTCTTTTGAGTAAATTACCTATATGAATCAACTCAGCTGCTCAAGCTGATTCCTGCAATAAATAGTTTTCCTGTTTTTTTTAATCCATGAGCTATCTTCGAAGACACAAACACATGATATGAGAATCACAGCTGATTCTCATATCATGTGTTCGTGTCTTCTAAGATAGCTCCAAAAAGAAACCAGGAAAACTATTTATTACAGGAATCAGCTTGAGCAGCTGAGTTGATTCATATAGGTAATTTACTGAAAAGAAGTCCAGACGCAATTCATGCAAAGCAAACATCCCATGGCAAGTTCAGCAAATGGCGGATACAATGAATGGAGAATTTGAGTGGCAGAAAAAAGTGGGGGGCAGTGAAAATAAAAGTGAGAACTTTGCTGGGTGAGAGAAATAAAACGTTTCCTGCCTGTTTGTTTGCATAGGGCAAGAAGAATACATCTTCAATCAGTCTTGGTGAAAAAAGATTGCTAATTTAGTGTTTTCTAAAAATCCCGTGTTGAGCTGAAATAAATCGTCCTGAGGACATTTTGGGGAGAAACCTGTGCAGAGTTCCTTTCAAAAACACCTGTCCCCCCATCCTGAAGACATTTTATTTTTACAGTTCAGGAAGGGCCCATCAAAAAGAAGCTCATCTTATACTAAATAAGTACTATTCAGATAAAAATATTGCTGATGCCTCCCTTCTCCCAAGGCCCAGTACATATATCTTTCCAACTATGTCAGTGGGTTGTGGGGCCCTTTGTACCATATGTAAGGTACACATGATATAATCCACTAATTTAGGGGGAAGCTAGATCAAAACACTGGCAAGATTTCTTGACCCTAAATTTTTCCTGCTGAGAACTATTCTAGAAGACCTGAAAACTTATAAAAGAACTCATAATTAGTGCCTTGGGTCATTGGATGCTCAGGAAAAGGGCAGGCATATAAATATTCTAAATAAACAGTATTCTTCTTGCTTGCATCAAAATTGTACTCGCATTTAACAATATGGCATCTGAAACTACAGAACCTTTTCTGATTGAAAAGTTAACTGGATAATCAATCAAAATGTGCCAAATGTTTTTCATGTACAGTACAATTTATTTGACACAGAACATTTTTATATTATTTATGCACCATTTTTATGATGCTACATGCCATTTTTTGCCATATGTACACTCAAAACTAGTTTTACAGTCAATTCTATGTAACTGATGAGGGGACTGGCTTTAATTTTAATACTACTATCAAATTCTGATAATACTGTAAAAAATACGACAACAATTTTGTTCTGAGCATGGAGAAAACTATAAACAATTGCCTTGCAATTGTGAATAGAAATATAAAGATCAATAAATTCAGCAATATCCTTTTGTTTTTGTTTTTTTAATGACTACATATTGTAACCCCATGCTCTTAAGCTCATTCCTATCATACACACTTTATTTTATAATTTTGTAAGCTCTCTTGGTAAACTGGTGTTTTCATTCTTCCCTTTCCTTTCTTTTTAATATGGCCTTGGTTTACAGGAAAAATCAATAAAATATAATTTTAAGAAGTTACTGAATTAAAGAGAAAAAAGTGCTGCTCACCATAATGAATAAACTGATTCTTGCTTTCAAGAAATGCACATTGTAGTAAAATGATTTTATTAGAAATTTAGACCATATTTACTTGATTACTGTTACTGAAACAAATCAAAAAAAGAGAGGAAGTAGCTCCACACTAACTATAATGAAAGCAACATACTTCCCAGAGACAAACTCAGTGGAGTGGAGAAATAAAAATCTGTAGCCAGAGGGAGCTCACTAAACTAGCCATTCATTTTCCTGCAATGAATAAATTCTTTCTCCCATTTCTTCATACTCCTCCAATTTTGCTTCTCCAGTTGAGAGACATTTTTAAAAATAAACTCTCTCTGTCTGCCCCCCACCCCCAATCATAATCCCACTACAGTAAAATAAAAACAAGTTATTTTTTTCTTAAGGAACGGAGGTGTAAGTAGATCTTGTGTAGAAACTAATAGGTGGCTGAGGAGGGAGACCTGAGAGAGACCACAGGGCTTACTAGTTAGGTACCAGAATTCATATGCTGTTAAGAAATCCTATCCTCTCCTGCCACACCATGCAGCAAATGACCTTTGTCTCAGATGGACTTTAGAAGAGGATTGGGCAGGTTGATGGAGAATAGAATAATCAATGGCTATTAGCCATGATGGATAAATGGAAGCTCCATGTACAGAGGCAGTGTATTGGTGAATACTAGATTCTGTCTTCAAACAGGATCTTAAAACAGGAGTGGGAGCTGCCTTTTACTCAGGGTTGAGGAATTCCAGAAAGTATTTGGCTGGCCACCATTGGAAACAGGATGCTAGTCTACATGGATGCTATATTTGGGGTTGGGGCTCAAATCCCCAGTCTGCTATAGAAGCTTTGTGGGGTGTCTGTGGTCCAGGCATGCAATCTCAACCTATCCTATATGACTGTGTTGCAAGGATAAAACAATTGTACTTTCCGTTAGGGAACGGGCCTAAAATAATAATTTTACTCACATCTTTTTATACAGGCTTTTAACAGAGGCCCTTTCCGCACTGTGGAAAGGGCGCCCCTGCACCAGCAGGAATCCTGCCGGTGGAGGGGGGGCTGTTCGCACGGGAGCATGTGAGCGGCCCCCGCAGAGGCTGGCGCGGGAGAGGCGGCTCCGTGCGGAGCTGCCTCTTCCCTGTCCCTCCCACACTCACCTCGTTGTCCTGCGTCACCCTGCTGGACTACTAAGACCCGCCCACGCTGCCCTCCAACCTCCAGGGGTTGGAGGACAGCAAGAGAGGGTCTCAGCAGTCTGGCAGAGCGACGCAGGACGATGAGGTGAGGTGGGGACGACGGGGAAAACACTGTGTTCCCGGCGGTGCCGTTCGCACCGCACCTGCGGGAACACGCTGTTTTTCAAAAACCTCCCTTTAGGAGGGAGGTTTTTTGGGGCAGCTTGATGCTGCCCTGGAGGAGGTGGAGGGAAGCCAGGTCGGCGCTGCTGCGTTTCAGCAGCGCCGCCTGTGCGAACGGCCCCTTCGGGATGGCATTTTTGCCGTCCCTAAGGCGTTGTATTTAGGCCGTGCGGAAGAGGCCAGAGAGTTAAATTGCCTGTCTCTGTGTTATGAATAGTTTTTAATGCTTTCTATGTTTAATTTTTTAAAAAAAATTACATAGTTTTAATTTAATAGGATTCTGAAAAGATGGCACAGAAATATCTTAAATAAATGAATAGGACTGTCTCATCATATTGACACCTAATATTGATATTCAGAAGTTTGAGACCTCTGAATGTTGAGGTTCCTTTTATTCTTGATGACTAGTTGCCATTGATGAACCTATCCTGCATACATGGCTTCTCCTTCGCAGGTGGACCATTCAACTAAGAATCATGGCTGAGTGCAGGTATGTATCCAAGACAAGGTAGTTCTAATCTGACTCTTTACCAGTACGTTTTACATTTTATCCTTTCTCTCATCACCTGGGATGGACATCTCCCAGGTCACTTGCAAGGTTTGGAAGAGGTTGACCTTCCATGGGGTGGAGTCATAACTCCACACTTCAGTAGGGTCCACCAAGCTATCTTCATTGGTTCTGATGGGTTATAGTTAGACTAATCTAGTCTGACTACAAAGTGTTGACCTCCTCTTCTTCAACTGGCCAGCTATGCCATATTAGTGCTTTTAAGGCCCTACACAACAGTTAGGCCTCCACTGGAGGTTCCCTTTTGCCCGCCAGCCTAGTCAAACCTACAAATGCCCAGAGGCACTCCCTCTCAATCCAGGGCAGCAGAGCCCATGATCCATCTGCAATGCACACAGTGCATATCAGGTCACACTCTCCCCATAAGGAGCTCCTTGGTAGGTGCCCCAAAATCTGATCACCATGGCTGGACATTGCAGACACTATCCCTGTGGTCCTTGCCCCATCCAGGCCAAGCTGGTCTGCCTGTCACATCTCTACTCTGCACATAGTCCATTCCATTCAAGCCTTGAACGTCAAAGATTCTTATCCATGTACTCTCCAGACTTATTCCAAATCGGATGCATTTTCTAAGCAGAATTAAGCTATGCAAGAGTCTTGTTCTTTAAAAGCTGGAAGCTGGAAAGCAGCCCACAACCTGCACAGTGAACTAATGTATTTAAATTGCAGCTGCATATCTGTGAAAGTCTTTTCATAAACTTTCATGAAGGCTCCAATGAAGGGTATTGTACCTCTCAGTGTCACGATAAGCTTTTGAAAAGGTCATACTTGAGACCACTTCCTTCACGCTAAGTAATCTGTCTTTTTTCTGACATTATTAACATTTCAGTGTTGACAGTATGTTTATGAAGCTTTCTGGAAACAGGTATTATGGAATATAGAGACATTCATTTATGGCAAGGGAGAGGAAGCAATTCATTTACATTTTTAATTGCCTTGCACCTTTTCGCTCAAAGTTCAACTTATGCCTGTCTCAGCTCCACAGATTCCTGGCAGCAGAATGTAATTCTTAGGAGAATGGCAGACTTCCACCCACCCCAGCCTAATTCTGACATAGAGAAATAATACTGTACAACAGAGTATATACCAAGCATCCTTTCCCTTATTACAGTAATCGTGCTCAAAGGGATGCCAAACTTGATTTAAAACATATTGTCTCACCAGGTAAGGTCAAGGTTGCAGGGCAAGGGAAGCAGAGGGATGCGACTTGGCAAGCCATGGACACAACCTGTTGAGAAACCTGATTGCACACTAAATAGGTTCAAGGCCTATTCTGTCCTCCAAGATTTTAAAGTGACTTCACCCACCTAGGCAGCCCACTGGTTATTCCCGCCCACAGCCGGTCAGACTCTAAAAGCTTGCCTGACTATAAGATTATTTTCCAGTTATCTTTCTGTGGCCTTCAACTTGCTCATACCCACCCTGCTGGTTGCTCTCAGCTTCTTATGACAGCACAAAATCAGTGGATTCTGTAAGGTTTGGTGTTGGGGTAATAGAAGAGAACATAAGAGCATAAGAAAAGCCATGTTGGATCAGACCAAGGCCCATCAAGTTCAGCAGTTTGTTCATACAGCGGCCAGCCATGCAGTGCCATCATTTTCTGCGCCAGATGAAGCTTTGTTTCCTGTTTGTTTGGAGCAATACAGAAGCCCCAGTGGGCAGTTGAGTTCTTCATGGCATCCCTATTCTCCCCCCACCCGCTTTGCACCAGAATCCTATTTCCAAAATTGCCTCTGGGCCAATACATCTAGAGATGCATGAAGCCCCACTGAGAAATTTAGGTAGTCGTATCAAAATTCTTTTGTCTTCCCTGAAAATTCCTCAGATGTTTCACCTCAGAAGAAGATGCCCTGACATTTGCTTCAAATTTCGCTTTAGGCAAACCTGCATCAGAAGGCTGATCTTCAGATGTCTCCAAGTGCTACCAGACAAAGCATATTAATATATCCCTGCTCGGTGTGGGAAAGTGAGATTAATGCAACTGCCTGTTGGGGCTTCTTTACTGTTTTGAAGAAGCAGGAAGCAGAGTGCTACCTGGCATAAAAACAGGTCTCTGGGATGAAGAAAAATAAGTTTATTTTTTCAGCATACAAAGCACAAATACTTGCAACTCCCTATCCCTTGTATCTTTGCAAATCTCACTTTCAGTTCAGCATTGCACATCTACAGTATGGAGTGGGGGGAGAGGATAAGGTGCAAATGAACTGAAGGACCTGAGAGGATGTTGCAACTACACATTATGAAGCTAAACCTGAGGGCAGAAGTCAGTCATAGAGAAAAAAACAGATTTTCCGAACAGCTTTGTCAAAATTCTTTCACCTCCTTTAAAAACAAAACAAGAGACCAGACCTTTTTTTAACCTACCCTTAAATTGCTCCAAAGTCTTGTCTCTTCTCCCAGGAAGACCTGGTTTTTATACCCCACTTTTCTCTATCTTAAGGGGTCTCAAAGCAGCTTACAATCACTAACACTTCCTCAACCCATAACAGGCATCTTGTGAGGTAGGTGGAACTGAGAGGGTTCTGAGAGAACTGTGTCTAGCCCAAGGAGTGAGGAATCCAACCTAGATCTCCAGATTATACTTTGCCATTCTTAACCACTATACTATGCTTGATCTTTTAATGCAAGGTCCACTCCATTGGTCTCCTGATATTTAGCTCCAACTACGTGCCTGGAATTTCTAATATCAGAAAAACACCAAGAGCGTCTCTAACCACTTGGATAACCAGATACAAAGGTGGAAATGGATCCTGTATTTTTAACAACTGCATTCAACATAGAATTTCATCAGGTGCAGACTCTCATACTTGTGTGACAAAATAAAGTTTCTGCAACTCCTTGTTTCAGACCATTACTCATAGTATAAGATATGTGTTTTCCCAGGCATCAGGGTGTCTCTAAAAATTCCAGATTTTCAAGGAATGCACAATTGGCAACACTTGGGGATGGAGGATGATAGACATTGTTTGCACTCCACTATTACTTGTTCTTAAGTAGAAGGCTAAAAGGTAAAAAAAGGGCTTTACAGCATATAATGTACCAAGGCAGCAAGAATGCTGTCAAGTTGTTGTTCAACGCCAATTTATTATTCAATGTCAAACTGCTGAACAAAAATATTCACTCATGTTAACATTAATAGTTCATGAGCACATCTCAGTCTACAAGATTTATTTTATTATTATTTAATTCTATCCTGCCTTTTTATTTTCAGTATTGTGTATTTGTGTGACTGCTTTTCACAGTTGAGTTTGATGGATACATTTTGTATCCTAGTTGCATGTACAATATAAACCAACTGGGCAGCAGCTTAGCCACTGATGAAACCATTTCCTTCCTCTCCCTGCCGCACAGCCCAGCAGCCTGCTGCCCCTTTGCTGCTTGATGGAAAGTGCTCCACTCTGTGCTGAACCTTGGAAAGGACCAGTGGGAAATATATAAGGGTCAGAGAAGGGAGTAGAGTCCCAGGCAGAAGAATCCCAGTATAATGTGCAGAGGAAGGGCAGGACAAAATCCCATTCAAACTTGAAGTGGTGAGTATGGCCCTTTCCCCACAGCAAATGTAAAGCAGGTTGCAAGTGAGATAAATAAACCTGTTGTAGCCCCAGGCCATTTGCATAGCTGGGTGTCCCGTGGTCAGCGAGTGCATTGGCCGGGGCGCACGCCTTCGTACAAAGGCACTTTTTCCCCACTCCCACTATATGAGCATTAAGGAATCATTTTAAAGCACAGCCTTCATCAAAACCATCATTCTGTGCACTATTAAACATGATAGTTTGATTAAAAAAGCATTTATATTGCCTCAAATGACTAAGGGTAAGACTTGTCTTTTTCAAATGGAGACATTCCTTTTTGTTGAAAAATGGCCAACGGAACAGGAGCGAGCTTTTCAAACTCTGCAGAGAACTCTCTTCACTGTTATTCCAAATTGAATTGCAGAGGACAGACAATTAGAAGTCACTCAGCAAATAAAACCCTGAATGTGTATTCACACATTAGGCAAGAGTAGCTGACCCTCAGCATCAAGGAATGTGCTGCATAAACCTCAGAGTTAACTGGCATGTCTTCAGCACTCATCTATAGGGCAAACAAACTATGGCACACAACATGAAGAGTTATTGGGATGTCAGGCAAGAAGCATCTTTGCAAATAAAGGACCAAGGAAAGCAATCTAAAGTGTAACAGCTTTTCTTGCTGTGCAATTAGAGATATTGTATATAAATATTTCTTCAGAAAAGAGCCATCATCACGGAAAAAGATACTCAATGGCCCCTTTCGCACATGCAGATAAATATACTTTCAATCCACTTGCAATGCATTTTGCAGCTGGATTTTACTGTGCAGAATAGCAAAATGCACTTGCAAACAATTGTGAAAGTGGATTGAAACCACATTATTCTGCATGTGCGGAAGGGGACAATGAGGTAAACAGCAACCCGGATCTGCCATGCATTTCCCAAACAACACTGTAATGCATTTTGAAAGACACTGGTTTTGTCTACAATCAGTGCCACAAGGATTATATCTAGACTCACAACCCTGAAATCACAGCTTGGAGCACTGATATCTGAGAAAGATTAATCAGTTTCATTCAGAGGGGAGAAATATATATATATATTTGGTTGAGACATGGGTGAACGAAGGGCACACAGTCTCAAAATGTTGGCAAGATCAAACTGTCAAGGTG
Source organism: Sphaerodactylus townsendi (assembly GCF_021028975.2). NCBI lineage: Eukaryota > Metazoa > Chordata > Lepidosauria > Squamata > Sphaerodactylidae > Sphaerodactylus > Sphaerodactylus townsendi. Next base: position 41,418,266 of record NC_059425.1, on the reverse strand, counting down.
GCTAAGGAGTTGTCTACAGGACTGGAAGAGCCATCTGGCAAGGGCAGTCACTTAATTTGCTGTCACTGTGGGAGTGAAAAAAGGTTTGTGAAGGATGCATTGCTTATGTTTCAGTCAAAACTACAGGCAATTACCATCAGGAAATGAATGGAGAACACTTCAAAAAAAATGGTTTGGCGAGGTGCTGCCTAAATTGCCTCCCAAAAGTGTAATTGTGGTGGATAATGCATGTTATCACTGTGAGGTCTGAGAAGATCCCAATGACTGCATCCAGAAAGGAAACCATCAGGACATGGCTAATGGAAAAGGGGATCTCTTGGGAGCCTGAGCAAATTAAGCCTGAGCTGCTGCTGCTTCTGGTGCCAAGAGAAAAGCAGATTCATTTGCTGTTGAACAGATGAGATGGCTGTTGCTGCTGGGCATCAAGTGCTTCACCTCTTTCCCGACCATGTGGAATTGAACCCCATTGAGTTGGTGTGCAGTGACATGAAAGCACAGGCATAGCTTCCACGGGGTAGGGTGTGGACAAATTCCCCAGGTGTACCCCGTTCAGTCATGTGGAGATGGAAAATCGTCCCCAAGGCCGCACCTCTCCTCCTTTCCTCCTTGGCCCAGCCCAGCCCCACAAGATGGCTACTAAATATAACTAGATAAATTAATGGGATATAGGTCTATCACAAGCTGGCTGTTGTGGGTTTTTCAGGCTGTGTGGCCATGGTCTTGTCATTTAAACTATTAGATGTTTTGCCCGCATCTTCAGAAGTATGTCACAGTGAGATGTGCTTCTATGGCACTGTTGAAGGCTTTCATGGCCAGAATCAACAGTCTGTTGTGGGTTTTCTGTGCTGTGTCTGTGGTCAAGTAGTTTTTGATCCTAGTTTTTGCACCTGTATCTGCAGCTGGCATCTTCAGAGGTATGTCACACCAAGATCTGGGGTTTTTTTTTTTGCCATGGTAATACATTGACAATACATCTATCACAGGTCTTTTTTCCATATTCAGAGACAGCCCTCTTCTGACTACCAGAGTACAGAATCAAAAACAAAGGTATGGCTATCTCCTTCAGGCTCTGCTTGTAAAGTTCCAAGATGCATGGACTAAGAGAAGCAGATAAACCTTGTAGTCTAATCCAGAAAAAAACCAGGATGTTTTACAATTATTGCTTTTAGTCATTCTGTTTTAGGAAGGTCATTATAACCACCAAGCAGCTAACCAACCATAAGCAGCCCAGCCCTAGTGAAATCTATGCATTAGTTCTAACACCAGTATTCATTCAAATACTCAAGCTGATCCATCAATGCCAACAGCAATTACTTAATTTCTCCAGTTATTTCAGTAATCACAGATAAGCTATCTTCAGGTGTCATTTGCAAGGAATCTCATTACTTCTCTACCTGCCAGCCTTAATATGGTTAAGCCTTGGCCTTGACTTTCTGCATCTCACAGATATAGAGGAGTAAATTACATGAAAAATCTTAAGTGTGTGTGAAAGACTTGAATAATTTCTTCATCAATATAGAAGAGATGAAAACTGCTAATGTATCATACAGACTTATGTAAAAGTGGCATTCAGGATGCTGCGGTCCCAGCACAAAAATGCTTTGTGGTTATTACTTATTAGGGAGTCCCTTGCTTTGTGAAGAAAATATATAATTATCCAGTTATTGTCTGTGGGCATGCAGTTTTCAACCGCTGATATAAATAGCAATTGGTTTTGCACTACCAAGTAATAATTTTGGTTCCATAAGTTATCACAGCCTTCCAAAAGTGAATTGTATATTAGTTTGTTACACTTTAAGCTTAGCCAATGTTAAAAAAGCTCAGAACTATTCCACACTACTAGCGATACTTGAATGAACAATGAGTATTCATGTGTCATTTTAAAAGATCCCTTACGCCTAATGATTGCACAAAGGTTCTCTGGTATAATAAGTCACCCACATAATCTATACATATGTGAGTGAAGTGGGGCTGTGATTCAGGAAACAGGCTCCCCATGCATAAAGCAGTTCTATAAAGGACACAATTTGCTCTTGATTGCCTCTATAAAATTAGCAGACAGCTCACTGTAGTAGATATACATGTCACTGGAACCTATCCATCAGCATGCTCAAATATGACAATAACTCTACCTAGGGGAAAAAAGATGGCTCACTATAGGTATTACCTATAGCTTTTTTTTAAAAAAAATCTATAGTTTAAGAACATAAATGGTCCATCCAGTTCAGCAACTTGTCTCACACCTTGACCAACCAGTTTCCCCTGGAGGTCGAACAATAGAGCAGAGTGGCCCAGGCTTCCTCTGATGCTGCTTCTTAGCACTGGTATTCAGTTTTGCAAGGTTTACTTCTTCTGAATGTGGAGGTTCACTTCAGTCACCAAGACTAGTATCCACTAATGGGGCCTCTCCGCAAAACACACATAAAATGTTTTGAGGTCAGAAAATAAAACATTTCCTGCAGGATTTCCACACAGCTTTTTGCTCGAAATATTTAGAAAATGTTTTATTTTTTCTCAAACAGTTTATTTTCAAAATGCTCAACTAGAGACTTTTTTCCCTGAAGCTGTTCTTAAAATGTTTCCAGCTTCATTTTGTCCATTGTCATTCACTGAAAACACTTCCATTAAAAAAAAATATCTCCCTATTGTGATATAATGTATAGTCCCTCTTATTATGTACGTAAATTCATTTGATCAAAACGTATTTGCCCTTAAGAGTTAAAAATAAAGGGGGGTGGCAAACTTCACAAATCTAAATAGAAAGCCCATTGCACACACAAAATCAAAAGGGGATCTTTGCATCTAAAAAGAGTATGTGTGAATGATTTCTTTTTCATTGTTGTGCATGTATAAGCTCCAGCCTCCTTATCCGCTGAACAAGATGAGAAACTGTCAAGGCACTAAGTTTGGCTGGTGGAAAATTAATTTGGGTCACTCTATAGTGGTGTTGCCTTGGTAACGGCATGCAAAATGTAGCAAGCAAGTTCTTCATCAATGTTAATATAACATCAGGCATTCTCCACGAATTTTTAATCAATGCACACTATAACACAACGTTCGTAACTAAGACTGAGTTGAAAAGTAAAGCTCTCATCTTCTTTGCTAAATCCCCACCCATCCACATTTTTCTTTCTTCAGATCAGTACATTAAGTTTCAAATTCTTTCACTATAATTTTATCTTATGATAGGGAGATAGTATAGACCTTAAGTGAATTTTTGACACACACCCCAAATAAAAAAGGTAAATAAATGTGAAATAGTGGAAGGCAGCCAAGAGTGGTATGGAATCCCCTCTGAAAAAAATGTTTATTACAACTGTTTCAACCTCTTCCAAAACTCCTCAGACATTTTGCAAAATAAAAAAGATGTTTCTCAATGTAACTCAAATTTCATTTCATGTGAAACATGGTGGGCAGCCCCTCTACAGGTAGGCAGACCCTTTCTGTAACATTTTACCTATCTTACTGAAACAATTTTCCTATGCCAGAAATTCCCTATGTGTCTAAGGCTAAAAATATATATTGGTCATCCAGCTGGAAGATTATGGATGAAGGCAGCAATATCACCTATGAGAAATATATTCCAAGATTAAATCCTCCAGTGCTATTAGGTATACTTCTCAAAGTGGAAGAAATGAATGAATATCTTCCAGGATTATTTCCTGTTTGGGCTTCCTGTGCCCAAATTGAGACTTGGAGCACGTTTTCTCCAGTTTGGAGTCCCTTATGTCAAGGTCTGGAATTGGAGGCTGGAAGAACTAGAACCGACCGAAGCTACCAATCTGCTGGTAAGTTAAGTGCTGAAAGTCTGGTTGTTAAAATTTACAGCAGGTTTGGCCAAGCCAGAGACATCATATAGCCTTCTGTTCATGATGCACACTGCAAATTCCCTCTGGGCCTGAAAAAAGATCTCAGGCCCAAGGCCACTCACTAAATCAGGCCTCACTGTATGACATTTCTACCTTTTCTAAAAACAATATATATGTCCCAGCTCTATCCTCAACATCTACTGCCTGTCAGTTTCACCAGTAAGCCTGAATTCCAGTGTTATGAGAGAGGATAAAAACATTTAATCCTATCCAAAAATTAATAAACTGCTTAGATCAGTTTTATTTGCTGTTGCCTCTTCAGGATGTTGGAAAATTCCAACAGTCTCCCAGTTACACAGAGACACTTAGATTGGTTCAACGAAGCAGATAAGCTTTTATTGCAATAATAGCGGTACAATGTGCTGTAGTCAGCCCAAAAACCAGTGTCTAAGGAACACATGTCAAAGACACTTTTTATACAGTCTTTCAAGCAGGCAATTTAACTTTGCAAATACCTGATTGGTTACATTTTGCCACCATACAATTGCCTGAAGGTGATTGGTCTGGTGTCAGAATTGACCACCACCCAGGCCAGATGCAGGGTGGGACCCCTTATCTCTTACTGAGCAAAGGATCTGTCTGCAGCTAGTGTCAGTGGACCCAGGTATGACTCAGCAGAGCCTGTAGCAGGGCAGAACATCCGAGTCAAGGTAAACAACATGTCACATACTCCCTGTTTTCCTTGATAGTACATGATCACATCAACAATATATACGTGACAGCTCTCACTTCAGACTGGTGTATGCTTCCTCTAGACGCTGACACTTAGACCCTGGCCATTTTGCCTTACAATCTAATATTTCCTACAAGGAGACTGAACAATACTGTCTATGCCTAACTTAATGCTTGGCCTTATTATAGCTGATGAAGGATAAAACCATAAAGATCACATTTGGTTTGTTTTTTTACCGTGAAGATGTTGATAGCAGATTAAAGATTACTGAAAAATAAAAAAGACACCACAATGCTGTTGTAGAAGTTCAAATTGTGCTATTGACACGATCATGCAAAAATATCCAGCTGCAGAGGCCTTAATTGCTTTTCTGTTCCTGAGAAACCAATTAATAAACACACCAGGGATTGGACTGGAGTAAATTTGAATTTTACATTTTAGAAATTACACTGCGAATCTACAACCAGTTTGGGAGCAACTAGTAATATTCTGCAAAACCGCAGTGCATATGTTCCATAAAACATAACCAGGGTTTTTTTCTCATGCAAAGATCATTCACATTTGTGCAATAATGGTTGCAGCTGATAAACATAATTTCAGGGGGAAATCACTGTCATATGTAGTAATTACAGGTTTGTGGTATTGCAGCAGAAGCTACGAAGGATCTTTAAACAAAAATGATAGCAGAGTATAATTGAATCAATAAAGCGTCTAGATTTTGATGTCACAATCTGCAAACAGCTACTTGAATTGGAGGTGATTTACCGATATCTATAACATTGCCATCAAGAGTCTTTATTTGGTTGTCCTTCCTCTTCTCTGATAAAACTATTTTTGTCACTCTTACAGAGCCCAGACAACAGTTTCAGGCCACTACCTACATTCTCGGCCTTCTGCCAAGTCTCCTCCTGAGTGTGGGATCGGGCGTCACTAATAATTTTTGTGTGTTGCTGCTACTGTGTTTTAAACAATTTTAATGTTTTATATGTTCATATTTTATTATTGTATACTACGTGTTGCCTTTTTGGCCTTATTGTTCACAGCTCAGAGCCCTTTGGGGGTTGGGTGGTATCGGAAAATTAATAAATAATAATAAAGGCTGAGAGCTGGCAGATGGAGTAGGATCATAGATCAGTGAAACTACAATGTCTCTAGAATTGCTCAAGTTTCCTTTTGATGCAGAACTCTTATTATATTAATATTTCTGCCAATAAAATTCCAAACAACGTTTTAGCATTTTTTGTCTAAAGGAGTCTTGCCTCACATTTCATGTTCGAATGAGACATTCAAAGCTGCTTCTACCATATCTTCTTTCCTTATTTGGAGAAATTTCCAGGACAGTGGAACATCTTCTGCCATAACTTCCACCAACCAGGTAGCTTCACTTTGAGCTCTCTTAGGCCAAGCTTCAAGATCGCCACAACTGGGGGGTTGGGTCAAGGCGATAACGCTGACCTAACCTTCGGGACCAAGGCTTCACACGCAGAGGCGGGTCCCGGGTTGCGACGGGAGGACTGGCGAGCATCTGCACAGGCTTGCGCCATCCCCTGTTAGGCCATCGCACGGTGATCCTCCGGCCTCCGGTGCATTGAACAGGCCAGGGGACACGCCCCTCCTGCCCTGCGGAACAGCTTGGAAGTTGCAGGGCAGGGGGAGCGTCCCCTGGCCTGTGCGACGCGCTGGAGACCAGAGGACACGGTGAAGCATTTGGGAAAGGGGAGAGGGAATGGCGCCTTCCAGCCGCCGCTGTTCGCATGGCCCACTGTTTCCCAAAAACCTCGCTGGGGAAGCGAGGTCGGGAAACAGCGGCTTCGCGCCGCTGGGGAGGCGTGAGGGTGGCGCGGCTGCGATGCAGCTGCACCCCCCATGCGAACAGCTCCCTGGGGACGGCGTTTTTGCCGTCCCCAGGGCGCTGTTTATGGCCCATGCGGAAAGGGCCACAGATTGTCCACCTCTTTTCCAACTCCAAGAAACTTTTAAATGTTCTGTTAATGCTCATGCCCTATAACTGAAGCCTCACCCACAAATCATCCTTTTCTTTGTCTAACTGCGGTTTCCATGTTCCCTTAGTTGCTGGGCTCAGTTGTGTGTTGTATAGCAGGCATCATAGGCCTTCTTTGTTCTACTTTGGATCTTCATTCTACTTTGGTTATGGGGATTCTAGGTTGGGTCTCTGCCTCTGATTCTAGCAAGTACATCTTAAGCTGGCTCCAAACCCACCTGATGTGTTTAGTTATGGAGGTAGTCTATTTGATTATTTGCTGCACAGATGCTTTAAGATCTCACCTGGAAAATCTTTGTGTGTGACATGTATCTTTGCTTCTCCCTCTTATTGTTTCTCCCAGCTGAATGGTACGCATTATACTTGTGGGCATTGTACATGTGGGCAAGTTTGCATTTCATTGTAGGCATCTAAAAAGCTGGTGCTGGTTCTACATGCCTGATATTTTTTATGACTGCATGAATCTATTTATTATTGCCCACATTAACAGGAGGGGGGATAGAGTGATGGCCAGAGACAACACTGGTGCCAACTCCAAAGGGGGAATCAGGACCACAGGTGCCAGAGGAGAGAAACACTCACCTTTCCCCAGGTAGGCCATTCTCCTGAGCAACTTATGCCATACTTTTTGCATGCATAACTCTGTGCTGCAAAAGAGCGGTATTCCTGGGCTGAAACAACACTGGGAGTTGATTAAAGTACCTGTCCCCCAGATCTCAGCACAGGCCTGAACAGCACAATGCACAGGCCTGAACAGCAGTGACAATGTCTGACCTAACTTACGGGTTTGCGGTGTGCTGCTGCACCACTCACCTCTGCTGGGCTAACTCCCTTGGAGACAGTGTCAGAGCGACCTGTGCCAGACAAACTGGATGATGGTGCTGAGGCCATGGCACTTCCAAAGTGTTTCGCCCCCTCCTTTGGATTGTACCCTCAATGTATCTCTAATTTCACTACATTTTGGTGTCAGTGCTCTTTTCAAATTTGTCTAGGAGTCTCATCACTTTGTCAAATAACTCTGTAGTCATTTGTGTACCATCCCCTGTAGCCAGGGGATCTTAGCCTGAAGATCCCTTAGAACAGAAGACAAAAGGCAATGGAGGGAAGGTTTCTTCCTTACAATCAGGCCTCCCTAGAGTGCATGCAGACCAGATTAGAAACCAAACCTCTTTCATACAAAACATGTATCCCAATAACACACAGTAACATGGCATGTACTGTGTGAATCTGTCATAGCAGCTGATATGATTCCACATTTTGGTCAATATTTCAGAACTCAACAGGACTGAAAACTCAATTCCAATTATCAATGTTGCATGAACCAAGGAGATCAATACTAACACTTCTGTCATATTGTCAAAGGCTTTCATGGTTGGAATTGCAAATGTAATAGCAAATACAACTGTAAATGAACTCCAGCCAGAAAAAAATGTAAATGTGCCTCACTCACCTGTGAACAAAATATATACCCCAGCATGGCCCTTCCACACTGTCCATGGAGAAAAACACATCTCACTATGACATGCCTCTGAGTCAGGTGAAACGATGGAAGCAAAAACTACCAGACCATGACCACACAGCCAGGAAAACCCACAACAGCCATTTCTGTTATTGTAGTTACATCAGATGCAAAGATGGCTGAATAGATAGTTTTGTTCTTTATTAGGTATCTAAAAGGTGTGTAAAATTACTACACTAATTTTGATCTGTTTCAGATGTCTTTGGCATAAAAACCTATGAAGGGCATTCTGATAAAATATCTGCCCGTATGCCCTCAATAGGAGGTATGTCTTAGAACTGACTTTAAAGTAAGTTTACCATCAGTTATTAGCGACAGCACAGCTGCTGGGATTATGTGAATAAACAAAACTCTCATTCACTCAGTGTAAGACAGTTGCAGATATGACATGTGTAACAGCAAGTAAATGCTCTTGCCAATTTCCTTCATATTTTGCCTTGAAATAACACAAGGGTATATTAACTACTTTCACATACCGGTAGTTAATTAACTTGTTGAACCTACCACTTGTTGAGTGTTCTTCTGTAAATTCTGGAAACGCATTTTTTTGGGTAATATATTAATAGTTCCATCAGGATGATTATTTTATACTTATTATGTGTCTCCGTCATAATGGTTTTATTTTTGAAAAGTTAAATACTGTCTGTTACCAGCAAGGTATCAGTGCTTCAACATACATATCCAGACATGGAATCCTCTCCAAAAATATGTCAAAAGCAAGAGTCTGGTAGTATAAAAGTTGCTGTTCTGTTGGTGGTTCTGAAAATGTCAAAACAGTTTTGAAAAGACTTGGAAAAGTCTTAACAGTGGGTATGCCTGTACTAGGAATACATGGGTATATTTTATTTTATTCGTTGTGGTTTTAAAATGGTTTGGAAAGAAATGCTCTCACTTCTTTGCAAAGTTCTGAAGTTTCTCTGTTTCCTTCTGCAGCTGTTTATCATATCAGCTCTCAGTCATCTCCTCTCCAAGATAAACATATGAAGCTCCTTCAACCTTTCCTCACAGGACTTGGTCTTTAGATCACTCACCATCTTAGTTACCCTCTTCTGGACACTTCAGTTGAGGGGTGGCGGGCATTTGCAAAGGGAACTGTGTTGCTTTATTCTCTGCAGGTGTCCAGCCCTCACTCTCTCCTTTGCCAGTGGCCTTGGCAGCCCGGAAAAGTTGGTCTTATCTTGTGGGAAGTGTGAACTGTTCCTAGGCTTGTAGTGCTTTGTAGTGGGAATCGAGTGAGCCGTTTGGCTACAGGGGGCAGGGAACCTCGGGGGACATAGGCAGTAGTTTTGAGCGGGATCTTCAGATTCGTCTTTGCTGATATTTACCTTTTGAATTGAAATAAAAACTTCAGAGCAAATCTATAGTTTCAGTTATTTTCAGACCCGGGGTCTGACAACATTGTGGCGCCCAAAACTGAACACAATATTCTAGGTGAGATCTAGCCAGAGCAAAGCAATGCCGCCACTTCGCATGGTCTGGGCACTATACTTCCATTGATATCACCCCAAATTGTATTTGCTTTTTTAGCTACCGAATCACACTGCTGACTCATGTCCAGCGAATGGTCTGCTAAGACCTTTAACCCATATTTGCATGTACTATTGCCGAGAAAAGTCTCCCATATCCTGCAAATTATGCCTTTGATTTTTCCAACCTAAATGCAGAACTTTACAGTTATCTCAGCTCAAATTCATTTTATCAGTTTTAGCCCAGTTTACCAGCCTATCAAAACCATCCTGCATCCTGACTCTGTGTTTTACTACTACTCTCTGTTTTACTACTATATTTGCTACCCCTCCCAATTTAGTGTCATCTGCAAATGTAATAAGCATTCCATCTACTTCTCCAACCAACACAAGGCCCTGAGGCACTCCACTTGTCACTCCTCTCCAAGAGGATGAGAAACCATTAACAAGCACTCTATGGATGTGATCTGTCAACCAGTTATAGATATAACAGAATTCAAACCACATTTTATTAACTTATCAACAAAATATTATTTAAAACCTTATCAAAAGATAAAGTATGCCCACAGCATTTTCCCAATCCAACAAAGTAGTAATGTTGTCAAAGAAAGGAGATAAATTTAATTTGATATGTTCCTGAGGAATGCATGTTGGCTCTTACTAATATCCTTTCCAAATGGTCAAGGACTGACAGATGTGATTTGTTCTAAAAAATGTCGAGGTATAGATATCAATCTAACAGGTTGGTAGTTATCCAGAACCTCCCTTCCCCTTTCTTGGGACATTTGCCCACCTCCAATCCTTTGGCACTTCACTTGTTCTCCCTGAATTCTCAAAAATAATGGACAGAGGCTCAGAAATTACATCTGTGAATTCCTTTAATACCCTTGGATGCAATTCATCTGACCCTGAGGACTTAGTTTAATTTAAAAGAAATCAGATGTTTATGTACTATCCCTACATCGATCCTAGGCTGTAACTCCTTCTCCTCATCATGTGTTCTGTTTTTGACAGTTGGAGCACTGTTTCTTTTGCAAGAAAAGCCTGAGGAAAAGTAAAAATTGAGCAGTTCTGCCCTCTTCATCACTTGTTACATTTTTTACTTTCCTATCCCCAGAGCCATAGCAAGGGGGAACTGAGCCCGGGGCACGTGTGTGCCTTGCGCCCCTGCCACGCCCCCACCATGACCCCGCCATGGCCCTGGAATGTCCCAGAATGCCCACCACCACACCCTTGCACCACCCCCACATTGACACGCGCCTGGTGCAAGACACCCCCCCCCCCAGCTTTCTGGGCACTTTGCCACTGCCTATCCCCACTATGGGCCTACCATGACCTTGCTCTTTTCCCCTTACTCTGAACATAAAAAAGAATGCTTTTTTTGTTTGTTTTGTGTAGCATCTCTCACTAGAGTAAACTCATACAGAACTTTAGCTTTTCTAATACTTTCTTTACAAACACAGGTTATTTGTTTATAGTCAACCTTGGTTATAAGGTGCTTCTTCCATTTCCTAATTGAGTCTTTTTTATTTATAAGATTTTTTAAAAGTGATTTGTGGAGTCCCTCTGCTATTTGAGATTGTGCCTCCAATATTTGCTTTTAGAACCTCAACCTGTCTTAAACTCCCTTCTCCTTGAGTATTTCTGACCATGGGATTCTACCCAGCATAACTTTAAGTTTGTTAAAATCTGCTTTCCTAAAGTACAACTGTATGTCTGACTATGTAGAGCTTTTTCCCTTCCCCAAGACTGTAAATTCCAAAATTATATGGTCACTACTACCCAAGGTACTTTCACCTCATTAAGCAATCCTTCCCTGTTAGTGAGAACCAAGTCCAAGAAAGCAGACCCCTTTGATTCACTCCCTATTTTCTGGAAAATTCTTAATGTACACATCAACAAAATCTATAGGAAACTGATGCCCATGGGGGTGCATCCATGACTCACCCGTAGACCGCTGTGCAAATAGAAGATCTCTGATCAAATTGCTTGCGTTTATAGTGTGGGGATGGACCTGAAGGTATGAAATTTGTATTTAATTAAGGAGGATTAATTCACATGAACCAAGGATTTAAGAATCAAAATGGAGCGTCTGTGTAACTGATCAGCAAGCCTGCATATTGCAGCAGGTCAAAAGCCATGTTACCTATGCAGGCAGGCTACAGATAACATCTTTTGAGGTCCTGTAACTACAGGTTACTATATGACAGAAGCCATATAAATTTTATTACCTTGTTTTTGTGGGTAAGGACCCGCAATATGGGATAGTTAAATCAATGTGATTAATTAAATAAGGGAAAAGTATTCTATATAGTTAAATGAACACAGAGAAATGATTCATATTTACTTGTATTTGATCATAATTCTATTGTCTTAGAATCGAAAGTATAATTGTTGTTAGAATCTATATTTGTAAATCATTTGAAGTTAAATCAGTTCTAAATGGTAAAGAAAGGTTTATGACCTAAAAGTATGTTAAGCCTGATGCCCTAGAGCCATAGCTCTCTTTCTGAGAGCCAACCAAGAATAACAAGTTATTCTTGAAGACAGCAAGCTACTTTATGGCTGCTGCCCTCTGTATAGGCACAGAGAGACAGCACGCACTAACAGCATGTAGCGTGTGACGTAGAATAAGGGGTTTGTCTTATTGTGACCAAAGACAGATCTGACCAATGGAGTTTGAACATGCTTGTATCACGTGAAAGAGGTATGAACTATGATAATTGTGTGACGTTTGTATTTTTGTGTCTATAAAACTTGGTCCCTTTGTAGCAAGGGTGTGCCTCTTGACCTTAAGAGGACACCCTGGCCAGATTCTTATGCTGTCCAGTAAACTTATCTTCTGTTTCAAAACTGTTTCTTGGGTGTTTGCTAATTCTAAGTTTTTCTTAAAACTAACTCAACTGTGTTGGACCAGAGACTCGCTTCTGGCCCCACAATAGTTTAAAATATCAGCTATTAGAAGATAGGTCCATGTGTTTATGCAATACATGGGACACTATCCAATATGTAAGATAAACATATAAAAAGATTCTAAGACTTTTCTACAAATTAAAATATGGTACATGAATGTGTGACCATCTGCATAAGTCATTAAAAACTGGCAGTTGAAGCTAAATTGTACAGATGCAATGCTAGTTGCTTGTCTGGAGCACACCCTAATCATGTACAATTACTTGGCACAGATATATTGTATTAGATGTGGATAAACACCAAAAGACATTACATCTAGTGACAGTAGAGATTCTTTTCCAACAGCAGACAATATGTCCATTGCAGCTGGTAAATGTATCTTGATAGTTAACAGCCCTAAATGAGGTTACTGCTGAAAGCAATAAATATTGTTCTAGCTATCAAATTTCTAGAATATTATAAAGAATGGCACTTTTTTCAGATATTCATTTGAAAAAGGACACCAAAGTAATGAATTTTCACATTCAAAATTATAGTTTTTGCTGTAAACAATCTCCTATGCTATTCTACACTGAACCTTTTGGGATCATTTTTGTATTTTAATGGGGTACATTAATTCATCAGTGCTTTCTATTTTAGAAAGTAAAATACTTCCTGCAAGAGCTCTATGACAAATTTTGTACAACAAGGTATCAGGCAGTAAACCTGTCAACTATATAATTTTGACTGTATATAAACATGGGCATAAGCTTAAGATTGCAGAGCACATGAATATTTTATGCTGCACTGTGGCTCTCAGAAACAGACCATAAACCATGGTCTCATGGCTACTAACTAACACCAGGGTATAATAGATTTTGAGATTCTGGCCAGAATTTGGATGCAGAGATTAGGAATTGGCATAGACAAAGAATAGCAACAGCAGGGGTCACCAATCTCTTAATGAGAACTCCTTCTGAGTAATGAAAAATATCCTGAGCTACTCCCCTTCCCCCACATGGTACCAAGTTTCGTTCTGTTCTAGAACAGAAAATGAACTAGGAAAAGGACCAGAAATGAAGCTATCAGCTAAGCAGCACAGAGAAAAATAAAATACTAGAACAGCTAGAGTATATCTCTTCTTCCATCTTCTAGGAAATGAATAAGCTACTTTTCAGCAACTCAGAAACCACTTGTTGGAATAGCCCACCACTGCCCGATTTCCACTTTGATTTGATAAATATTTCCAGGTGCTCAGTGGGATCAGTCATGGTACATGCTGTATTTTTGTATTATTCCAGTGTGTGTAAGTGGGCGGGGGGGCGGGATCTCCACTGCATTGTCTAAGGCTTTTGAATCATATACTCCTTTGGTATCAACTTCTTAACATTAGTCTCTAATCATCTCTCATGGAGTTGCCAGTGAATGTTGTATAAAGCAAAGCTTCCAGTCAAATCTGGTGGTGTTTACAAAGGCAAAATAGGCAAGGAATTTCAAATATGCAAGGAATTTCAAATGGAGAAAAGCATTACGGTAATACTAGCAAAATTTCTGAAGGGATTTCCATAAATCCCCAGTTATAATCCATTATAATTAATTATTTTCTTTCCGTAGCTACAGTCTTCAGTTTCTACTGTCTCTCCATTTTCCATCCATCAGAGAGGGATGTTTTCATTGTCCCATCTTACAGTCAACTTTTTCCAGTGTTCCTTCACTTAACATTCATTCTGGCTAGTAAGGGCACACATCTCATGCTTTGAGTAGCCTTCCTTTCTCCCTAGCATCAGGCACAGCAAATCTAAACCTATAATACTGATCTGCAGCTTATGGGTACTCCATAAAAACCTCTCCTTATTCAACCTGAACATTTACAGATATTACAGACTCGTTAGGCTCCACTTCCTATTCTGGCAAAGCAAATTAATCTTTTAATGCAGCTTGAGAATGTCTCATTGCTCAAGTAAGTCGGGTTAGGGTTAGGGAGTCCAAAATAATATTCTAAGTGCAAGATGCTTTATACTATCAGAAAGGTATAAACAATGTTTAGAAAGCTTTAGAAAGGCTGACAGACAGCATTACAAAGGTTTTCTCAGCCAATTTATGCCCAGGAGCACAACAAATTCAATATAGAGCACTACAGTGCAGAACAAATATTTCAGTAGATTTGTTTGAAAATGTCTGTTTTCGGTAGTGCAAAAAAAAAGAAGAAAAAGAAGAAAAGGAAAAATCTTAGCTTCTCTTTTCACATTCTCATATACATTTTCCCAAAAAACCTGCAGGCAATTCTAACTGAATACATTTTTAAAAAAAATCTATTCCATTTGAGTGTGATATCTACACATAGATTGAATAAAGATATAAATCTGATAAGTTTGTGCCCAAGAGAAATTCAAATTCAATCTAGGAAACAGAGCAAATTTATATATGATTTGCTTTGAAATCTGGACTTTAAGGAGGATGAATCCCTAAGCCGTCTCCCCATTATTTTTTTGTGAGAGGTCAAATCATTCAAAGGGTGATGATATGAAACATCTGAACAGCCAGAAGGGCACAATGATTCAGAAGTGCATGAAATCAACATTTATATTTCCCTGGCAACAGCATTAGGACCTGTTGCTAAGAGACAGTAAAATCACATGTGTTCTTAGGAAGACATATGGTTTTCCTTTCGAGCTGGTTCCTCCTGGAACCCAGTCACAGCAAAGGGCTTGGGCTCTGCAAGAGAAATTATTTTCCCTTCGCTCTAAGGCTGGTTTCCCATCAAACTAACAATGTGTTGATCCAATCTAGAATTTCAGCATAAAAATAAAGTTTACCAATACCTGCAATTGAGCGCGCACACACATACGTCTTTGTATGTTCATGTTGATGCTTAGATTCTTACTAAAAATTTATGGAGCTTCTTTTTTGAGAACATATTTATTTTGTTTCAAACGAAAAGATTTCTAACATGGGAGATCCTTCAAGAAATGAGCTGCCATACCCATATTGGCAGAGAAAACGTGTAGCGCAAACTCTATTTTGCAATTTAGCATTATTGTAGACACAGGCAATTAACCAAAAGGTCCAGAGCAATCAAACTGTCTGAAATCTTTATGACTGCTTTGGCCCAGTGTAGGTGCACGGCCTTTAAATTCAATGGAGCAGACAACTGCCAAAAAAAAGAAAGAAAAGAAAAGAAAAACCTGCTGCTAGCTTTTCAGTGTAGCTATGAAGCAAGGGCACCAATTCACATAAGGCATATCTACATTCATATTGCAATTTTCTTTATATCCCTGTGTGGATCCTGAAGTGCTATCAGTTTGTCAGGTAATCCAGACAAGTATCACCTTAACAGTGGTCTGTCCCACACAGCTTAAATAAGACGTCCTGGGAACACTAAAAAAAGGTGTTCTGGGAAAGAACTCTACGCAGACCAGAATTTTAAAGCAATCAGAATTTTAAAGTAAGGTAGGGCACTGCTGCTGTTAACGGTTCCCAATAAGAGGCGTGAAAAAGCTGCCCCTTTTGGAAGTTGTGCAAGAGCTGCACACACACCCCCTCCCGGCCATCCCAGGAGACGAGCCAGGCATCTCCTCCTCCTCCTATGAGGTGCCTGAGTTCAGGCTTGGCCACCCTCGCCTATGAGGCAAGAGGCTCCAGGAGCAGTGAAGTGAGCTGGGCTGGGTGCCACCTTCTTCTCCTTCTGCCAGCCCAGTCAGGCTAGGAGGCAAGATACTTTGGTGGCAATGAGGCAAGCTGGGCACCTCCTCCCCCTTTTGGGAGGCACATGTGCACCAACCCAGGTGGCAAGACACTATTGTGGTGGTGAGGTAAGCTGGGTGTTACCACCTTCTCCTTTTGGAAGGCACACAAGAGGAAATGCCACATGTATGTAAAAGTCCCTTTATCCCACCTGCATGAAATCCCTACTTCCATCTCTTTTGCAATGAATTTTGTGCACTGGTCAAGTTCAAAGTGGTTTTTATTTCTTTTAGCAGTAGGAAATATCTCTACATGTGCAATGTTCTATTTTAAAAAATCTTTGTAGGGTGGGAAGGAAAGACATCACTGCATAAGATTAATAATTTCATATTTATGTCAGAATTTGGAGGATTTTTTTCATAAAAGGAATCTTAATGTCTACACTCTTTCTTCCAAATTGCCTATTTAAGTGCTTTTAGAGATTAAAAAACTCAGCTAGAAATGAATATTGGGTCAATAGCTTTATGAATGAATTGTACAGCATATCTGCAAAATATAAAATGAATACTAATATAGGTGAATGGACATAAAGAGATGTGAGCCACAAACTCCTGAAGTGACGGAAAAGAATATCATTAAATTCTAAATTTAAAGTGTACTTAAAAGATATGCAGCAAAATTATTTCTTATATTGCGGACTTGTTAATGTAAATTCTCAGCAAGTTAGCAGATCTGAACTCACTGCAAGGGTAATTATGTCATTGATGTTGGTTAATTGTGACATACTGAAATGCTAATATTCTCACTAGTACTCTGCATTTTTCAGGTATTGCAGTAAAACTATACCTGTTTAAAAGTCCCAGTGCAGCATTTTGGTGCACACAAATAACATACTTTCAAGGTAGGTGCTCCAAGTATTATACAAGTGGTATTTTCATCTTCACACCCCCAGCATAACTGTTTCAAGGTTATTGAGCAAGTTTCCATGGCACAATGAGGATTCGGATTAGAGTATCACAGATCCTAGGCTATTTCCGCAGTGTCACTGGAAAGGGGTTCGCATCGCCTGGAAAGGGGTTCGCATCGTCCCTGGAAAGGGGTTCACATCGCAGCAGCGGCGGCCTCGCAACCCCCGAGCAGCGCAAAGCCGCTGTTTCCAAACCTCGCTCCCTGAGCGACGTTTTTCGAAAACAGCGGCTTCCAGCCGCTGCCGTGCGAACGGCAGCAGCTGGAAGGTGCCATTTCCCCCCTTTCCCAAATGCCTTACTGTCCCTCCGACCTTCCAGCACGTGTCCCCTGGCCTGGGCAATGTGCCGGAAGGTCGGAGGGATGGTAAGGCATTCGGGGGATGGCGCAGCCTCTGCGCAGGCTGTGCCGTCTTCCCCGCCCCTATCGTTCATGCGAACGGTCCCAGGGGGGTGCGTCAGCATCATATACACGGACGTACCCTCTGAGTGTGGCCGTGTGGAAACGGCCCTAGTCTGATGCTCTTAAGTGCTACAGCACACTGGTTTCTAGGGAAGGGCAAATAGTTAATAGACTCAGTAGTTACCCCACCCCAATCCAACCTGACTCTACTTTTAACACTTTTTTTGGGAAATTTTGCCAAACATGATTTATAGAATTTCTGTTGCTCTCTGAGATACCCAAGTTGCTGGATTCTATTTGTTCATGCAATTCAACAATTCTACATTCCTGCCTAGCCATGAACTATCTCTTGTGCCCAAGGGCCTTTATCTTCTCTTCCCTCCCATTTCCCATTCTTCATAAGTAGCAGAGTTCCATTCAGGAAAAAGGAAGCAGAATGCCTCCACATGTATTGATTATCATGTTTGCATTCCACACTTCTTCTCCCATATTTCTAGGTATTGTTGGATTCCACCATATTCACCTATAAAAACCAAACTAAAACACCACCAACAACAGGTGTCTCTGATTGCCATGAGTACTTTAAGGAAATCTAACCATTTGTTTTCGCTGAAAATAACTGCCAGTTTCTTGTTCTGTAATATTTCAGCACAAAAATAATGCTTTTACAAACTGGCAAAAATTATCTCAGCCTTAACTAAAGAAGAATGTATCTCATTTATTCAATTTCTATTATTTTAAAATACAAAGAAACAGGCATGCAATAAATAGTTGTTTTTGCTGTAATCTACAGAGCCTCTTCAGTTCCATAACGTGCATCACAAAGATCACATCTTGCATAGAATACAAGGGCATTTGTAGTGTAGCAGTTCCAATAATCTTGCCAGCCTGACTGTCTTATTTCTGTGCTGACAAGCGATGCACCTTTCACACAGCAATATCAGAGCGCTGGTTTCATGGTTGCTAGGTAGTTGTGCAGCTTAAGGACCTTGAAGGGAAGGCAAGCTCTACAAATTAGTGGCATCCAATCAACAGTCAATCAGCATAAGGTCCATTACTTCTCATTACATTATTTTACCATTACTTACTTTCCATTAGCTCAGACAAGAAAGCTAAGAAGAGAAATGGCTGAAATTGAATTAACATCTTTTAGAGCCAATCCTACTCTCATCTTGTGTATAATTATACAATCTAAATCGGAAATATGAACACAGTTTGCAATTCATACTGGCAAGACATTTGTAACTTTATGCTGGCTGGGTAAGAATGTATTCTCAACACGAGTGGGTGAAGAGGAATGATTGGTACTCTGTGTGAAGCAACACTAATGTTCACCACATGGAGCCAGTCAGTTAGAGAACCTGTTGGAATATGGCCTTCAGAAGCACTGCGGTCTGATCTATTTTGACTAACAGGGAGGAGAAGGGGGATTTGAGAGCTACATTACAAATGCATTATGAAGTTAATCAGGATAGTCTGTTTGCATATAATGTGTCGACGTGTTGTGTTCATCTGTTGCATAAACATGGCAGATGTCTGTGAGCATGCTGCATGCTTATCCTATTCTTATTCTGAAATTCCAGAAAGACTCACTGTAAACCCAGCAATTCATACTTCTTTTTGCTGTCAAGTCACAGCTGATTTATGGTGGTTTTCAAGGCAAGAGCCATTCGGAGGTGGTTTGCCATTGTCTGCCTCCACATCATAAGCCTGCTATTCCTTGGAGGTGTCCAATCTAAATACTAGCCTGGCTCAGGGCTGAGAGCGCATGACTGGCCCAAGGACACAAACCAAGCTTCCATAGTGCAAATGGCACTTTTGAATCAGGGCTTCCCAGATCCTAGTCTGACACCTTAACCGCTACTCCATCATAATTAGTGTTAGTAAACTAATATTATTCAATTTTGTTGCTTTTCTGAAATGTCTTAGTTAAAGAATTCTGCATTTTATTTAATAGATTTAAATCTTTATATATTAGATTAGCATAATTCCAATTAAGATTTTTTTAACCTACCATTTCTCAAAATAGATCAGGGTGGTACACTTGACTCTTTCCCCTATTATTTTTATCCTCAACAACTGCAAGGGAATTGGATGAATCTTAAGAGACAGTAACCAGCCCATAGATCGTCAGAGAGCTTGTTGACAGAATAGGAGTTTGGATCTTGGTATTCCAAATCATAGCTCAACACTAACCTACTACATCACCTGCCTCACTTTGTCCCCTTGACCCAATGATTTCTTAAGTATACAGGACCTATATCACAGACAGCTGACTCACTCGCAAGAGCTTCCCCATTGGTTTCAATGAGAGGTATGTGCATGGAGCAAGAACTGGCCAGTATACTCATAGTCCACATTGTCCGCTGGTTTTTAACCAACATTTTGATTCATCACTTTGACTGTGAAGACTAGAATTTTTAATCTTTTTTTCTAAAAATAATATAACAAGCTTCAGGAAATAATATAATCTCTCTTCCTCAGAAAAGTTTCAAAATGCACCATGAATTCTCAACACTCTAGATCAATACTCTAGATCAATAAAATATGACAGAAATGTCGAATTTTTCCCCCGCACCCAAAAAGTTTTGGGTATATTTATTATGATAATTTTATTTCTGTAACGCCAGGTATTTTCAGCTTCATTTGGCTAGCCAAACATGACATAATATTTTCTGTTATCTGAAATTCTGTTTCTGTTGAGAAAACAGATTTACATTCATGCTCTAATCCTCAATTCTGTTCTAATATTCACTCAAGAATAAAACTGAATGACTTCAGTGGTCTTAAAACAACTGCATTATGAATAAATGGAAATACTTAAAAGAAACTAAGAAACCATAGGCAGGCTTCCATGCAATTTAATATTACCCACACCAGGCAGAATTAAATCTGCATAAATGACAGGCAATTTATCACCATACATCATTGTGTGTCATGAAACTGACAGCTCCATTCTTACAGGAATGGGAATATTTTGGGGCTTCACTAAATCGTTATACCTCATTTTATTGATAATCTCCGTCTAGAAATCATGAGTAATTGTATTCGCTGTTCCCATAATAGAAAATATTAGAATAATTAACTATGCACAGACCCACATTTTCACTGTAGCAAAAACTCAGACTAATTATGGAACTTCTAAGTTTCTTGTCACACACACACACACACACAGACACACACACCGTATCCCACCAGCAATATAAATTGTTCCAATCTGTGTTGCCTATGCCACAGATAACATTTGCATGCAGGTTCTTTTCACCTATTTTCTATTGTTGATTCTTGAATTTTTGTTATTGGATACACAGTAGGCATCCACACTTAGATGCATACAGTGGTGAATTCCACACAGCAGAAATAAAATGTGCACAGGCTTGGTAGGCAAAACAAACTTTATTCATCTACTTTTAAACACAGAAATTGCATATGGATGAGCGGCAAGCAGAAGAAACCAACATGGAAAACCTTCACCAAATGGCAGAGGCAGAGAGAATCTCTGCAGCAGTACATAAAATGGCAGGCACAAGCCATTTCTGAAACTGACAAGAGCTCTGTGCAGCAGGCAGGGAAAAAGATCTGTCTTGCTGGCAACACTTGTGTTCTCCCCGCTAAAGGAACACAAAATGCCAAAACAGATCTGCAGGACATTTTATTTCTGCTGTGTGGAAATCACCAATGTGAGCACTATGGAAGTGCAAGTTTTAATATGTATCACCTATGGGGCAACAAATGCTGAAATGAGTATCATGTTTGCTTCCCTATAAATGAAATTCACAGAGATTCTTGGTTGGTCACCAGAAAGATGTAGAATTTAATCCAATAAAACTACAGAATATGTGGACTGAATAAAATGACAATTCTAAGGTCCCTTCCGCACAGCACAGGGAGAGCGGATTGCAGGTGGGATAAAACGCTCCCCTATTTTCGTGTTTGCATGCCTCTGAGCAGGCAGCAAACAAAGCCCACAGATGCAACGTGGGCTGCTACTGACCCTTTGCATGGAGGCGCAGCTTTAAAAAAACGCACCTCCCTTTGCTGGAAGGCTGCGGGCAGGATCTGTTAAAACCTGGGAAGCATGGCTGAGTAAAGTGCTTCCTGGGGCAGCCGTTCGCTTACGAGCAGCTGCAAAATGCATTAAAACAAGACAATCGCTGATAGCACAATCCTCCAATAACCTGTTTTGGGGAGGGGGAAATGCGGGGCAGTCTCGCTTTAGAGATGGGATCCATGCTAATTTTCCCCTGAAACTGTTTTTCCCCCCATCCCTAGCTCGGGTTTATTGGCCTGTGCAGAAGGGGTCAAAGACTAACCAAAACTAACAGTGCAGTCCTATGCACAAGTCACTCCAGTGTACATTACTCTAGTATACTCTAAATACATTAAATCAGTGGACTGGAGTGACTGTTTAAGATTGCAGACTGACTAATGCCTCTTCATCAATAACCTCCATCTTTCAACACTTCTAGTAACAGCTGCCCAATTTGCAATTACTGAAGCAATGACTATCTTGATGGTGGTAAAGATTCATGCCCAAACCCAATATTTGCATAATATAACAGGAGACAATGTGCTGCATGCAGTGCTTTGGGCACACTCATTAAGTTGGTCAACAAGATTCTTCCCACCTGAAAAGAGAGGTCAGTCACATCATAGATTAGTTGGATGTGTGGAGCAGGGTTGGGGCAAGCAACCCAGTACAATCTTTGGGGTAGAAGAAGAAGAGTTGGACTGACTATACACAGGTGCCCTAGCACGCCACCCCTCCTCCTTTGCATTTCACCCCTCACCCTCTTCCCTCCCTCACTCCTCTTCCCTTTCCAAATAGTGAAAAACACAGAGCTTGGAGCAGAGCTACTGTTACAAACAGCTCCCCTTGCCCCGCCATTCACTGCACAGCAGATCTGATCATTTCTGCTGTTTGTAAGGGAGGGTAAAGAGTCAGCTTTTCCCTTGCTTCATAGGGGAAACAAAACAAATGGCTCTGTGTTGTTCTTTCCTTCAGACTTTTCAGTTCCACCTCATCTTCCCTGCTCTACTTCTGTCCTTCCTGATGTTCAGGAGGTATTTTAATTTTTTTTCAATTTAGACACTTGTACAATATTAAATCTATCAAAATAATGATAGATCTAATACAGGAATATTGAAATACCCTAATAGCAAAATAATGATAGATCGAATTGGGGATCACAGGTCAATACATTAAAGAAAAAAAACACAGGCAGCTGAGCAAAATGGCCACATAGGGATTGGCTCAGCTTGGCAAAGGGTTTTCCTATGGGCAGAGAAGAGAAGGTGACATTTTCTGGAGAAGGTGGGACTGAGGGTGACGAGCCTCTCTCCCTTCCCATGGCATAAGTCCGGTGCAGCCCACTGAGGCTTCTTGGCTGCAAGGAAGCTTTTTGACTTCCCCACACTACTGTTTGGGGGTGGTAGCCAGGTGCAGCTGCAGCACTGTGACTGGGCACCAGAGCGTGGATGGGGCTATTAGACTGCTCTCTCACTGTGGCCGTTTCTGCATGGCAGCAGAAACAGCTGTCCACTGGCACAATTAATGCCGGTGGACACACAAGACTGTTTGAATGGTCTTGTGCAGGCAGCGCTGAGGTTGCTGCAACCCGCAGAGGTGGCTGTGTATGGAGCTGTGGGTCGTCCCGTTCACCTACCTCTCTGCACAGCTCTAGACAGCTGTCGGGGGTCGGAGGGCAGCGTGGGCGTGGCTCTCCAGCCATCCAGAGGTGTGCAGTGAGGAGAGGTAGGTGAATGAGAACACCAGAGGGGCCAAAAGCGGCACCCTAATGCCATTGTGTTTCACACCACGCTGGCAGGAAGATGGCACTTTTGAAAAAACTCAGGGAGCGAGTTTCAAAAGCGGCATTTTCGCGCTGGTTGGGGGGAGCAAGCACACTGGGTGCCTCTGCGAACAGTGCCCCACGGACGGTGTTTTTACCATCCCTAGGGCACTCTTTTTCTACCATGTGGAAACGGCCTCTATCATGCTAAACAGAGTTGCACCATTCTTTCTAAGTTCATTTACTTAAGTGAACTTAGAAACAGATAATGCTGCTTGAGATGGTACTGTTAAGTATCTAAACAACACCAACAAGAAGAAGTGATATTCTTCAGGGAAGGAATCTTTGGGAGATTTGCCTGAAGGTTTGGTTTCAAACATTATGAGCTTGTGAGGAGCTCTCTCTAAGAACATAAAGTAGTGAAAAAAGAAGTGCGCTCCATTGTTCCTCCAAAAGTTTTGACGTTTTTTTCTATTTAAAAAAGGTAACTGTTAGCCATCCTGACAATAGTCAGGAAAGGGTGGAGTATAAATCTAAAAAAAAAAAGAATAAATTATCCTAATCCCATCATGCTTTCTTTTGGAAAATGTATTTGTCACTCATCTAATACAATACATTTTTTTAAAAAAAGAAACCATTTTTTATAGTTGAAAACCTTCTTTTGTTGATTGTGTAGTTAATAGCATTTTTTTAAAAAAAATACTCCCCTCTTTTTCAACAATAGCAAAATGTATACTATGTCTTAATCACTTCTACGCCTCATGAGACCTAAACAGTAAATGCCACATTCAAATTTAGAACACTGTTGGCTCTTCAGATAGTTCAATGGCTTGATTATAATACAACTATTTGCATGTTCCAATTTAAATCTACTGATTCCATTATGTTAAAAAGGTACTATAAAGCTCAACTGCTGGGTGCAAGGAGAGTTTAGAAGTGGTGTGCAGCATCAAAATGCCTTTTGAACAAAATGTGTATCCCAGTGTTGTACTTCAGATGTTATACCTGAGGTGGAAGCTTTGAAGTTTTTGTTTGAAAGTTATTCTAGTTGTAAACTGGTGAAATTTTTTTAAAAATAAATTGGTTCATTCTGATGAATGTTGTTTTTTCTGATACTCTTTAGACTCTCCTTCAAATTGCTCAGGAAAACCTTCCATTTTCTTTCAATATTACTTCAGGGAAACTCCTCATTTACCAGTAGATGTGCACCTCCTCATACCTCATACCCTTCTGAAAATATTATTCTTATGGATACTGGAGATTACTAGTTTGCTTAAAGAACACTCTCAAATTAAATTTTTGATTTATCTCAGTAACAAACCTTAATTTTAAAGTTGAGCTGCCAAGGAAAGGGGAAGCCATTGTTCCAAGGAACTGATGGGTTTATCTCTAGAATATAGTTCTTTTAGAACACTGGTGGTCTTCTAACTGCATTCACATGAGGATTAGGTACAGGGACTGGGAAAATATTAAAGCTGACCTCACTAATTTGACAGGGGAACTGTATGACAACACTCCCCAAAATACAAATTCTTGGTGAGCACTGTTTAGCGATAATTGCCCTTTTCCGTTTTGTGTACCATTCATTCCTGTTGTGCCCTTTTCCCCATTAGGCTATATTGATATTGTAAATTGAGATACAAATGTGACCTTGCAGTACTGGTAGGAGGAAATCCATCTGAGGAAAACTGAATTGCTTTTACTGTACAGCAAGCTAGTAGAGGACTGCAGCTGCAGATTAATTGGGGAGCGCTCATAGTGACAACATATAACAGTCTCACATTAAATCCACTGAATGGCAGGGGAAATGATTGAGAAAGGCTGACTGCTTTTAGCCAAAGAATCTTCTAATCTGTAACCCTGTCCTTTTAGCTGTGCTTGTTTCTGAATAAAAGCCCTTCTCTATTAAACATCCATAAAGATGCAGAATCTCACATCCCCTAAATCTTTTCCCCAAATCCAATTTCAGTTACTAATGAGTGACTTAAATTACAAATATGACCAAGTTACCCCTAGCAAACAATGAAGGTAACAGAAGAAACTAATGATGAAAAACAAAAGCACAAATGATATTTATTATGTTTGAATCTGTTTCTCTTGTTCTTTCATAATGTTCTCCCTTAATTCCTTGTTCTACAGCACCATTATTTCCTGGGCTCCTTTTCCGTTCATTTTACAGTTATCTGCTTCTTTGCTCTTTTACTTCTTTCAACTGAACAAAACTTTCTTGTTTTTCCTAGTTAAACAACCCGTCTTCCCATACCAAAGCTGCGCTGCTCGTCCACATTTGATCTCTGTTCTCTTTCTCCACCAGAGGCTTCAGAAGTTAAAGTGAACATTCTATGAAATTACAGCTGTATAGTGGCTAATATGGGAAACAGGCAGCCAATATTATAGCCTCTTATGAGAATAATTATTATTCATTTACTTGTATTCTCATCATCCTGGAAACCATATTATTATAGGATATTATTATAGGATCACATGATACAGTTAAGTGGTAGACAACATGATTTTATGCACAGCGTCCCAGGTTCTCTATGTTAAGTTCAAAAGGACACAGGGCTAGGAAAGAGTTTTAGAGAGTTATTGTTGTTAAGAGTAGACCCAAGAGCATTGTCCTGGATCCACATATGGGTGGAAGCATAGTGAAAAAAGATGTGAATTGGATTATATTTAATTGCCAAGCAAGGTGTAATTTCTTCCTGCACAGCTTCTTCCACAACTCTTGGCAGGTGAACCCTGCTTAGATAATAGATGAAATGCAGGGGTGCCAGCCACTAGGTCAATACAATCTCAGACTCATCCTGGAAATGTCCCAAAGCTATTCCCATCTGAACAGCTGTTTCAGAGAAATGAACACTTGAATGGAATCCAAGCCCAGGTGGGCAGATGCCCATCTCATTAAATGGCAATGTTAAAAACCATCTCCCTCCTGCCTAATGCTTGTAGGACTGTCACTGGGATTAATTCCAAAGACCGGCTTTGAAAGCTTGGCCTTGTGTTGATGGCACTCTGGCAAAAGCAGAGGAGGAAAGGGCATATTGGAGTGAGAACACAAATCTTCTGTGGCTAAGATGTGTTACAGAAAACATTTTCACAGTTCAAGTGCCATTAAAAGCTTTCCCTTCAGGACATTTCTGTTCACTATTTCTCAGCATGGAACCAAGTTGTTTGGCTTTAGCCTCTCTGCACTTCTAAACCTTCCAGTCTTGAGGGCTCCTGTTAAATCCCAAACCAGCAGATGGATGTTCCTTTGTCAATAGAACAGCCTCCTAAGTTCATTGGCTTGCAATCAGGTGTGAAAGTGCTAATGGGTTCTTCCCCTGCAGCTTCTACAGACTGGGAGCTTTCTCGGCTTTTAAGAGTGCTGCCATTCTATGCCCTAAAACAAACAAATCACCAAGCAAATTCTCTCTGAGCAGTTTGGGAGTGAATTGGGGATTCCGAAGGACATTGACATCTTGTGACATAGTGGTACAGTGCTGTGGTGGGTAGCAAAAGTCTTTTGTTTTTGGTACAAAAGTCAGTGTAGCAAAAGTCTTTTGTTCTTGGTAGATCCCCCATGATGTGGATTGGAATTTGCTAAGCAAGAGAAAACACAGGCATAGCTCATCTGCATTAAGTGATTCTCAGAATGCACTTTTGCTGAAGACCATGAGAGTTGCCTTGTGGGATCAGACCAAAGTTTAATTGTTTTCTTTGATAAAACCCCAAGAGCTCTGCAGATGCTGCTGAATTGGAAACTGACCAGTAATCTAACTGTAGATCATTATAGTGTTGTCAATATCCCTGAAGAAAAACAAAAGTCCTGTCCTTTTAACTGCAGATGGTGTGTAGGTAATTCACCTGGTAAATAATATCCCACTAAGTCTTTACTAAACAACAAGACTTCTTTTCAAGTTCTTGGCGACACATCTATCTAAAATATTGATATTCTGTCTCTCCCCCAAAGGGCTCGAGGTAGCTTTAAAAGAATGCCCAGCAATTGACCTAACAGAAACACACAATTTAAAAATTCCACCATTAGTAATTTCACCAATATTGTCCCAACAGTGGCAACATACCAATACCATCCTATTCTCCAGACACCCACCTGAAAACTACAGGTGCCAGTGTCCAGGTGGGCCTGGGGAATCTCCTGCAATTATAGCTGATCTCCAGACTTCAAAGATCATTTTCCCCTGGATAAAATAGAGGCTTTGGAGGGTGGACTGTATGACACTGTACTCCACTGCAGTCCCTGTCTTCCCCAGGCTTTACTTCCAACTCTTCAGGAATTTCCCACCTTGGAGCTGGTAACTCTGCCCACCTTCACCTCCTGCAGAAGGCTATTCTAGTTCAGTGGTGCTGCAGCCAAGAAGACATGGGCTAGAGCAGAGAAGGATCACGTTTTCTGGAGAGATGCAGGGGAACTGCAAGTGTGTTCCCCTGCACCTCCCCAGGGAAAACTGTATCCTACCATTTTTTCACTAGCAAAGGAGGGAGAAGGAGATCTTTTAATGACAGAAAAGGCTACGTTGAGGGCTGTGGGAGCTGTGTGGACAAAGGAAAAGGGGCTCCAATGAGGAGGGAAATTGTATGGGAAGGCTGGTGGGTCCAATCTAAGGTCCTTCTGCCCAGAGGTGGGATCCAGCAGGTTCTTACAGGTTCCCGAGAGGTTACTAATTATTTGTGTGTGCCGAGAGGGGGTTACTAATTGGTGATTTTGCCACATGATTTTTGCCTTAGTTACGCCCTCCTCTCAGCAGCAGTGCGCAGAACTTGAAGCAGTCTAGCAGGAGGTGCACCGGCGTGCGTGGTAGCCTGTGCCTGAGTGCCCAAGGACTGGCGCAGTGGCTGCGTCCTTGCCACAGCCCCGCCTAGGAATGCCCCACCCCCGGAATGCCCGGCCACGCTCCCGTCGTGCCCCCAGCCCTATTGGTGCTACGCCACAGTTTGAATCCCACCACCATGAGAACCTGTTACTAAATTTTTTGGATCCCACCACTGCTTCTGCCCAACATTGATCTGAAAGACAGATTATCAGATTTGATCCAGGAAACCTTGGGTCTAAAGGTAGACTCACCCAAGAAGCTGCTCAACTATGTGATCCTATGCAGTTACTGCAATCTAAGCCCATTGAAATGAATGGTTTACACCGGATTTACTTTCCTTAGGATAGCACCTTAAATTATTTTGGGACAGTTACACTCTCTAGCTTAAAAAAAATATAATAAAAAAATAGAATAACACTCAGGTTATTTGAGGTAGACATGCAAACATGATTAAAATGATGATTAAGAATAATAATAAAGTATGTCTCTACACAATCCTTTTGAATTCAAGATTTTGCAATATGTATATGCTGGTATAATTGGGGTATGCTGGTTTAATTTGAATGTTGGAAAGACTACCTTATTTTTAAAAAGCAATAACAAAAACAGGGTCTTCAAATATTTGCTTTACTTTTGCCTTAGAGATAAGTTATTCTTTTTTCAGTGACTTCTTCCAACACCTCATATTTTCAAGTAGTCTGTCAAGCATCATGATTTGCACTTGCTTTATCTTTCCCCACCCTAATTTAAAAAAAAATGTGTAAGGCAATTATAGCCTTCTTTAAATAGAGCTGTATAATGAGAAAATGCTTTCCATAATTAAGAGGAGAGAGAAATCAAGAACTTCCTGGCAAAAATGAATTCCCATTTCTCCTATTTGAGTAGGAATTTCTTGTGAATTACACTGCAATGTGAACTCCATTAATTTACTCTAAAATTTAGTAAGATTAGTTTGTTTCTCCATAGTGTGGGCAGTTGGGGCTACCCTTCCCAAATGCTTACTCTACTACATGTATGGATGTCACAGGTTTGGGATTCCTTATTTATTTATTCATTCATTCATTCATTCACTCATTCACTCACTCACTCACTCACTCACTCACTCACTCACTCACTCACTCATTCATTCATTCACCTTGGTGGTGAAATAACATCTCACTCCACATGTAGTTTGTATAAAAGTTACAGCATTGGAACGGAAATGTTTAATTTGCATTCTGCTAATTCTCACAGGTCGATTCCCCACTGAGGATTAGATGCGTGCTCATCACACAAAATATCCAGGTTTCCAACAGAACTCCCCACTGCACCAGTGCCGAACATGCCTTCATCCCTTTTCTGGTGCTCCCCCGCGCCCAGCACATGTTATTTTAGAACCTAGAAGAAAGCAGACCTTTTCAAAAAACATGTGGGCAATCTGGAGCGGTGGGGAAGTTGTGGGGGTGAATCCGGATTAGTTTTTCCCGCCACTGGTAGTGATGTGGAACCTCCCATCCAATGAGAACGCAGTGGCTGTACGCGATGCGCGTGCAGCCTTTTTTTTCACGGACTGGAGATCCACGTGGATACGAAGCAACATGGGGCCGGTTTTGACTCACTCAGTTTGATTGACTCAGTAGAAGGCAATAGAAAGCAGGACTACATGTCGTATCCACATGGATCTGACTACATGGAGGTGCGCGGAAACGGGGCTTTGCTTTAATCACCCGTTTTTCGTCTCCACATAGAGTTGTTGTGCGCCTGCTCGTGAAGAAGTGGATCAGCAAGGTTAAAAATAAAAAATCCTACCCCAACACAACACAGGGTAGCCCCTGAGTGGATCACTTGTCCAATCTGCCTCAGTGGGGAATCCTTCATTGCTGTTGTGTTTCTGGGAAACCGTGCTCAAAAGGTCCATGTTTTTCCCAAACCAGTTAGTATCTACATTCATTTTTCCAGCGGGGAATCAACCACAGACTAGTTTACTTCTGATTGAAACAAGACAGGCAGCAAGAGAGTGTGCCCACATTATCTATATGAATGTCCAAAGTTCAAGGCCTGCCTTTATTGTAAGAGGACAACATATATAGGGCTTTTCAATCAACCTAAAAATCTTTATAACTAGATATGTTAAGGCCTAGTAAAAAAAAAATGGGAGAAAATCAGCCAGGAGGGACTGTTTCATGAGTGTTTTTAAAAAAAAACAGCAGAAAATGGAATTTTGGGTAAGTACTATGTATAATAAAACAATAAATTATTTTCTCATGTGGAATAAATGGCATGCTTTTGAAAACATAGTTTTAGTCACTCAGAATATTTTCATATATTCTAGATGCTCCTGCTGCAATGGCCCTGTTTATGTGTGTTGTTATGCAGTTCTCAAATGGAAACTAAGATCTTGTAATGTAGTATTGTAAGATTTTAAATTGATTAAATAAATATATATTCCCCCCACATTGTTTTTCCACATTTGTCCTGAAACTGTGGAATGTCCCCATGTTTGTAGAGGCAAATCTTTTCTGTACATGGC
Organism: Sphaerodactylus townsendi; assembly: GCF_021028975.2. Classification (NCBI taxonomy): domain Eukaryota; kingdom Metazoa; phylum Chordata; class Lepidosauria; order Squamata; family Sphaerodactylidae; genus Sphaerodactylus; species Sphaerodactylus townsendi. The sequence goes on along the minus strand of NC_059425.1, from coordinate 41,387,675 downwards.
CCCATTATGTAAGGTCATGCTCAAAATTTGAATGAATGAGACACCTTTCATAGAAATTATACACTTTGTTTTGTTTACAACAACATTTGTTTCCTACTTTTGATTCTTACGACTAGCAAACTCTATGTGGTTTGGCAAGTCACAACCTGCAGGTCAGCTGTCACTTGGATCATTCTCATATTAGGCATTTTCAGGTGTTCTCTAGATGCTTCCATAAATATCTTTTTGGTGGTGTGTGTATTTTTAAAACGAGTGAAATGCTGACACAGCCCTTACTCAGAAAACTGAATCATGATTCTCCATGATCCTTGTGACTGCAATTACACAAGAGATTGGGCTTCCTAATACCATTAATAGTACATTGCCATTCTTGCTTCCTGTAGCCTTTGAATAAATGTGCATGCTGAATTATGCCCAGATAGACATTTTGACTCTGATGTATGAGGGGCCTGAATGTTTTATTAATAATACAAAGCTATATATTACTAAAATATTGATGCTTTATTGTGGCATAAAAACTCTACCTCGACTTTGATCTCATCATATTGGCATGCCTGTCTTTATGCCTGTTATTATTGTGAGCCTACTTTTGATGTAACATTATTCCTTTAATATCACATAACCATATTTCTATAATGTAACTTATCTGCATTGCACATTATGAAAAAAGTGAAGGGAGGTGGATTAATTTAAGGAAGCTGGATGCTTTGATCATATAAGCTTCCTCTAGTAATTCAGGCATTGAAATAATTTCCCCAGTCTCTGCATTAAGCACCAGCAACTCGATTTTATATTATTGAAGCAAGGTCTCTATATGACAGGGCATCTGAGGATGAAGGGCATGCTTTACTCAATCCCCAAAATCAAGCCTGAGATCCTTCTTAATGCTCTATTTGGACTTAAATGGCACACAGATTTACAAATGGACCTCCTTTCACTTTGATTCCAAGGCAGTATCTCAGTTTAGATTATTCTTCCAGTCATGGTTTGGAGATTTATAAATGAGATGCTGGCTCAAACACTTTGCCTCTTTTCTCTTGTATGACTTCCCATTCAGATTCTTATTAACCAGTCATCATAGTTTGTCATTTTGTCCAAATCAGCAAACTCTGGCCCTTTCCACACAGGCCAATAAAAGCAGGGGAAAGGCGGGTTACATGAACCTGCCCTCACCCATTTGCACAGCAGGCAGGCTGGGGGGAAAAAGTCATCAAGGAAGAACAAGGAAGCAGGTTGGCCGGCGCATGCGCCTTTGCATGAAGGTGAATCTTTTTTGTTCTTCCTTGTCGACGTTTTTCCCCCATCCTTCCTGCAAAGTGCAGGTAGGACCGATTCTCCAGGCCATGATACAGCCCGTTTCTCCTGCGTGGCTCTGCAGATGGGAGCCAGGGAAGGGTTTTCCGAGAATTGCGTTATGTGTGATTCTGTTGTTCAAACGTGCCTTGCAGCAGTGGCAGTTCACTCGGCCATGGCTGCAAGCTGTGTTAAAACAAAAGAATCACACATAATGTGGTTCTCAAAAACCTGGGGGGGGGGACGTGGAGTGGATCCGCGTTAGCATCAGTATCCATGTGAAGTCCCCCACCCCACCCCACCCCGGGTTTTTTTACCAGTGCTATCCTGGTTTAACTGGCCCATGTGGAAAGGGCCTCTGTTAAGTAACCCAAGCCAGAATAAGAAATAGCATTGTTAAGAGGAATTCTCTTAATTACTCTTTACCCAGTTTCTCCTTGAAAGCCAACAATCTGTTTTATTTTCCTCTTTTAGACATTTGAATTGATTCCATTTTGTTCAACAAAGAAATCTGAATTGAGGAGGAGCATAAAGAGAGGGTCTACAGAATTTCATTCTGCAGACATTCAGAGGCAAGTAATGTCCTCTGTTGCCCTCTTCTAGGACACCCTGTAGTAACATCAAGAAATTCATCAATTCATCAAGATTGCCTTAAGTCAAAAGTGACTTCATGGCACATAAGTTGGAAGTAACATGATAGCACTATCACACACGCACACAAAAACAAATAAAAAGGTTCAAGGTTCAATTCCTATCATCTCCAGGGAATAACCTGAAACCCTGACAGCAGCTGCCAGTGAAAGTACATACTGAGCTAGATGAGCCAATTAACTTATAGTATAAGGCACCTTCATATATTTATGGATGCAGGAAGATGTAGCAAGAGAGAGGCTTTAGCCTGTTGGAAGGAAAGCACAGTAAGCTCTTCCTATGTTATCTAACTTTGCAGGACAGAAGTTAGAAGAGAAGAGTTTGGATTTATATCCCCCTTTCTCTCCTGTTGGAGACTCAAAGGGGCTTACAATCTCCTTTCCCTTCCCCCCTCACAACAAACACCCTGTGAGGTGGGTGGGGCTGAGAGAGCTCCGAAAAGCTGTGACTAGCCCAAGGTCATTCAGCTGGTGTGTGTGGGAGTGCACAGGCTAATCTGAATTCCAAGATAAGCCTCCACAGCTCAAGAGGCAGAGCGGGGAATCAAGCCCGGCTCCTCCAGATTAGAATGCACCTGCTCTTAACCACTATGCCACTGCTGCTCCTAATGCTCCTAAATTAGCCAATGAAAAGCTGAAGTCAAGTTTTGGGTTTTCCTGATCCCAAATGTTTAGTCTGAGGCAGTAAATTAATAAAATAACAACCAACTCAAAGCATAACAATCATCATACTGAACATTCTGGAAATGTTAGGATAATTAGTTTCCTTCCAAATTATTTAATGAATTGGAAGGACTTCCTTAAAGTGTTTCATTGCTACTTCTATACCTATATCTCCTAATGTGCCAAAGCCCATTCCTCCTGCAACGTGAAAGTACCATTCAGTGGGAGAATGAGAACAAGCCACTCAGACATACACCCATTAAAGTTATTTCCTCAAGACACTCACAAAGGAAAAATTTCTCTATAGGTTCACGCACTCTCATGCAGATCCTCAGTAATCCAAAGCAATTTGCTTGCAACTCTTCATATTTACGATAAAACAAAGGCATTTCAAAATGACAATGTAACTCAAGGGGCGCGGCTAGTATGAAATTAATCAGCTCCCCTGGGTTCCTTGGGCACTCAACTGCTTCTTCTACTTCATAACGATTAACTATATTTCTTACAGTTTATGATCCAGCTGAGACCTACTGTATATACAGCTTAGGCAGACAGCTAATCTATCCCCACAGCAAATACAGCATTTCAACTGGGTTTTAGAAAGTGCACATACAGCAAAGGCAAAGCATTTTCACACAGGTTCTTTCTTATGTTGACAGATTAATTATCAGCCATTTAGAGCTGAACCAAAGAGGCACCACAAACCCAACATCAATAAAAATTTCATCCCATCTGAATAATCACAATCTGGATAAAAAGTCCTCTTTGATTTCAATTGACAACAAAGAAAGCGAATAAGATATACAAGCAACAAAATGGGAATAAAATGATTGAGTGAACTGGATAGCCAAATGATTCCAAATGATATTATATATAGCTACAGTTAGGTGCCTAGAGCAGGGGTAGGGAACCTGCAGCTCTCCAGATGTTCAGGAACTACAATTCCCATCAGCCCCTACCAGCATGGCCAATTGGCCATGCTGACAGAGGCTGATGGGAATTGTAGTTCCTGAACATCTGGAGAGCCGCAGGTTTCCTACCCCTGGCCTAGAGGGACTGCATATGTGAAGAGAAAATTGTCAGGCCTGAAGACACTGGGAAAGCATTCCAGAGACAGAGATGTGGCTGAAGGGAAGGGTGGGGTTAGAAGGGAAGTTAGAAGGGAAGGGTGGGGTTGAATCAGTAAGTAAGTAAGTAAGTAAGTAAGTAAGTAAGTAAGTAAGTAAGTAAGTAAGTAAGTAAGTAAGAGAAAAACAAAGAGAACACTGGTGGAACTGGGGGGGGGCAGAAAGAGCAGACAACACAGATGCCATTCACCTAGGTTACATGGGGGCACATTTGGGCCCCCTGCCCCCTGTAACCCTGGCCTTCATCCCCTGGCTTATAAAATATTGAAGTTCATATTATTTCTCATACCATGTGCTGCAAAAATGCCAGATTCCATTTTTGTATGGGTGGATAGCAGAGTGTCCCAGCCGAGAGCAAGCCTAAGGCAAAACAGCCTGTTTTCAGAAAGTTAATCTATGAGTTTCCCCAGCCAACTATCTGGACCTCTCATAAAAAGGACATGCATCCTTGATTATCTTACCCTACCAGAATACTTCATTGACATAATGGAACATCCCCATCTCCTGAACGCCACACCTCGCTAAGCTGCTTTTGGAAGCTCCCCGATAATGTGCTTTTGAGAAAACCTTTCTCCAAACCATTGCTTTCTCCCTACATTTCCTCAACTTATTGATACACTTTCCCTAAATCCAATCAATCCCTTCCTAATCTGATGCCTCAGCCAAATTTGAATAACCTAAGTGGAGGCTCCAAAGAGTTACTCTGCATAAAGCCATTCTGTGCTTCCTGATTTAATCTAAGAGCAATTGACTCCATTGTCCCAGGATTTAGAATAATAGATAGAGCATTTTGATTAGCTCAAGTCAGCAAGTCCAGCATGGGAAATTCCAGAGAATTTAGGAAAACGAAACTTAAACTTACCTGTTCCCGCCCCTACCTGCACAAAAGGGAGTAAAAATACTGTGCACCCCAACTCCAGTGCTCAATACCAGCCTGTACCTCTCTTGGTCTACTTGGGTTGAGACATGATATTGTCCTTCGCCTGGATTCAAATGCTGGTCATTTGAATCCTTGCCTTCTCCAAGATCTTCTTCTGCAGATTCAGGTAACGTATAAGTCCCCTGCCTTCCCCAAAACTCCTACTCTATCATCCCACCTATCTTTCCTACCTATCTATATACTAGGAACTGTGTGTATGTGCCTTAACGTCTCACTGTGTGATTGTTTGCAACCAAAATTTATATAAAAATATTTAAACTACAATTGGTCTTTTGTGAATTCTCTGCAGATACGTTTCAAGCTGTTTCTTGTATACATAGTCTTAAAAGATCCCTACCCAACCTGCCTCTCGCATTGCCAAGCCGAGTTATTTTCCCCATTGCTACCTTAAAATTGTTGTGTGCTGTTACACTCTTAGCAGCTGGTAGAAATTCCTTAGAAATAAGTTCACAACCTGTGAAAGCTGGGTAACACCCCGCTCCTCTCTGTGCCAAGTCCTTGGTTGAACTCTCCCCTGCTACCAAACTCCCCATCACCATCGAACTCTCCACACCACAACCACAGCTACTACGCCATGGCCCCAAGAGAACCCCCCCCCAAAAAAAACCTTTTCCTCCTCTGAGCAGTGCCAGCAGGCAACACGCTTGGGGTGGAGTTAACACCAGGGAAGTAGTGTGCCCTCCCTGGCTTTAACCCCGCTCCCAGTGTGTTACTGGCTGGCATTGCTTGGAAGAGGAAAAGGATTTTTGAGGGGGGGTTTTATGGGGGTGGCGGGAGAAGTGCAGCAGTAGCAGGGGGAGTATGGTGGAAGGCAGGAAAGTTCGGCTGAGGGCTGGGCGAGGCATCCAGGGCAAGCCCTGGGCACCATTTTATGTCAATACTCCACTGAAAGGGAATGAACTGTATGAAGCAAGAATGGGCAAACAGAGCAGTTGATGGGCAGAATGGCCATGGAGAATAAGAGCTGAATTCTACCAGCTCTCTTATTAGTGAGAAGTGTTACGCTGGAGATGAAAACCTGTTCCTTGTTTGTTTATTTATTTAGAAATTTATAATCTGCCTTTTTCACTGGTAGAGAATCAAAGTGACTTTCAAAATTATTCTTGTCTCCCTCATTCTATGTCCGGTCTGGTGTTAACCCATCTCAAAGCAAAATGTCACATGCCTAGGAGCTGGAACATATGATTAGAAGGTGGAATTTTTCTTGAATTGTGTCATTTCAGACTCATAAATGGAGAACTGCATCAGTGAAGACCCTCTCTTTTCAAATGAGCTGCTGTACAAACAAATACAGCACATCAGGGAGAAAGCCAGATAGACCCCTTTTCTCCCATCTGCAGAAAATTAATTGAGTGTATGATATATTTCTCCATTCTATGGTTCAGTCTGTTATCATTTTCACTATTCCATAATATCAATTGAGTCTTGCCCAGTTGAGTTTAACAAAAATAGTTGTTTTTATAACCAGCTTTTCTCTACCATAAGGAGTCTCGAAGTGATTTAAAATCACCTTCCCTCCTCCACCAACAAAAGGTACCTTGCAAGGGCTGAGAAGGTTCTGATAGAACTCTGACTGGCCCAAGGTGACTCAACAGGCTTTATGTGAAGGAGTGGGGAGTCAAACCTGGTTTTCCAGATTAGACTTCACTGCTCTTAATCACTATACCATGCTGCTCATATAAGGACATTTAGGACTACTTAAGTCCTTAAGAGTGGGGGCAGAAATGTGCTGTTGCAGTTCTTAAGTATTTCTCAGAAAATGCTAAGGCATTTATACTTGTAAATTACAGTAATGTGTCAAATACTACAACTTTGTATTCCAACTAAATTATACTTAATACATTTTATATTAACTAAGCAGTTTAATAGTGTTTGTTAACAAATATGTTATATACTTCAATGTTTCACAAAATTTCTATTTTTGTCCTGGTAGATGACAAAAAAATTGATATTTTCCATGTCTTTCAAAGAAATTTTACATCTCTGGTTGTAACTTTGCCTTTATTTGATTTATTACAGATTTATTAATCAAAATATGTCCTATACAGAAGCTATGGATTGGTGAAGTAATACTCAACCCTGAATGGCATGACCTGGGAAATGAATGTGCCCTGACTTGAACAAACAACTGCTTTCAATTAGAGAGAAGCATTTTCTATTTTCTTGTTCCTTAAAATTGGGTTGCGAGAGCAACTTCCCCCCAGCCATTCAAAGCTGTCATAATTGGCGCTTGAGAGTGGGACCAAATGACCTTCGCAGTCCTGCAGGGATCATACAGTCCTTGGCAGCCATACATAACTGGTGCTTAGCCAAGGACAACATCTGCTCATTTTAAAAACCAGTATTGAAGAACTTGTTTAGGAGTTAAAAGACTTCCAATCAATATCTCATCATTTGCTGCAGTTTCTCCTGGGAAGAAAGGGTGGAGCTAATTATTTTGTGGAAGACATAGTATAAATCAGGAGATGGGACTGTGCCTTTTGCCCCATCTGATCTAATATGCCTTTCCTGTTCATGCTTGCAGTATTCAATTCTTTGGTACCCAGTTCTTCCCCTTTGCCTTTTGTCAGGTTCTACCCACTAGAAATTAATCAGACTAAGCTTAAACTAAAGTAGGCTAGGTGGATATTATTGACCACAATTCGGATCTTTACTGACACTGTAAAACTACTTAAAGAATTTAATGTCATCTGGAATGACATTTTAATCTTTTACTGTTGTTATGAACCTAATGTATCATTTTTGTTGATGAGGTTTTGATTTTGTCTGCTGCTCTGAGCATGGCTGTTGGGTCTGACAGAGGTGGATATTAAGTTGCATAAGGGATGAACAATTTCTCCTCTTCCAGTCTGTTGTTCTGAACCTTTGTTCTGTGCTCTGCTTCTTCTCCTTAATTTCTGTTTACATAGGAGAATTTCTAAAATTAATTCCAGATTTGGAACATGATCCGGGTGCTGCAATTTTCAGTTTCTTTGGTTTGTTTGTATTCTTTCCCATCTCTATAATATTCATACATATGTGCACTTTGACGAAAAAGTCTACAACTCAGCAAAATCAATGCAATTGTACATGTAAGTTTCATTTTATATGATGTTTTACTGACATGCACATGTGCTGTTGTTGAGCAGAAGCAAAAACTTAAATGAGGCTATTTAATCTATAACACTTAGAAGCAAATATTTTTCTGCTCCTCCATGAAATTAAATATTTTAATGGTTTTATATTTGCCACCATGTGGATCCTGACAGGGAGAAAGGCAGAATAAATACATAAATAAATCAGGCACCCTGAGTGTCTTATGCTTCTGAGGCTCCTTGCTTATAGTATGTAGCATAAATGAAAGGGGTCTTGCATGTGTAGTTTCTGTTGTATGGCAGACATCCATACTAAGTACATTTTCACCGGATGCTCAGGAGACTGCTGTAACAGCTGCTATGGAAGCAGAAGGAAGTTTCACACACACACAAAACCTTCCTGTTGCTACTGCCAGACAGGTAAGCAGGAAGGAAGCAGGGAGAGACAAGATTTTTTTCCAGCATGGAATTCTTCTCAGGCAAAGAGCTTTCAGAACTGTAACTAGGGATGCCACAAACTTCCCAGTTTGGTTTATAATCTGTGAGTGTTAAACAAGGAAAGGTCTTCTGCAGAGGTGGGATCCAGCAGGTTCTCACAGGTTCCCGAGAGTAGGTTACTAATTATTTGTGTGTGCCGAGAGGGGGTTACTAATTGGTGATTTTGCCATGTGATTTTTGCCTTAGTTACGCCCCTCCTCTCAGCAGTAGCGTGCAGAACTTGAAGCAGTCTAGCAGGAGGTGCACCAGCGTGCGTGGCAGCCTGCGCCTGCGTGCATGCTTTCCCACCCAAGGACTGAGAGCAGTGGCTGTGTCGCCCCACTTGCACGAAGCCTTACCCAGGAATGCCCCACGGAATGCCAGTCACATCCCCGTCCATGCCCGCTACCCCATTGGCGCTACACCACAGTTTGAATCCCACCACCATGGGAACCTGTTACTAAAATTTTTGGATCCCACCACTGGTCTTCTGCCACTCAAGGATGTGACTAGATTGCACTGAGCAGCTTCAACAGCTCCCAGTTTGCAGCTCTCTACTAGCGAGAAGCTGACACACAGCTGATTAGGGATCAAGTACCAGTCTGGTTCTTATCTGCCTTACCCACACAGCAAAATCACTATACCCTGTAGCTGTAAATGGAAGCTCTTCTCCCCCTCCCCAAGCTTGGCAGGGCAGAGGTAATACTTTTTGATCTCTGCTGTGCAAAAAGAAGAGTAGAAAGAGTTTGCTTACTTCCCCTTCCTCTAAACTTTCAGTTTTCTGCACATTATTTTGTGCCACCCAGAGCTCAGCTAACTGGGGTGGGCAGGGTATAAAGAAAAAAAAAATCATTCATTTCATGCACTGCAAAAAGGAGAAGGGAAAAGAAGTGTATCTTTCTCCTTTTCTGTGTAGCTCAAATTGACAGTTTAAGCTGGGGGGGGGGAGGAAAATTGGCTGGGCTTGATCTACCCCTCAAATCTGATGCACAATAGTCTGGTAACAATGTCTGAGGGCTGAGAGATCAGAAAAACCCAACTTCTAGCTGATCATCATTTTGCTGGGGACTGGTAGGTATGCAAACTATATAAAGAAAAGGGCTGGCTTTCCACTGAACCCCCATGAGAAGTTGATTTCTGATGGTTGCAAGCAGTGGTGGGATTCAAATAATTTAACAACCGGTTCTGAACTTCTGGTGGTGGGACTCAGTGGTGGGATTACAACTGGTTCTTCAAACTAGACAAAAAATTAGCTACCAGTTCTACCGAATAGGTGCAAATAGGCTGAATCCCACCACTGGTTGCAAGTTATCTTGATCCTGTGAGTACCCTGGAACAGGCTGTGAGCAATCGAACAGCTACTGATAAATTGACAGCCTGGTTGCCAATGGTGAACAGGAAGTGATTCAAATTGGTAGGCTGTAATGTTCACTTTTGATTGAAAGTGACTCTCTTTTTTTGGCATCAAGTCACTGCTGACTTACGGTGATCCTGTAGGATTTTCAAAGCAAGAGACTTGGGAGGTGGTTTGCCATTACCTACCTCTACATCATGACCCTGGTATTCCCTTGGAGGTCTCCCACTTAAATACCAGCAAGAGTGTGTGACTGGTCTTAGGTCACCCAACAAGCTTCGATGGCACGCTTGGCATCTCAGGTCCTAGTCTGACACCTTAACCACTACAGCCAGGGGTCTGCAACCTGCAGCTCTCCAGATGTTCATGGACTACAATTCCCATCAGCCCCTGCCATCATGGCCAATCGGCCATGGTGGAAGGGGCTGATGGGAATAATGACTATTATTTATTTATTTATTTTTATTATTTCATTTTTATACCGCCCTCCCCCGGAGTCCATGAACATCTGGAGAGCCGCAGGTTCAGGAACATCTGGAGTCCATGAACATCTGGAGAATTGTAGTCAATGAACATCTGGAGAGCCGCAGGTTGCAGACCCCTGCACTACACCATGCTGGTTCTCTAAAGTAACTATTACTAGCCTCTGAAATTCACAATACAAACCAAGTAAGTATGTTCTTCAGCAAGACCACTAAATATTACACCTACATCATAGCCAGGATCATAAATCATGTCTGCATTCAAATGTAGACCTTCCACTGATTTCAATTAGTTTATATACCATCTTTCACATAATCTTACTGTGATTGGTCTTTACCTAGCCCTATATAATCTCCCTTCTTTCAGTTTATACCTAGAAAAATATTGTTGGTCTCTAGGGTGCTACTGGGCTCAAATCAAGCTAACATGCTGGTCAGAATCCTGAAAGATCCATAGTGGCTTCTGGATACCATCAGTCCTAATTCTTCCTCCTTCTCTTACATATTTGTCTTTCTTAACAAGACTGCATTCTGTACCATGGACTTTTGCCTTTCTTTCTGACCTGTTTATCTCTTGCCTCAGCTAAACGTCAGGGCCTTCAGCTGTAAAGAACACTGAATTGTCAACCTCCAGGTGGGACCTGGAGATCTCCCAGAATTACAACGAATCTCCAGACTACATAGATCAGTTCCCCTGCAGAAAATAGCTTCTTTGGAGGGTGGACCCTACAGCATTATACCCGCCTGAGGTTTCTCCCCTGCCCAAACTCCACCCACCCTAGAGGTCTACTTCCAATCTCTGGGAATTTCCCAAACCAGAGCTGGCCATCCTAAAAATATACCTTCTGAAACAGCCTTGGAGGGAAAGATTGCAAGTAGAGGACGCTGCATCTCTAGAGTTGGCATGCCACAAATTACTATTTGCAGAGAATTAGAGGAGTTCATGCCCAAAATTTGGTAATGTATTTTTTTCCCCTTGGGCACCATTCATGTGGCAGGCTACACATATTTCACATAAATAAATACAATCTAAATAAGCAATAAGCTCATTATTAGCAACTGATACAATTTCTTTAACCTTTTCTCTTTTTTAAAAAAATAACTATGTAGCTATAATTTGAGATGACCCAAATGAGTTTTGTTTTGTTTTTTTGCTGGAAATTGGAAATAACCTAAAAATTAGTAGAAACAGGGATATCTTCTGGAATTTTTTTTCCATTTCATCAGAAAGGTTTATTGCAGACAAAGTTCCAAGCAGGAGAATTTCATCTGGCCTTAATCAACAGCAGGGAGCCCGAAACCAGCAAGAGTGTTTCGCACAAGGAGATTAATAACATCGTGTTTTTGGAATGTGATAAAGCAGATGGAATGATATTCTGCAAAAATGACATTCAGAGGTTTTACACCACAGGCAAATCAGTTAATAACACTCCAAGCAGCAGAAGGATCAAAGAAAGAGCATTTTTCATCTAGCCCAGTGTCTGGTAAACAACTGCTTCCATGGTTCATGAGTTCCATTTTTGTAGATGTTCTGCTTTTGCAAAAGTCAATTTATCTGAAAAATATAGCACGGTGAGTCAGCTCAAGGTGTTTGCAATACTTTTTCCTCTGAGGGTTGCACATCAAAGATTTATAGTGGGTTATGAGAAACAATGCTGAACTGACAATGCAGTTGATGCAAAGGAGTGGCTCCCAAGCCTAGGGGGGAAAATTAGATCATTATTAACCAAGTGTACTTGGAGGAAGGGGGTAATGCATATTTACTACAGGTCATAAAATCTGAAAAATGTCTTAATTCTGTGCAAATAGATGCTGGGACAATCAGAAAGTTTATAGACAGGCAGCTTGTGCATTTTAAACTGTAAAAGGATCGTTGAGTTACTGGTGCAGCAGAAACAGGCTTTCCTTTAGGTAAGAAGCTTGTGACTGATCCGTGGCTGGCCTGTGCATGCACAATCCCTTTGTGTGGAATACACAGAAGTAAAAAGGGGAAAAGTTTAAGCTTGCTTGCAAAAAGGTGCTAGAGTGCACTGACAATTACAAGACACTTTTTTTTCTGGTTAACATTATAATTCTAAACAAGCTTGCCAAATGAGGATAATCATCATTACTAACCAGGTCATTACTAACCCATGGTCATTACTAACCTCCTTATCATTACACCAGGTCATTACTAACCCATGGGATTCACAACATTTACTAGGCAAACTATGTTACATTTACAGGGTGGTTTGCAATTGCCTTCCCCTCTCATCTACACTTTACCTCCAGCAAGCTGGATACTCATTTTATCAACCTGGGAAGGATGAAATGCTGAGTCAATCTTGAGCTGGTTACCTGAAACCAACTTCTGTTGGGATCAAACACAGGTTGTGAGAGACCTTTCACTGCAGCATTGCAGATTACCACGCTTCACCATGGTGTTCCAATTGTGGGGACAGACCAGAATGTGTATAAATTGTATTTAATCAAGAAATATGGAAAATCCAAATGAACCAAAGAAGCTAAGAATCAAAATGGGAGCTTCTGTGTAAGTGACCAAAGCCATTTTGCAATGGGTCAAAAGGCATGTTACCAACACATCAGTGACTATGCAGGCAAGCAAGATAACATCTTTATTATCTTGGCACTAAAGGGGCCAACACTTGACTATGAAAATATGCATTTTATAACTTTGGTTTTTGGGTTAGAAATAGAATGTGATTAGTTAAATTACAAAGTGTTTTTCTATATAGTTAAATGAACACATAAATGATAATGAGAGATTCACATGTATTAGTATTTTACTATAATTCTATTGTGTTAGAATCAATATTTGTAAATCATGTTTTAACATTTCAAACTGGGGAATTGTTAGAATCATTTCATGCTGGGAGAGAAGGAAAGTTTTATGATCCTAAAGAATCCTGCATTGCCTAAGGACAGCTCTCTCTCTGGGAGCAACTTAACAAAACAGGTTTTTCTTGGAGACAGAGGCTAGCTTTATGGCAGCCCTTTGCATATGCCTAGAGGGCCATAAGCTAACAGCATGTAGTGTTTGAGTAACAGAAGGAATGTGAATATACGTAGAATAAGGGGCTGTCTTCATGTGACCAGGAGACAGATCTGATCCAATGGGGTTTGAACACACATGCTTGTAGCACGTAAAAGGAGTATGGGTTAATACGTGAGTAAGGGGATGGATTGTGTGACGTCTTTGCATCTAAGGTTCTTCCTCTACTGGGTGTGCCTCTTTCGAGAGCCACCCGGGAGGGGTCAACTTCCTGTAACGTTCTAAATTCTGTGTCTCTCAATTGGGAGCACTTTAGAGCGTGTCTCTCCTGGGGAGAGTTCACATGCTGTTATCTTATCTAAATTCTTCTAATTAAACTTTCTGTTTTTTTCTAATGTCAGATGTCTTTTGCTTTTATTTCTAACTTAGTTTTTCTTAAAACTAACTCAGCTGTGTAGGACCAGAAATGCGGTCCTGGCCCCACACTAACAAGCAAAGTTACACACCTCTAAATCCACAGAAGTCGACACATTTAGAAAGGTATAACTGCTTCAGATGACACTGTAACACTAGCATACATAAATTATCATTGTCATTAAAACTGTTCAATATTATATAATGTACACATTTAAAATACTGTGTAAGGTCTGATCTCCTAAGTCTTCAGAAAACACAGCCTCGGGTTAAATATTTAAGGCATCGCCTGCCATGCTCTGGCCTCTTTCAAGGCTTTGGGAGCGAGCAGACCCACCCTCCCTCCCTTTGGTTAAAGCAGGTTGGTTTGGTTTATTTGGTTGTTAATTTGCTTTTGTCACAACCTTTGGTGCTGGGTATAGCGGCATAGAAGCACACACATCCTTTTGTAGGAGGCTATTGCTTGCTATGTGCATCGGACCCCCCCCCCAGCAGTTGGGGTCTCCCATATAAAGAGGTCTAGTCGCTGCGGGTGTGTCTCCATAATACCTCAGCCACGTGGAAACTGCACAGAGCGACATTTTTTGCCACTACCCCGGCAGGAAGGAGATTTTCGCGCATAATGGGGGCATAAGCTCAGGTGGCACCTAGTAACTTTCTGAGATTGGGGACAGTGCCGGGTTCAGCAGACAGGCTTCCCAGTGGCTAGGATGTGCCCCTTATGCTCACCTAGCTTCCATGTTACATAATAAAAGGGCTGTGGCCAAATTTTATTCCAACGTAAAGTTGTATTGTATTTTTTAAACGCCAAAGGAAACTCCATGGAAATCGATTACACGCATGGGGATTTTGTGCAGCTTTGGAGAGAGGAACTTACAGAAGGGCTTAACTAAAAGAATTAACACAAATAGATGGTTGGAATATCCTTGCTACAAAGAAGATTTTTGGAAGTCAAACTGCAGTGCTGAAGAAGCATTGTGCATTTGGACTGTTATTTAAAAAATTAACTGAAAGCACTCTGTTCTGTTAATTACTCTAAATACCCCCCATGGGGCAGAAGGGGAGGGGAACCATGAGGGAACCTTGGGCAATATTTGTAGAGCTCTAGAAATTGAGTTGTTTATTCTCGGCATTTTGGCCAGTGTTCATAGAGATTACACTGGTGGGCCGGGGGGAAGGGAAAAAAAAACTGATTTGCAAATAACTTATAGCAACTGTAGGGGACATTTTTTTCCAGTCCAGCCAAGTTAGCCATATATGATATTCCCACAGAAGAAGAGAGAATTCCATTGCTGAAACCAACTGGTTTGGAGAGTTTAGTTTAGTTTAGTAGTTGCTGTTTGTCTGTCCTATTTTCTTTGCTTCTGGGTCTGCTAAGCACAGGGGCAAAGATTTTGCCTTCGGACTGGCATACAGGCCATGTTGCTAACTCAAGGGATTGAAAGAGACACTATACTTAAGCATCAGTAAGTGCACTGCTCCTATGGAAAATAAATAGGATTGACTGTTTTCACACGTTCTGGTGAATACATGTACAATTTGTATACAATGTACAATTATTTTTATATGTATCTAGCTGAACATCTGATATCAACCACACATTATCCTAGTATTGTTGTTTCAATCTCAAAGTGAAAGTACCTTGGCTATTTCTTACAAACAACTGTATACATGTACATGGATCTTTTTAATAGACTGTAACTCAAAGCTGTTAAAGCCTATAGACAAAACTAATCAACTTCCCAGATACTAATTGCAGCAGATAAGAAGGGGAAAAGTAGAAACAGATGGCTGGAGCATTAGGAAGGGAAGCCAGAGAGGCCTTGAAGGAAAAAAATGCACTTCCTGCAGCAACAGCCGAACAACTTAAGATTGCTGACTTTTATAACATCCAAGTTCCTACTGTAGAAACAGCTTCTAGAAACCTATGTATCCCCAGTCTTGAAGATGAAAGAGTGGATAATGTAAGGGGGAGGCAAGTCGCAGTTTGTGAAAATATAAATAATCTGGAAGGAGTTTGAAAGGAAACTCTACAGAAGGAAAGGAAATTAATTCTCTAAAGCTCCAGAGCTGCTAGACTGAGGTAGCATGTTCCCAATGGGTTAAGAGCCTCACTGCTGCAACAGTTGGAACATATCTATAAGGAGATAAGGATGCTGGAAACTGCAAAATGGATTCCATCATTAAGGGAAGGAAGAGAAAAGGGCTGCCAGTTTGTAGAAGCTTAGCCCTTGTAAAAGCATCAGCCTTAAAGGAGCCTATTCTCTTATTTTCCAGCCAAAATAGGGAAACCGCTTTTTCACCTGCTGCTTGTACCTAATGCAAAGTCTGTAGCTTGACAATTTTCAATGGCCGTTTCTGCGGGCGGTAAAATGGCTGACCTGGAAACTGACAGTAACACACCGATCTCCAGGCCGCCATTCGCCACAAAACGAGCTGCAAGCAGCTGAAAGCGCCCTTACACCGCCACGCTCGACCTGGAGCCGGTGTTTCCCAAGAGGCTTCCCTGGTACAGCTCTTTTTGGGGAAACGCCCGCGGGATGACCTTTGCTGGCCGAGAAGCTGAAGCGGCAGCGTTCGCCGGACTCCCCACCGGCACTCACCTTGTCCCGCAGGCCTCCCGGCCACGTCGCCGAGGCCCAGGGACAAGGTTGAGTCGCCGGGTCGAGCGGGCTTGCACACAGAATGAGATCGCGGCGCGAGCCCGGCGCTCCGCGGCGCCGGCTGCCCGCCTCTTCCCGGGACCGTCCGTGCGGACGGTCCCAGCGTCTTCGGGTCGGTGCGAGAAGCGCCGACCCAGCCATTTCCGCTGCCATGCGGAAACGGCCAATGATAGAGGAACAACCCCACTCTGGAACACCGTGCAGCTTGCTAAAAGGCACCTACACAATTTACTGAAGTGTGAAGCGAAAACCTATACATGTACATGCAGAATATATATTAATTCATGGTGACATGTACTGGGCTACTTTAGGTGCAGGCTACATTAAATGGGAGCCAGTGTGGCATAGTGGTTAAGAGCAGCAGACTCTGATCTGGGAAACCAGGTTTGATTCCCCACTACTCCACATGATGCCTGCTGGGTGACTTTGGGCTAGTTGCAGTTCTCTCTGAACTCACTCAGCCTCACCTACCTCACAAGGTGTCGGTTGTGGGGAGTGGAAGGGAAGGTGATTGTAAGCTGCTTTGAGACTCCAAAAAGATAGAAAAAAGTGGGGTATAAAAGCCAACTCAGATTTGGCACTTATACTGCAATAAGCAGAGTGACCTACTTCTAAGTATATTGGAGTCTGTGGTCTTAGAAGGGTGCAACTCTGCTTAGGATTGCATTGTCACTCCCCCTGATCCTAGACTCATCTTTTCTTAGCAATGTACTCTAATCAATACTACAAGAGTGAGATAAATAGACTTAGAGCACATCAGTTAAGACATGAGAGATCCTTCATGAAGACTGGAGATAACTTGATGCCAATTTCCTTTAAGAACAGCTATAAGGAAAGCTGGCACTATTGGGGCTGGGCATTGGTGCTGGGCTGCTGGCATTAACCCTATTCTACAGCACCTATTTTCCAGTAAGAACTGCTTGTCCACCTGTTGGTATGATCATCAATAGTAGAAGAATAAAGCCGTATCACACTGCCTCTCTTGCAGTGACAGCTGCAAGTTATCTGGAAGTGAGCTTATGAAATCTCAAAAACAGCATGGAACTACAGACCTGGAAAATCAGCCCAGTGGATGTTTTAAAAGGTGAACTTCCAAGTCACAGGGTTGGGAGCTCCAGTTCAGGGCACTACCCAAGTCATTTTCAATAATTTTCAATACACTTGCTAAAATAATGGAGTGAGACAGAATACATTCCACTAAGCTGCAAAGCAGATTCAATTATAGTGAAGGTTCAAGACAAATTCTGGGGGAAAAAACCTGGTAGGAACAGTGAGCAAATTTAGAAGATAGTGAAAAAATGTTGATCTGGAGTTCTGCACACCTCTAGCATTAATCACATTAATGCATTAATGCAAGCAACGAGCAAACTTGTGGTAGGTACTTCCTGGACATGGGATACATTTTGAAAGATGTGCAAGTTGCAAGAAAACCAGGAGATAAAGAAACCACCAGTTTATCCTTCCACCGCAGTTACCAATTAATATACTGATAGCTTCACTTGAGCATTGTAGTGGCCTTTTGCAATTGCTGCAAGTTTGCTCATTCCTTATTCCACCTATTTGTGTGCAGGATTATGATTCATTTCATGTATCTGTACATTGCCCAAAATATATATTTGGAAGGAGATGCAAAAAACTTAACTCTCCACACATAATGTTGCCAACTGGAATCCAAGTTCTCTTTCCAAACCAATATAGAGATTAGAATATAACCTTTATCAATCTCTTGCTTTCATTCAGCAAATAATAAACAACCCAATAATCAGTGCTCAGCATGACAAATTAGCGCTTGCATAGATTTTACTCAAAGTAAATCACTGTCTAGGTTTTTCTCTCACATGAGAACATCAATTGGATTGTCCAGATCTTACAAGATTAGATAAGGGAAAGCTTTAAATATCATCTATCTGGCTTTGCACTTGGGCAGTAAAATGTCTAAAGGCAGGACACTTTAACACTCTATGATTTATATATTCTGTAATTTTACTGACACTGGCGAAGTTCATTTTTATCCTTCCTGCTTGGTATTGGTTTTCTTTACTAGCTTTGTATACCAGTTTCAGATTAATGGCTTGAGAAAAAAGACTAATCGCTCACAAGTAAAAAGGCACTGTAATTCTTTGCAAGGTTTTAAATGCAATGCAAGGTAGACTATAAGCAGTCCATGTTTTCATTCTCAAAAGCTGCATTTGAGAGCCATTTTCAGCTGTCATTATTAGGGGTGTACACCATTTCCCCCCCAGTATTTTTCAAATTTGGATTTATAGACCTGGAAATTTTCAAAAAATACAAAAACAGCACAATCTCCATACTGGTGTTGAGTGGGGAGAAGTGGCTTTTTAAAGATATTTCAAATTTTAGGTCTATTAAACTCAAACAATTCCAGCTGCCTCCAAACTTCATATGGACTATGGAAACAGCATCCCTACAGGTTACCTCTGTGACCGAACCAGCCAGCAGGTAAGTAAGGGTCAAGAAGGAAGAGAGGGGATTCCCCTCAGATTTTAAAAACTGCAGTGGTGCTAAAGTGGCCCAATAATGCCCCAAAATTGGCATCATTTGGGATTTGCTTTTCAGCTTCTTTAAATTGCCACCAGTTTTTAAAAGATTTTAACAGCTCTGAAAAACGCTGATAAGGTATTTTCGGAGGTGGGGCGGGAGTGTCAGTTCAGCTTTGCCAAATGCACACCCGTGGTCGTCATCATCATGCACAATGTTTAATCTTGTAAATATTCCCATAGGAGTATTAGAGCTGAGCTAAAATTATGCATGGTTTTTAACATAACATTTTCAGCAATGTCAGAAAGACACTTACTTTTTAACAATTTTTCAGCACTCCAAACAAATATATCCACATATTATTTTATATAGCCCTTCCTTAAACTAATTCCCATGGATTCGTCAAACAGGAAAATGTGATTGGCTGTATGGCATTGCTGTGTCATTCCATTTACCATTTGATCCATAATGAACTGGGATCACCAGGAGAATTAAACTAGGGTTCATTTCTCTCACTCCTAATTGGCATCAGGGTCATCACCACATAACCAGATCTGATAGTGGTTACCTACATTGCATTGTAGCGTCATCCCATTCATTACGGGGTTCTTGACTGCCTGGGCTCACCTATGTGAGTCATCAGAAAAAAAGGAGAAGCAATCAGGGAGAAAAACGGTGCAAAAACAACAGCAAGCTTGGAGAAACAAGATGAACAAGGTCAGTGTCTGCAAATCAAAGGTATAATTTTGGACAAGGGAAAAAATTAGTTTGAAAATGGGAAGTGCAGGCTATTTAGTACAACAGTACTTCAAAGTAAGTTTGTTAAAGACTGGATCCTAAACCTCACTACGGTTTTGTCACTTGACCATGATTCCCCTAAAAGGAGCTTTGTGGATGACTGGGAACTTTCACTGCAGCCTCTCAGTCCAAAGCTAATAAAATACCAATTGTATTGTCCAATTTAAGGGTTATGCACCACATGGAAACTTCCCACATACCTGAAATGACATTTTCAGTCAAAAGAAGCATATAAATTTGCTCTAGAGGCTGGACAGAATCCCCATCTAATGTGAAGCTTACTGGATAACTGTGAGGCACTCATGCACTGTCTCTTAGCCTCACCTACCTCATTGGGTGGTACTGAGAATAAAATGGAAAAGGGAAACCATGTAGGCTGTCCTGAGTACCTTGGAAGGAAGGAGAAGATAAATGCACTAGATAAGAAGAGGACTGACCTCAAAATGTACAAGGGAGACGTTAGTACCTCATTATTTGCTGAGTCAGATAGACATACAGTAAAACCTCGGTTTTTGTTGACATCAGTTATGGTCGGTTTTGGTTTTCATCGATTTTTTGCATGAAAATATTGTCTCATTTTTCGTTGGTTGCCTCGGATGTCGTTGGATTTTATCACTTTCGTTGCTGTGCCACATGACCTCACTGCTAATTTCCTATGTATGGAAATCATTGCCTTGGTTTTCGTTGGTTTCAGTTTTCGCCAATTGTTTTCAGATTACCAACGGATTTTTTCGGATTACAGACAGATTACTGGCGAAAACCAAGGTTTCACTGTATATGAAGAGGTCTGCATTACAAGGCCTTATCTAATCTTGAGAAACCAAAAGATCAGGCTTACAGAGAAGTGACTGTTATGCAAGGACAGTGACATGAACACCATATGCTTGTTAAATATATAACTACATAACTATAGCCTGTTCCACATGGCCCAATAAACACAGGTTAAGAACAGTAAAGAAACCCATTTGCAGGCAGGGAACGTCACATGGATCCCACCCATAAAGCGAGTCATCAGCATGGCTGTGGGGGTTCATTTGTGCATGCCTGCATAGTTACGCATCGGTGAAAAGTAAAATTAAAAAATCAACATGTCTATAACCCGGATTGTTTCCATGGGCTCCAATACCTGCCTGCACGGATGCATGCAAATGCCAAAACAGGAAAGCGGGTTACTTTATCCCGACTGTGCTGTGCAGGAAGGGTCTATGTCTGCCCATGCAAAACCAGACATACTTTTCACGCCTAAAAAATTAAGTAAGGGTTCACAACTGGCAGTGTGGGAGAGAGTACTTGGCGGTATTAGCATGTAGCAGGTATTGAGAAAGAACTGATGGTTTAGTAAGCTAGATATTTAGAAAGTTCTGCATGTTAGATCATTACTTGAGTGTGGGGAGAGAACCTCCATTTTGCTGTGATGTAGATGGTAAAGGATTACTAAAACCAGTTAGCACCTCTTTAATAATACAGCATTTTCCCTCCAATAATCATCTTTCTTAGAACTGAATTAAGAGACTCAAAAGCTTGACATCATTTCCTCATTTTAAAGACAAGGTCAGCTCTTAATCAAGATGTAAGCATTTATGGAGGTGTTTTTAAAGATAAGATAAAACACATCTCCAGTACAACAAAATGGCATAGCAGTTGGATATGTGATTTTTTTAGATAGCATTTTTTTAAAAAATAAATCTGTGTGAGCATAAATCTATGTGAGCATTTCAAATCTTACTGGTTTTAATACAAGATGTACATACCACTAGTTGATGGACTGTGACATTGCAACTCAATCTACATTGAGACAGCTATTCATAGATGGGTATAAAAGAGCCATATCAGTGAAACACACAGATACTAGAAGAAGATCTTCCTCATTGCTAGTACAGCAACATTTTAATGCTAGTGAATAAATCCTTGGCTTTGTAGTATTGCAACAGCCCAAGATTTGTCGTTCAGCACCTACAGAAATAAGGTTTGGCTCTCTTTTTATAGAATCTTACAGTCTTTCCAGTCAAAAATGTCACAGCAGTATTGACTCCTGTGACAGGTTGTGGGGGATCACTGGCTGGCAGTTCTACATCACTAGCCAGACTCAGGATTTCACTTCAGTTGTCACTATGTCATAAGCCAATCTAGAGGACTGGGTGTTAATTTCTTAGTTTAGCCAGTAAAAATTGAAAATAGCCTTATGAGGAGGGGGGAAACTGTATTAACAAAACCCAAGGGTGTTAGCGAAACTCAATTCAAGAATGATCTAAAAGCCAGGCATTGAGTTCAGCATCTAAACATCACTAAGAACAGGGAAAGTCCCATGAAGCAGTGCTCAGTTACTATGGCAACCTCGCAAGGTAGCACAAAGGCTTCATCTCTATGCAATGCCATTTTTCTTGAAATCTATCATCCCAAATGTGAGAGCATCATTTTGGTGTGCTGCAATACCACAGCACATACAGGATGTTAAATAGAATGAATGCCTCATTTATTCTGAGCTAAAGATGTCAACTTCTCACATGCAAATGCTGTTTTTTAAAATGTACATTTAATCAGCAAAGATTGCTAATTGTAAATTTCACAGGAGGTAAAGGAACAACAATGCATGGTCTGTTGAGCCTGTGTTTTGAATATTCATCCTAATTTTTGTCATGTTCCCTGACCTTTAAAGAAAGCCCGATCAAAGTAATATGACCATAGCTGAAGAAACTCTTTGGTAAAAAAAATCCCACTGGGATAATAAAGTATAAAAACTGCACTAATAAATGATTATCCTGCAATCACAACTATCTCAGGGGGATGCAATAAGATAGTCAGTATAATCAGGGAAGCACCTCATTAACAATTCTCCAGGCAGTCCCTTTACTAAATAAAATAGACTTTATAACACTGAAAATACGTTGGATGGTAGAGTTACCAGGAAATTAATATTAAATGGTCTGGGTTAATTTGATTAATGTTCTTTTTCTTCAGACGTGTCAAATAGTGAATGGCTCTATTGATCAGATCATGGTCTTAGATGTCTCTACACTAATGCACAGAGCATGGGTAATAAATAAGGAAAACTCAAACTCTTAACACGGCAAAGAAAATATGATATAAAAGGCATCAGTGAAACTTGGTGGGATGAATCTCACTATTGGAATGTAATAATTGAGGGTCTAACCTATTTTAGAGAAATAGGTGAACAAGGAAAGGAAGAGGAGGAGCATTATAAATCAGTGATTATTACACTTGTGAGCAGGTCCTGGAAGCCATGTTGAGAGCATCTGGGTAAAAATTAAAAGGGAGAGAAACAACAGTGATCTAATTGCTTGGGGTCTACTATAGACCCCCAAGCTAGACTGAAGAGCTGAACAATGTCTTTGTGGAACAGATGACCAAAATTTCACAAAGGAGAGAAGTAGCAGTAATGGGAGATTTCAATTATCCTGATATTTCTTGGAAGTCAAACTCTGCCAAGACTATCAGGTCCAACAAATTCCTCACTTGCCTTTCAGACAGTTTCATGGTCCAGAAGGTAGAAGAGACAATAAGGGGATCAGCAATTTTAGGTCTGCTCCAAACCAACACACACACACACAAAGAGAGAGAGACACAGACACACACACACACACACACACACTTTTTTCTTGTCTTTTCCTGGGTCTTTAAGTTCCTACTCCCAGATCTTATTCTGATACGCTTACCATTTGACCATACTGGCTCTCTGAAATGCCCCAAACCTTCTCAGTTCGCAATGGGAAACATCAGTGTTCAAGTGGAATTCTACTTCTGCATATGTTGAACTTTGGATTGTACTGACCATAAATTCTAAGAAAATATATCAGAAGGAGAAGTGATGTTGATGAAATTCATAATTTACATAGTTTAGAATACAAAAAAGTTTATTACACAAAGAACACAAAGTGTTTTCCTAAGTAGGTGTGTACAATCTTGCTCAATTTTACTAAGTGGAGCTTACTCACAGGAAAGTTATATTGGAACTGGCCTGAAATTTGCCTAACTCATCTAACTATATATACTATGAACTTAAAAGTTATGGTTGGTTACAAAAGAAACGGATGTGCCGTAACACCTGCTTGTTTTGATGTACAACCTGTTCTCTAGATAAGAGGCTACTGTTAGGACAAAATATGGAGAAACAGAATGGTTTCAAGATGACAAAGGGGTCAAACATTCCTCATCTCTTCAATCTGTATGCAAAATATATCATAAAGAATGCTGGATTAGATTTATATGAAGGTAGAATGAAAATTGGTGGCAAGAACATTAACCATTTGAGATATGCAGGTAACACCACGTTACTGGCAGAAAACAGTGAAGACTTGAAATTACTACAAATGAAGGTTAAAACAGAAAGTGTCAAACCAGGATTATTGCTGAACATTAAGAATACAAGAAGCCACAGTACTCGTTTTGCAAGACCTGAGCAAGGCTGTTAACAATAGGATATTTTGGAAACCATTCATTCATAGGATTGTCATAAGCTGGTGGCCACTTGACACACATACACACACAGAACACATGGTTAGAAATTGTTTCCTCTGTCTTGCATGAACTGGGAGAATACTTTGCACATACTGCAGGAATGTCCCATCCCATGCCAGACAACAACTATCCCTGTACATGAACATTTTACTGTGTGAGAGCTATTATCTACTTATTAGAGCTGCTGGATAACTGATAGTCAAACCAAAAGACAACAAGATATTGAGAAAGAAGGTCTTTGTGTGCCACAGAATATGTATCTGAGAAGTCCCCAGTAAAACAAACAGCCATGTACAGCAGTCCTGTAAGAACACAGATGTATTCCTTAATAAACAGAGAGCCACATAAATCTTGTCTTCTCCCAAACCTAGTCCAGTACAATTGGTTACTGGGAACATATCTAAATAAACAAGATGTCCTTCATTTTGGTTGCTAGCAATTTCTTTTAAGCATCAGAGCAGTAAATAAGTAAAACAGTGGCACAAACTCTGTTAGAGAGATGCTATGGAATCTAGGAACTCTGCCAAAAACCAGGTACTACCTAATTGCTGAATATAAACAAAACAGTTGAACTAGATTCATGTAAATGGACACTGTAGAGTCTAGACATGACCGCAACTGTTTCTGGTGTTTACAATAGATTGAAGGTAAAACAGATTATGCAAAATCCATAAAGTGATTTCAGCATTGCACTTCTATTAACATAATTTATCCATGCCCAAAATGTTCTATAGAACTAGAATTCAGAGGAAGCTAAATCAAGTATTACATAGCCAGCATGTGTGCAGCATATGTACAGCATATATGTACAGCATATTACATAGGCAGCATGAGCCTAACTCTGACTATAAGACCTTCCACAATGATATCTTCATCTATTCCAATGCCTCTTACAAATGTCTTTGTAATTTTTTTCTATGAAAGGGGAAATTAAAGCAAGATTCATTTGCTATCATTTTCTAGGAACATGCTGTATCCACTTTTCTAAGTTTTTGATTGTCAGCCACTGGTGTCTTAAGAAATGGAAGAAATAATATTTAAGCATAAAATGGCAAAGGCTTTTCAATTTCCAATTTTAAAATATTACTACAAACTGTACCAATTATGTAATCAAACTCATAGCTTTAAAATACTGTGTTGGATCCAAGGATACTGTTCCATGAATTAAAGCAGTATTCTAGGAAGAGTACCGTGGAATTTGACCCAATGTCTTATACAACCTGCTGATGGTTACTGGCAAACAGTGGGACATACATTTTGTGCAACTGTCCTGAACCAAATAATTCCAAAGGATAAGGTAAAAGAGAAACTTACAACAGGGTACTAATTAACCAGGTTATGGGGGTGGCTCACATGTACTATTGTCGGAAATAATATTTACATTATTTTGAGCAAGCTCTATTAATTGATAGCGACATCACACAAATTGATGGCATCACTTTACCCTGTGTAACCCCCATGCCCAGAATGGGTTGGCCCAGAATGGGTTGACCCAGTAAGGGGGTGGAGACTCCGAGCAGCAGAAAGGCTGAAAGAGCTCTTTGCAGAAGACAAGGGTACCAGACTCGGACCTTGATTTCTATAAGCCCTTAACACCTTATTAAGGTAATTGCAATATGTGTGTTGGGAACTACTTTGGGAAAGGGAGTAGTTGTTGTTTTTGCTATGTTAGTAAATGTTGGAGTTTATTGTTTCAGGGTTTTCTTTTGTGGTTGTAATGGGTGAGAGTTCTCCTGGAGACCTTCATCATGTTGCAACCTGTTCATCAAGCCCTTGGAGTCTTCAGGAGCCAACCCACTTGCAAAGAAGAATTGGACTTGGCAATATCAGTAGACTGTAAATAGAAGGACTTGAAATGCAACCTGAACAGGACCTTGAATTGTAACGTTAAATGTTGATGTTTTAAAAGTGTTAATTGTAAAGAAAAGTAAACCATTTTGTTGTTTAAAAATTGTTGTTGCAACTCATTCCAAGTACTGCCCCACAGAACCCACAAGCTGAGGTTACACCTGCTCTAGTTAGTCTTCACTTGCAATACTGTGTTTAGTTTGTTGGCACCAAAATTTAAGAAGCTGGAACATATCCAGAGGAGCACACAAAGATGGTTGAAGTATCTGGAGGCCATGTCCTCTGAGAAAAGGCTGAAGGAGATGGATATGTTTAGCTTGGAGTGGAGATGATTAACAGTGATATTTGAAGGACTGTCATTTAGAGGATGGAGCGGAGTTGTTTTCTGTTGCCCCAGAAGAAATTAATTCAAAATAGTTTTGGACTAAACATTGGGAAAACCCTTCTGACAGAGCAGTTGCTCAGTGCAACTGACTTCCTTGGGAGGTTATGGGCTCTTCTTCTTGGGAGGTTTTTAAGCAGAGGGTAGATGGCCATCTGACCAGAATGCTGATTCTATAACTCACTATGCATTTAGGCAGATTATGAGAGGACAGGCAGGAAGGGATGAGTCAGTGCTCCACTCTTGTCGCTCTTTCTTGTATGCCGAGGGTAATGCCAATCACCACTTTGTCCCCTCCCCCTCTCCTTCCTCCCCTGCTTTTTTTTTGCACATACCATCTGATGCACTTTACCACCTTATTATCCTCCCAGAGAGGAGCCTGGCCCCTCCCTTTTCTTTTTTACTGGGGTGATCTTAACTGAATTGGATTAGGGCACCTTATTGTGATATTAACTGCTGTTTTTAAGTAGTTTTTAATGGATTTTAGTATTATATTGTAGTTATCGATTTAATCAATTGTATATGTGAATGTTGTACACCACTAGAGCCCCCCCCAGGGGATAGGGCGGTTTATAAATCGAAACAATAAATAAATAAATAAATAAATAAATAAATAAATAAATAAATAAATAAATAAATAAATAAATACATAAATAAATAAATAAATAAATAATGAATTTTCCTCCAGGTCATGTTGGCCTGGGACCCCAAGGGGCTTTTTGCCTTCCTCTGGACATAGAGTAAAGGTCATGGGGGGAAGGGAGCAAAGTAGACTTTCCAGTTTTATTTTTCTATGTTTCTAACTTGTATGGTTCACTCAGAACTGACTACTTCCTACTGTTCAACAGCCACCACCCCACAAAAGACAGCGTGGTATAGTTGTTAACAATTTCAAATTAGAATCTGGGAGGTCAAGATGCAAATCTTCACTCTGCTGTGGACACTCTTTAGGTGACTTTGGACCAGTGACACATCATCTCAAAACATTGCCATGATGATAAAAAGGAGAGGTTGTGTATATATACCCAACACCATCCACCAACCTATTTTTATCTCTCCCTCCCCATCTTCAGCTATATTTATGATTTACTTACTGCATTTATATCCTGCCTTTTCACCCCAAAGGGGTCCAAACACAGCTCTCCTCCTTTTTCACCTCTCCTCCTTTTTATCCTCATGGCAATGCTTTGAGACGATGTGTAGCAGAGTAGAACAGAAGAGACAGATTCTCAGTTGTTTTTTATAAATGAGGGTTACATGGAGATAGAAAAAGAAATCCTTTCTTTCCTGGTACACATTTACATTACTGTATTTTTGGTTACATCTTACTACCTGTCTGTCTCATATGATGTCATCTACCTCATGTCTCCTCTGTGGTGTCGTATCTCAAACAAATAAACAGAGTTTCTATTATAACTTATAGACTTCAGATGTATGTGCTCACTAACATGTAAGCAGTGGCTATCTGGTTGAATAATAGCTAATTAATAGACCAGGTCATAAACAGCGACTTCAGCAACTTGTTTACATACAGTTAACCCTTTTATGACTGAGTTGTGACAGACATTTGCAAAATCCCAACAGATGGAAAGGAAGTAGGAAAAGTGAGGATATAAGGTCTGCCAGGAGGAGGGAAAGAGAGAATAATGTGGGGATTACACAGGGGATAGTAAGGCACCCCCCTCAAGTTCTTGGAGAGGGACGCAGCTCAGTCACCACCATGCAACCTGTCAAAGTTTTCCTGGGGAAAGGCTGCCAGGAAAAGGAAAGGAAGGAAAGCTGAAGTTAGGGTGGGGAGATAAAGCAGGTTGCCTAGTCCGTGGGAAGAACAGAAGGAAGCAGGGAAAGGGGAGAGTCTATGGGGGTTGCCAGGGAAGAGAAAGAGGAAATTGTGGGGAGGGATAAATTAGATGTCCCCATGAGTACTTGCAGGTCTCTCCTTTATTATGTCTATAAGCAGGACAACATAAATATCAGGAAGAGTCCAGGAAAGACAAACAAGCAGAGACGTAGCAGGGCCAAACTGCACCCGGTGCACAGTCTATATTTTCTGCCCCCATGTCCCCCCCCCTGCAGTGCCCTGCCCCCCACGCCCCCCCTTCCCCTCTTCCCCCACTTACCTTAGTTCCTTTCCTTTTCCTATAACTTTTTCAGGCTGAAAGAAAGGCCTATTCACAGTTCAGGCTTAAAAATGGCCTGATGGGAACTATACTTCCCAGGAGACCTTGTGAGCCCAAAGGTCTCCTGGGAGCTGTAGTTCCTCAGGCCATTTTTAGCCACAATATACTGTGAGCCTTTCAACCTGAAAAAGACCTAGGAAAAAAAAAAGAGCCTAAGATGTAATGGGAAAGGGACACACTACAAGGGGGCACCTTGGGGTGCCTGCCAAGTGATAGGAGTGCAGGGGAGGAGCCCTGAGGGAGCGATTCCACCCCAGGTGTCAAAGCCCGGTGCACAGTGAACCCCCCATCCCCTTGTAGTTCCGCCAATGCAAAGAAGCAAATGCAAAAACCTTTCTGTTTAATCTAGACCCAACCCCATGAATGAAAAAAAGATGGAAGCGTTAAGAACATCATAGAGAGTGGAAAATAGATCTTCCTTGAGGAGAACTAAGTATGTGAATCAGGAAGAGGTTGACAATTATGCCACAGAAGTTCTGCTATGAGGATATAGATAATATAAGGAGAAAGCTAAGGCTGGGTAATGTATGCATAATAAGCACAAGTGGTCAGAGAAAAGAAGGACAAAGGGGTCCAATGAAGAAGATGATATAAACTGAGGACCCCATAAGATTGACAGAGAAATAGAAGATAAGAATGAGATTATGTAAAAGTACCAGGGTCACGTGGATTTGTGACACAAGGGAGAGAAGGGAGAAGGAGAAACAGGAAATGAAGGAGATTAGAAGAGAACAGTTGAAAATCTATTATAGTTCAGCTGTCATCAACTTGAACATAGTTTGTTAAATGGGAACACTTCACACATTCAGGTCCAGGTGATATAAAAATTATAAAGTTATGCTTGTTGCAAGACCACAGTTGAGAAATATTCATAGCTGAAAATACATTTTGCGGTTACACTCGGGAAATCAGTAGCTGGGTGCTGCTGAAACCGCTGTGTTTGCTATTTTGCAAGAACCAGCAGATACTTGCTTATGAGTGAAAGGGCAACAGTAAGAACTGACCAAGGATTTTGAAGTATATAGAGGTGGTTCACCCAACTGGTTAGGCTTTTTGATGATTATGCTTACTGGACAGAAAATATATGTAGCCCCATACGTAACCAAGTCAAATGATGCTGAATGTATTCTTTTGAAAATGTATTTGCTGATTGTGCTAATCATGTTAGAGGTGAAGATTGTGAACCTGCATGGACAGCCGGCCAGGATTGGCCAGGAGTGGTCAGAGGGTTTGTTCAGAAATGTCTTAAAATGAGCTGTACTGCGATACAGACTTCAGAGAGTTGGTACCACGGTGCTGCTCTCTCCATGTCTGCAGACATGATAATAAACCTAGCTTGCTATTAGCCATCCTTGTGTGGAGTTTTTAATGGGTAAGAACTTCCATATCACAGGCTACAGAGAACCAAATCAATAGCCCAGGTGTTAATTCATATAGAATTTATGTTCCTGCTCTTCAGTTACCCAGCAACTTCTAATAACATGAAAATTATATTCTTGCCAGCTCTGGATCTCTGAGACAACATTTAGACCTGACAAGGAAACCTTCCATATGATATGTGAGAATTATACAGTAATCAAAGCTAGGCATTACAGCACAGAGGTGAAAACTGAGGAAGCATCCTGGCCACAGTTAAAGATACCTTGGAGACCGTTGTCTAATCAGCTCTGAGTAATGGACATGGATGGGTCAATCAACCTCCAATCACCCCATGTCATTATGGGAGGGGCATGCTCTACTCTTTCCAATACTAAAATGGGCATGCTCTAGATTTGAGTCTTTCTTTTCTCTTCCCTCTTTTTCCCGCATTTCTAATTCTGCTGACATCTGAGTCAGGAGGAGAAGAACCTATTTCAACAGCTATATATTTATGAGGAAAGTTAATAATTCAGGGTGACGGAAAGACACTATTTGCAATAACCTGTGAAATCCATTTGCTCAAAAACAAAGTGAGGCCAAATAGTGCTTAAAAGAAGACATTGACCAAAGCTGGCACCATAATTCTGAGTGAAGAGGGTGAGAACAAAACTACAAAATCTGTAATGCTGGATCACTATTGTCAAAGAAAAAAACAAACAGGACACACACACACACACAGAGAGAGAGAGAGAGAGATTAAGGAATTATATACATCTGTAAATTATTGGCAGCAGAGATCCAATCCCTCTGGAATATAATTCTATTTGAAGTGTCTGGAAAGGAAAAAATAACTGAAAACCAACGATCAAGGCATTTGCAGTCATGCAGAATCTCTGCCAAGCAACATGCTGCTTTCCTGGCTCCCTCAACTATACTAGGGGTTACCTTGTGCTCTTCCTTTGGTACACTTTCTAACAGTTGCTGGATCTACAAGTTAGAATTACCAGCCAAGAGAGCCAGCACTCCCAGCTTCCAATCTGTGATGCTGATTAAGGCTCTGGCTTATTATCTGCATCTCCTACTACCCAGAATCTGGTTACCACATAAATGGCTTACTGTACTTGCACACTGATGGGGAATTAACATTCTAGCAACCAACCACCTCCCTTCTTTAGGTACTTAGTTTGATTAGTGTGTTTGAATGGTGGAAATGTAGAGTGGAGAACTACATTTAAAATTAAATCATTTTAAAAAATAAAGTCACACACATACTCCGCACAGAAGCAGCTCGAGCAACTGATACAGAATTATGTTTCAAACATACAGTCCCCTGTCCCTCAATTCTGTACATGCCCTAGTTGGTCATATTCTAAGGCAGAGTCTTTATGCTGAGAAGTTACAAAATGCATTTCTCTGCAAACTTTTCTGTCCTATACCACACTGACTCATCATATAAAAGCCATACAACTTCCCCAACTCCCTGGGCCTTCAGTGTGTTCTTGTGCATAGAAGGTTGCCCACCCCCGCCCCATTATTCCCTTTAGTATCCCTGAGTGCTTCCCAAAACAATCCATTATCTTCTTCCCCCCTTCCACTTCTGACTCCAGGCTTCCAAGAACATGTGAGCAACATGGGCTTCACAAGGAATGAGTCAATTAGCAGCAGTGAAGAAGTCATTGTTGGATTTTGAGCAACTCACTGTTGTGTCTAAACTTAGGGTTGGATACTATTAAGTGAAAGCACTTACCACAATACAATATTTGTGATGCTATCAAATGGAAAAGGATGATAAAGAACTTTGCTATTTACTACAGTACAAAATGGGAGGGAGGGAGTGAAATAAAATTGGGATGTTGGTAGGAGGAGCTAAACCTGTCAGATATGCATGTTTACCAACTGCCATTTAGTTTGTGCTACTTGATAATTAATGAAGCACTACAAGAAGAATTGAAAGTTGACCTAAGGAGATACAGGTGGGCAGGCACTCATTTTGTCATGAAAGAAACACATCCTAGTAGTTTCTTTTAACCTCTGCATTTTGTAGTTAAGGTTTAAGGCTACTGAAAGCTTCTAATGACTCTGATAGCTTATTATGCTTCTGCACAGCATTCACAATTACATTTGCATCACACTTGTCAATAGAAGTGGCCAGCAGTTAGCACAAAAAATGAGCAGCAGCACTAAAATAACCCCCTGTACAACTACTCACTGGACAATTGTCTGCAGGCTGCCATTACATGCAAATTGGGTAGACTGTAGTTTGTTCAAGCTACATTTTGCATAAAAATTACACTATGGTTTCCAGTTATGGATTCCCATCTAACCCTTTTACAATTAGTCCTCTTGGCATGAGATAGGAAACTGTTGTTTGCCAAAGCAAGCAAGCAAGCAAGAAAAATGGCCAAAGGAAATGCAGCACAAGAGAAGGGGAGACAGGGGAAGGGAGGCGGTAGAACACAAAACTGACACATTTTCAGTCCTCCAAATCAGAGACTTCAGGATGCCACTGAGAACAGACATCAGGATCAGGAAGTGGAAGGATACAGGAAAGAAAGAGTGATGGAATTTTTATCTGCTGTTTAGGAGTTATGGAGACAGGTGTGTGCTGGAGCAATGTACCCACTAAACTGTTTGCTGTAGACTTTTAGTTTTCCTATATGCACCTTACATCTCTCCATAGCATTCTACTCTGTAGGTGTTACAGATGCAATGGGACCTTCCATTACACCAATTTTGTCTTCATTTCTGTGATACTACTGCTCTCTCTCTCTCTCTCTCTCTCTCTCTCTCTCTCTCTCTCTCTCTCTCATCCATGAAATGGAAGAAGCTCTTTTCTTACTGCATTAGCTGGTAAAAGTATTAGGAAATTTATTTTTAGTTCCCCTATGGCCTGTTTTTCTAAACTGAATCTCAGGAGAATTTCAGATAGGATGATGTTCAGGACTTTTGTCACAAGGTGAGTAATTCGCATGGCTTCAATAGATGCAAAGGTTTTGAGGGTAACCTTTTAGGATATTTCATGATGACAAGAAGATGTTCCAGGTGTTCATTTTGTCCCTGCTGGCATTATACACCCCAAAAGTGTTTGCTTCCAATAACAACAGAAATGAAAACATATTTGCATGAATGCAGAAAAGGAGGGTTTCCTCACCCCACCTAATGGTTTCTTTAACATTCAGATATCCAGTGAAAGAGGGTTGACTAACTACAACCACAATGGCTACCATGCTTTGAGCAAGATAACTAACTTAAATGGTTGTGGCAGCACAGTCCTTCATGGATCAGATCCCTAATCACAAAATAATTTGAAGAAGAGGGAGAAGTTGTCAAGCCAGGTAACATTATCTGTCAGGAAATCCTGTAGGTACAGTGACATTCCTATGGGTGGTGTATGGGGGCAGGGTAATCAGAGCCTGATTTGGCTGGGAGTTTTCCAGTTGTTAAAATCTACAGCAGGCTATTCAGAAAACCATGTTTCGCTTTCTAAAATTATATTTTAAGTTTACTTTATTATCAAATGTTACAATTGTGACAGACCCTTATACCTTCCTTAACTTCTGGCAAGGAAGCCACTAACTGACCAGGCTTGTCAGATTTTTCCTGCCTTTTTTCTTCAGGGACTGAAGTGCTTCAGAAATGGTAGCATTTGGTATAATAAAAGCATTTCCCTCAGCCCTGTAACTGACCCAGAAGGTGAAGAATGTCATTGACTTAAAACCTTTCTAGGCAAACCTCTTAATAAGGCACACAAAATAAGTACTGAGGCAAATGTGAAACTTAATTGCATAAAATGTTTATTAATAGAGGAAATGGGAAAGGGAGATGAATAACTTGAAGAGATGGAATTGATGAGGCAAATAAGGCAGAAAATAAATATAAATACACTAGAGTTTGGCACAGAGATTCAGAATTTAGTTCTTAGGCACAGCACAGGATTATTAAGCTTGTTCAGCTTCAGTTCTTAGTTACAGTTCAGCTTAGATGTCAGTTGTTCTTAAATGGTAACAGTTATTTACCTAAGATGTTCTGGCTAATATCTTTCTCTCTCTCTCTCTCTCTCTCTCTCTCTCTCTCTCTCTCTCTCTCTCTCTCTCTCTCTCACACACACACACACACACACACACACACACAGAGAGAGAGAGAGAGAGAGAGAGAGAGGGGGGGGTTCTAACAGGCTTGGTACATATATTCAGTACTCTCAGTCTTCACAGTTAGAAGAACCCTTAACTAAAACATAAAACACTCTCCTGAGGAAACACAAAGAAAAAACCCAATACCCCAGACTAACTGCTCTGCTGGAATTCTTCGCGTGCATGCGTGCATGCGTGCGTGCGTGCGTGCGTGTGTGCGTGCGTGGTCAAGCAAAGGCATGACCCTTTCGCTTGACCTTTCCATAAACCTCTCCACTGGTTCTCTCAGTTTGTGTATGCTATTGTTTTCAACACAGTTTGTAGGCTGATATTCATAGACAATCACACAGTCTGACTGAACTACTCCCCTCAAAGATGTTATACTTTTTTAACTCATTTAAGGCATGATAGTTCTTAACACCAGGAACTCTAAAGTCCAAAAGCCTCTCAAAATATTCTGTCAGGGAGTTAACCTCCACTCTCTCTGCATCATCTAACCCTTAGATCAGGGGTAGGGAACCTGCGGCTCTCCAGATGTTCAGGAACTACAATTCCCATCAGCCCCTACCAATTGGCCATGCTGACAGAGGCTGATGGGAATTGTAGTTCCTGAACATCTGGGGAGCCGCAGGTTCCCTACCCCTGCCTTAGATCAATCAGAATGCAGGATCCCCCAGCCAGTCAAGTGGCTTCTCCTGTTCCTATGTCTTTATGCTTCACTCTGACTGTAAACAATGCTTTGCTTCAGACAGACTTGTACATTTAAAACTACACATTTCTCTGCAGTCCATCACAACAATGCAATTAAGAAATCCAGTACCAGATTCACTTCTACATAGCAACAATGTAATAATAACCTCCAGAATCACTGGGAAAAAAACCCCTAAACATACACACACAGGCACACACACACACCTCAAACCGCTTTGGTGAACCATTCTTCTTCTGACTGCAATACCCACCCCCCTGCAAAATATTGGGGTTGTTTATCCATCTCTAGATATGTGAAGGCCAGGAAGAACATGAAAAAAAAATCACAGAAAACGGGGTTCTCCTATTTTTTCCAAGATTACTTTTTCAGTTTTTCTAGTGGAGAAATTGGAAATTTGGGAAAGCACTGAAAAAAACACCCCTTTCCAATGAACTAGTCTCTCTTTTGAAGTTAGTTTAAATGCTGAAAGGCACTGATTACTTCCTGGGACAGAACAGGGACACAGCAAAGGTTTCCTGGAAGATGGGTGTTCAGAGTGGCATCTCCCAGATGAGAGAGAGACAGCACTCCATTAGACATTCCTTTATTGTACCCTTGGCCCTTGCAAATATACATCCCTGAAAAACCAACAGGGAAATTTTCTGGGGAGGTCAAAGTGCTGCCTGTCAGTGATCATCTGAGAGGCAGTATTCTGACATTCCCCCAGAGATACAAGAGCCATAATAGAATTAGATGACATCAGAAGGTACTAAGTCAGCTCCCTCCCGGGGTTTAGGAACAGTTGTGTAGTGCACTGGCCCTCAAACATATGTCACTCTTTTGGCAGCATATGACCATTAAATCCTATGGGGCTTTCCGGCAGTGGGGGAATTTGGGGTTTTTCCTGATCTCCCTGCATTGCCAGAAAGTCCCGTTGGAGGTGACAGGGTGTGGCTGCCCAGATTTCGAAATCAACTTCTTCAAGAGAATGGAAAGTTGTCTGTTGAGCTGATTTAACAATCATACAGTTCAGGACATGAAAAAGACAAGGAAGTAATGGGGTAAAAAATGTAAACCAGATAAAGGAAGATAAAGGAAGATTACAGAGTAGGGCTGAGCAGATTTTGCAAACATTTTTTTTCCTCTTGAAACCCTCTTTTTGGGGGGTGATTTTTCAGTTAGAAAATGCACATTGACCAGAAGGTGGGCCACTCTATTCTAATACATACTCAGGAGCCATCCTGATCTCTAACGCCTCACATTCAGAAAGAGGTACCAACCTGAAGTGAGACTTTCTTCAGCCCCAATTAACTGCAGCTTTGGTGCCATTTCTTTTTCAAATTCTGCTTCTCCTTCAGAATGTTGACACCTGATTTGGCTTTGTACCAGCATTATCAGTGACAAAGAAAGTTACCAAAGAATGAAGTCCCTTTAAGAAGAAGAGGAGGGGGGGGAGAGGTGTTTGGATTTATTCCCCCCTTTCTCTCCTGTAAGGAAACTAAAAGGGGCTTACAAACTCATTCCTATCCTCTCCCCAAAACAGACACCCTGTGAGGTGGGTGAGGCTGAAGGAGTTCCAAAGAGCTGTGACTAGTCCAAAGTCACCCAGCAGGAATGTAGGAGTTCACCAGATAAGAGTCTGCTGCTCGTGTGGAGGAGTGAGGAATCAAAACTGGTTCACCAGGTTAGAGTCAACCTGCTCTTAATCACTACACCACACTGGCTTTCCTTATGTAAGTGAGCTGGTGGGGGAGGTTCTTTGATCTGAATTAATTTTCCTTGAACTCAAATATTATTGTTTTCATTTATGGTCCACCTTCCTCACAGGGCATGATATCACCATTTCCATGAAGGGAAGGTCAGTTGAAGAAAAAAGGAGAACCCAAGAGAAACTAGAAATGAAGCAAATCCTTGCCATGCATAGGGGATGATGAAGACGACAATATTATTGGCAATAAGGCAGAGAGGTCAAAGAGTTTTGGAGGGCTAAAGTCTGTGGACCAGCAGTTCAATATAGTAGATGACATGGCTGCTGTGCCTAGAAAAATTCCATAAAATAGGGCTTCTTGCACCTGTGGTGACTTTTACTGCCACACCAGCACTCTGACAAAGCAGCCTCAAGAGGGCAATGAGCATGGTTTATGGGTTTCAGTTGTAAGGGTGGGTTTTTTCCCAGTACATTTTTAGCTGATTTTACTATATGATATGGATTTTTTTATTATTATGAGTCACTTTGAGATCTTATTTTCAGGCTAGTCAAGCAGGATATAAATATCAGAATAAACAGAATAAGTAATGCGAATCAAGAGATGGAAGTTAAGTGCACCGACTGCCTCAAACTAACCAGACAATTCCCTGGCTGCAAGCTTTTAGCATTCCAGACTTCCTGTTTGTCATTTAAAAAAACCCTCTAATAATCCACATGACTCTACAGTAGAATACTGACAAAAAATAAGTACAAGCATTAGTTTTTAGGAGAATGACATCACTAAAGCCCAAGTATAAATTCTCTTGCAATTTACCCCATAAGAGAAGTGTCTATTGCAGTACAATCCTATATATGAGAGCACATGCAAGAATAAAGCCTGTTTATGTAACAGTGGCACTGTAGCATAAGGTTCTCATTTCAAATTTACATAGCAGTGCGCTATATACCAGTATTTTATATGTGGCAAATCATCAGGTCTGATCCAGTTAGCTTTTTCACTCAGCCTTTGCCCTTCCTTCCTATAGTCCCTGTCCCACATGGCTTTTGACCATGTAGGTCTCATGATCCACTGAATACCCCTCTAGGTTGCCAAAGGGAACTCCTTCCCTTTTCACCAGTGGATAAACTGTGGTTGTAGAAGGGATCATGAATTTATTTTTTCCCATATTTGCTTTTACAGACCATTTCAAGACCGCCTGTCCAAATACACCCCCAAAAGAGTACTTCGCTCTATGGATAACAACTTGTTATTGGACCCATGCCCAAAAGACATCTAGCAATTTTGACTCTGGCCCAGACTGGTGGAAAGGTCTGCTGAATGAAATCTGGGCCCTATGGGACTTGTCTCAGACCAGCAGGGCCTGTAAGACAGAGGCCCTATGCAATACCACGGGCCTATGGTTGAGGGAAAAGCAATGGCAAACTACCCTACAAAAACATCTTGCCTATGAAATCACTGCTTGCAGTGGTACCCCAGGGTCGAACACGACTGAAGGGGAAACTTTACTTTATGGTTGAGGGCAGCAATTGTATTTTCATTGCAGTTTGGCTCCCTGCCCTTTCCCTTATCTCTGCCCTTTCCTGTTAGGAAACTGGCAATGGTTGTGATTTTAACTGTGAAACCTTGTTGAAGGTACCCTGAGCCTGTTCTGGGGAAGCATATAAATCCAGTAATAAATAGACAAAATAAATCCATATTGAACGTAAGATGGCTCAAAACTGACAACCTGCATGTGTGAAAAGAGCCATCAGAGGATGAATCATCCAAGGCAGAATTTCCCTTTACCTGGCCAACACAAACAATGCTTTTCAAATAGGATAGTTTGCTGATTAGTGTTGACTAATCAGAGATGAGACAGTAAGTGGTCTACATATATGCATTTCTGAACCACAGTTATTTTTTTTTCAAAGTGGTGGCTTCATATCAGGAAATCTCTAAGCCGAAAACAGAATTAGGGGTACAACAATCCCAGAATTTCAAGAACATGAGAGCCGGTTCTCAAGCAATGTATGGCAATGTTGGCTGACTGTAATTAAAAACCTTTCTGCACATGGATACAGTGCCTCATTTGATACAGCCACATAACCGAACAGAGCCACACACATTGCACACTAACACCCTTTGTATTCCCTCAGTTCAATTTACTTCCAACCACAGTGGCAATTTGCATGCAATATTTACAGAATAAATTGTCAATAATTCTCTGAAGCGCACATTTCTCCTTTTAGTGGTATCACATCAAAAGAATGAACACAAGTATAAAAGCAAGATGTCAGAAAAAGAACTCAGTCGAACTAAAAATGACATAGTTGAGCTGTTTTAGCTGGATTGTGATTCATATCTTCAACTAACATAAAATGGAGCAGTTCTCTTTTAACCTGACATTTCCTGTAAATACGGGTTTCAGATAATTAATCCAACTAGACATCAGGACATTATCACACACCCCACCCCCACCCCGCGCTCGCTTCCCTCTGAGAAAATTCATTATGCTTTCACATGGCCTGCCAAATATAAGATGTGGGGTCAACAGAGAAATATTACAGAAGAAATCTTGCATACAAGAGATTAATTTCATTTTTATGAGTCCTGCCTAAATTAAGCCCATTTTAGTCTCCTGGGTTTTAGTGGTAGCACTTGCTCTATTATATTAAAATAAACTCTTAACTTGTGACTGGATGATTTTAAAGTTATATACAAAACATGGAATATGACACCAGAAATAGAACTTTCAACCAGAAAAGGTATAATGGAAGTAACAGCTGTATACATGCAAATTGATTCTTTCTTCTTTATAAAGACAAAAATTTGTACTTGTTCCTGCAGCTGTGAAGTTTAAGAACTCTTAAAACATTTCAGTCATATTCTAAGTGCTTTTTTTGGCAGTCAATACATATAAAGTAATTTTAACGTTATATTACTCCATTTCAGGCAGTAAAGAATCAACAGGGCCATTTTAAACAGAGTTACATGCTTCTAAGCCTTCAATCTTCAATGGACTGAGACTGGTGTAACTCTGCTTGGGATGGAACTACTAATAACCTCAAAAGCTCTATAATGGTCTCTTTGGGGGGAAAGGGAACATTGCTTAGGTTTTATTGTAGAACATAATTCTGGTAAAAGAGAGGAGCTGCATGAGGAAGTTTGTTCCCACCAGACTCCCGTGACACTGTTAAAGAATGAAAGTGAACTTATTTGGGGCACAGATTAATCCAGTGTCATTTCATATGAAGTGAGGAGCATGTGACAAACCCCTGCTTACAATGAGAGCTAGGGAGGTGGGGGAATGAACCCTATTAATATTACGACACTTTACATAGTAAGCGAAATACAAGGATTGTAAATTGAATTGAATTCCATGAGAACATTGAAAACGTTTCATTTTCCATTCACATCAGTGGGGTTGTTAAAAGTGCTTCACTCAGGGGAGATCACACCCTGTTTTTTTAAAAACTATATTAATACTCTATTTTATTTTCAGACTTACCAAAATATGCTGAGAAAGGACATCTGGTTGGATTTGTTCTCACACCAAATGTTAACAAAATGACATGCTACCACTCACACAAAAAGCAGGGAAAGGGGTAAATATACCGCTTTTGTTCACAGCTGACTCTCATATCTTTCTTCCATCCATTTTTGTGTGCACACAAAGCTAACAACTTATGCGAGGGAATTTCACATAGAAAAGAGAAAAGCTGTCAAGCTCCTGTAGCAGAAATCATCCTCAGACTTACATGTCACCACATTTGGCACTGGACCAAGTTTCTTGACTCTGTCACTAAATGGTGGCATCATCAAGCTCTAGGCTGCCTCCAACAGTTTCCATTTACATTTTGCACAGATTAGAGAATAGGATCCATACCTCAGAAGGTGCCTTGATTTCAGCTTCCCTTCTCCATTTCAGCTTCCCTGCCTCCGATTCATCTTCCATGCTGTCCCTTAATCCTGGAAGAGCAGCCCCACCCCATCCAGCAAGACATTCCCAGTCACCCCCACAGTCCTCTTAATATCTTCATACATTTATTTTTTTCCCTGCAAAGCCTTTCTGAGATCATATCAGAAATTCACCTCTTCAAGCTGTCAACTACTGCTGGCTGACTGTCCCTTATTCCCCTATCCTTTCTGTTTGCCTTTGTTCTATACATGGAACTTAAACCTACTGGAAAAGGAACATGCCACCAGTATGCTCAATCCAGTGCCTAGCAAAACGGTTGTATGAGAAATAATTAGATAAGAATAACAACTGTGAATCTGTGGATAAATTTCGTTTTTAAAAAATCGAGAGGAGTACCTTTCACATTGGAAGCCAGCTTTTGAGTGGGAGAATTCTTTGCAGTTCCTCCCACTTCTTTACTGTGATTTCCATGTAATATTTTACTACAGAAATATACCTACCTCCCATCACCACAGTGCATCAACACTAAATACATACATTTGCATCACTCAGACACACTTCAAAGAATATAGATGGCATTCGAAAGAAAGGGGAAAAGAAAGAAGCAAGAAAGTAATGTAATACCTTTACTTTTACCTATGGATTTGATGAAATGGTTCCATGAAGAAAGCATCGCCAGACAAAAAAAGAGAACAAAGAAGAGAAACAACAGTAAGAGTTGTGTGTGTGTAAATGTAAATGCTGTCACACCCAAAACATGAAAAGAGACAAAGCATGAAATAAGTGTTTGAAGACAAATGGAAATGCCATTATTGATGCATTTTAAGAATTGTTCATTTCCCAGTTACTACATACATGCAGAAGAACATGAAGTACCCATGCTTCATTTTCAAATGAGGGACACAGAAGGGACATGAACATTAACTAAGGGGAAGGAGGGTTGCACGGGGTGATGGGGGAAACACCACTTATTTCATAATGTTGCAGAAGTGTATTCTTAACATTCCAGAAGCCAGGAGCGGATGCTTTCCGTGTTTTCCAAATAGCCATGCATTAATGCAAAGCAGAATTTATTTATTTATTTTTGCTAGGTCCAAACTCAAGTGTCTTCTTTTACAATCTATCTTGGGAGAATGATTATCACAGTGTTTAAACACATGGACAGATTCAGTAAGATTTTTAGCTCTTTTACCCTTCTTTTTTTAAAAAAAAACAGTTATTGTATTGCAAGTAGGATAGGGAGATAGTTGAAAAGGAGAAGAACAAAAGATTTAGGGAGCAACTTAAATAAAAGGGAGATACAGAGAGAGCTATTGATATATTTAATACACACACACATACACACAACAACAACGACAACAAAAAGAAAGATGTGGCTAAGATCGTGTACTGATTTGCAGCCCAGGACAGCTCACAAGCATTTGGCCATCATTTGCTGTGATGGATTTTGAAGCAGCTACAGAACAAAATATATAAATATATATATATTTTTAAAAAACAATGAAAGCAGAGTGGAAAAGGAGCAGAACCCATACCTTGGTCGCCCATCATCAGGTGCGCCAGACCTTAAAGGGAAACAAGAGCACAGTCAGCAATGAACAAGGGTGCATGGGAAGGTGGTATTGTTACAGTGACAAAAATTGTGTT
Organism: Sphaerodactylus townsendi; assembly: GCF_021028975.2. Lineage (NCBI taxonomy): Eukaryota > Metazoa > Chordata > Lepidosauria > Squamata > Sphaerodactylidae > Sphaerodactylus > Sphaerodactylus townsendi. Next base: position 41,345,929 of record NC_059425.1, on the reverse strand, counting down.
TTGTCTTGGTGCTTTGTCATAGGCATCTGTCTCCTGTGAGATGTTTGCATTACAAAGGAAAATTAAAAGAGCATTTTTCAACCACTGGTTGAAATGCTTGGGGCTGGGGCAGGAGAGGGGCAAAAGAGAAGCAGGCTGCTGTTCTAACATAGAATAACGCTGCACTGTACAGTTCCTTTTCTAGGCACTGAAGTTGGGCTACGAACAAAAAATAATAAGAAAATCACTTCAAATTCAACTCCTGGAATGTTCCATCTTGTCACTTAAAAACTTTCGTTTCACTAGAAGGACTCCTGGTCATGTAAAATTGATTCTTTTCCCCTTCCAAATCTGGAGTTGTGTCAACCTGAAGAACGGGCTGGGTCTGATCTTTTTCCCCTCATTGAAAATGAGCATTTCAAATAATTAAATAAAAGAATTATTTTGTCACATTGAAATGATAATGCAAGGGATGTCTCCTTGTTTGTGTGAAACGCACGAACTGCGTAAAAGCATGTTCCTGAAAGGGCAAATGTTTAATCATCCAGTGGACAGAAGAAAATAGCACTGATCATAATTCAAAACGCCTCTTAGATAACAAAGTGTTTTCTCCAATTTAAAATGGATTCCAATCTTAAGAATACTGTGTCTAAAGTCAATTTTTCAATCAATGTTCATTTTTGTCAGATAAAGACTTGCATTTTAATCATGCAATCTATGCAAAGCAAGTTCTTCAGAGCTGTATTTTTATTTTAGACAAATGACAGCAAAAATAAAAAAAAATAAAAGATGCATTTTGCTGAAAAGCAACTTGGAAATATTTCATATTTATTCACCTGGAAGAGAAGTTCAAATTTTATACTTAGCTACATAAATAGGACATGGCGGGATTTTTAAAACACCCTTTCTACCATGGCTATAATTTAGAGAAAAAGCAGCTTTTGTACAAAAAAATAGATTTTTGAAAGCGTGGTACAATTTCCATATGGGTTTTCATTGGTTAAGTTCCTGTTCACACAAAGAAGGTGTGCAATATAATATGCTGGTTTTTACTGGTAAGTAAGATTCCTTAAGAATATCCTGAGATCTCTAATTCACAACGAGAGTTAGCCGCACATATAAGACATATAACAAGTGATTCTGGGGGGGTGGGGGTGGAAGCAATTTCAAAAGCAAATAGTTCACATTCCAGGCATTGATCACAGTGTTATTAATCATCTGAAGACATAAGCTTTTAAACAACATGGGAAATGTTCCTTTTACATGATATCATCTGCATCGAAGGTGATTTTAATATTGAAGGAATGTTATTCTGACAGAAAACCCGTATTTCTTTAAAGCTTGATTCTTGACAATAAAATCAGCAACATCTTAGTATTTTTCATTGAGCAGACAAGACAGAATCATAACTAGTGCAGAGTGAACAATTCATGAGTTCGTCCAAATTTCATGATGATTGCCTGAAACAAGGAAATTCAGGACATCTTCACTTTGATCTATTTATGGCAGACTGAAAAGGAGGGGAATGGCATGGGAAATTTCCTGTGATAAAGGCATTTACAAATGTTTTTGGATGTCAGTACACAGCACTAAAGATACTACAGCTTTGAACTGTAGCGATTTCTATCTTCCTTCCAATGATGACTTATAACCATTACTGTATACTGACCTAATATTCTACACTCTCAGTACTAGAGCAACATGGCAGGGCCCTTCTGCTTCCGATAACATAATTAATGTTGGTTTCCTGCATTCAAATGATAGATTCTCCTCACACAGAAAAGTGGGGCCTACTAAATCCTATCATACCAACTCTTGTATCAATTCCTTTGGTTAAATTCTTTATTTATTATTGCTTGTCAGATTTACTGTACTAGGTTTACCTTATGTTTTATTGAATTAGGGATGGTTGTACAGGTTACTCATAAGTAAAAACTTTAAAAATGTTATAATGATACTTAATAATAAAATAATATTAGGCCGTTTCCGCACGGCCCATAAACGACAGCCTGGGGGCGGTAAAAACGCAGCAGCGGCGACCTGACTCCGCTTCCCTTCCCCCAGGGCGGTGTCAGGCCGGCCTAAACAACAACCCTTTAAAGGGTTGTTGTTGGGGAGGAAGCGTCTTCCCGGCGGCGCGGTGCGAACCGCGCCGCCAGGAAGACGCTGTCTCCCTCCTCCGTCCGACTCACGATGTCCTCGTCGTCGCCTGCTGACCGTCGCAGCCCCGCCCACACTGTCCTTCGACCTCCAGGGGTCGGAGGGCAGCGTGGGCGGGGCTTAGACGGCCAGCAGGCGATGACGAGGACATCGTGAGTCGGACGGAGGAGCGGGAAGAGGTGGCTCCATGCAGAGCCGCCTCTCCTGCGGCGGCCTCTGCTTGGCCTGCTCGCATGCTTGCGTGTGAGCGGGCTTCCGCCCCCACGCCGCCAGAACTCTTGCCAGCATGGGGGCGTGAGGTGGCCGTGCAGAAACGGCCTTAATTTGTGGATTTTAAACAAAAAAGTCTACAGGGAGCCAAGAGTCGGAATCATTCATTCATGCACTAAATTATTATTCTAAGAACTATTTAGGGGTTTTTTAAATGTAGATTTAAAAAATGATAGGAGTTGTATAGTTGCATACATGATAACATATTCTTACAACAAACTTTCTCTTCTTTGATAAATAAAAAAACACTATGTGCTCTGGAAATGCTGCCCCCACCCGCCCGCCCAGGTTTTGCGATCCCAAGAACTCTTTTTTGAGCTGAGTAATGGGGGGGGGGATAATGGATATAGAGCAAGTCAGGAGAACAAAGAAGAGAACAGTTTGCTTGGGATTCAAATCTTGCCTCACTCTTACCCCACAGGTCACTGTGCATGAGTGGAACACTGTTGCGGTACTTAGATTTCAGTATTTACAAACTGCTACTTTCACTCCATGCAGAAGACAAGTCAGTGTATGTTTTGGATTACAGAAAAAACTTCAAGAAAATAAGCCTGCAAGACTGTACTTATGGCCCAGTCCAGGGCGAGGGGGCTGAAGGGAGTTGTGGAGGTGTTGGGCCCCAGGGCACTTTTCCTGGCTGAGGTACAAATCATGGCCACCCAAATATCTGACTAAGCTCTATATGTGGAATCTATCCAAGAGGAACATCCTTATCTAAGCTTTATCTAATAAGTTCTGACACACATTGTTTCCTGCACATTCCTGCTGGTGGGGTGAAAATGACTACAATCCAGCACACAGCAAGGTGCATAAGATTGCTTTTAATTTCAATTAAACTCATGCATACTAAAATATGTGCAGATTTACAGTCTAAATTGCTCTATCTTCTTCTCTTTATGTTTCTAGATGGAGGCATATCAATCCCACAAAATGTACAGACACCTCAACAATGTACATTCCTTAAAATCGAGACAGCTGGTTAATTAAATGTTTCTACCCACATCAGCTAGAAGTTAGATGTTCTCATTGGGCCACACTCTAAATAAGGAAACTTAGGAAACATCTGGATAAAATCAAGGCATCGTATTGAAGAGAGCAATTTAGTTCTGTTAAGGGTGCATGCTACCTGGTACACTAGGGCAAAACTGGAAAGAAAGAAAAATAATTTCTGTAACAGATTATTCTGAAATGGAGAAAGGAAAAACTGGCATATGATAGGATTTATATGCTATGGGAAAATTCCCCGGCCACATCATTCCTGACTGTGGAGACTGCACCGAGTACTGACTTCTAAAAACCTCTCCACATATACACACCCAATGCAAACACAGAGCGGATCAGTGCATGATGAAACCTGGTGCACTGTAGACTTTGAGGTCAGAACTAGGGATATGCATTTGGATATTGTTAGGCTGAAAATATGCCTGAAAAATACCTCAAAATACCTTTTTCAGATATAGTCAGGTATCTAGATGACAGTCAGGATTTTATAGGATACTGATAAATAGGTCCTAATTTTTTTAAAAAAATAATCAGGAGTATCCAGAATTTTTTTAAAAAATATTCAGGAGTATCCAGGGGCAAGTATTTAAGGCTCTCAGGACTGTTTCACTGTGTGCATAGGTATTGCTTTATTCTTGCCAGGTCTTGGTATTGGCGTGCCAGGTTGCTTTGGCTTGGATTGTGTAATCTGACACTGGTTCTGTTGGTCTTGCAACAGTGTCCCTTACTAAAGTTAATTTACTTTAGATTTTCTGCTTTGAAATTGGCTTGATACTCTGTTTGGACTTTGTTGTGCTTACAATAGTGTCCCTAGACTTCAGTCTAGCAGTCCCTTAAGGACCAACAGAATTTTTGGAATATCATCTTTTGAGAGTCAAAGCTCCTGTCACCAGTTCTGCAGACCAGCACAGCCAACCTCCGAGACGACCTTGGTTAGTAAGTCATTTTGGCTTGAATTCTCTGGTTTGAATTTGGCTTAGATTCTGTATATTGACAGTGGTTGTGTTAGTCCTGCTACATTGGCCTGTGGTTCTTGTGCAATTCTCTGGTTCTTCATTGACTCTGTTGGACTTATAGGTTTTGTTTGCATTGAGAGGCTTTCGGCCAGTGGTTGCCTTGCTTGCTGTTGTGTGTTTGGTTAATCTTTGCCTTGGAGAAAACATGGAGCCCATTCCCCACTCCCCGGCACACATCCTAGAAAACAATGGAGGATGACTGGAGTACCTTATTCAGGGGCCAATAGAATTGGACTTGTTTTTCCAACCTATGTGAAATATGGGGGTTCTTTAGGGAACAGCCAGTTTTCTTCAAAAACAGCCACTGCAGACAACCAGAATGATTCCTCATAGGGATTCTTTAAAAATTGCTGTCGTCACAGAAGACTTATGTGAACCCAAGACATTCAAAGGTGGCTTGCCATTGTCCACCTCCATATAACGACCCTGGCATTTCTTGAAGGTCTCCCATCCAAGTACTTGCCAGGATTGACTCTGCCTAGCCTCTTAGATATGACAAAATCAGGCTAGCCTGGGATATCCAGGTTAGGGAATAACAGACCTGAATAATATTGGAATTCTGGGGAAAAAAAACCTGAATCCAGATACCAGCCAGTATTTGGAACCCAAATTACACAGAATTCCAATTATTATGCCCTCCCAAAATCACAATCCTCAACATACCCATTTTTTCTCTATTGCACACCCTTAGTCAGAACTGTTCCACAGAAAGCTGACTCCTAAAGGTGAGATTTTGCAGACATACCTTATATAGGCTTATACTACTTGTGACTCTTTAAGGTCATGCAGCTTAACATCATGTCTTTTACCCAGGTAGGTTTTGGAACAAACGTAGCGCACCTCCACTCCACATCCTGACAATGGCATGGGAAGCAGTGGCACCACAAACCTCATGGACTGGCAAGCATGACTGATAGGCTGTATTCTGCTTTGTATGTCTTGGTTGGTACTGACTTCCTTTAAGTTGTGTTTGCTTTATCCAATGAGCAGTTGACCAAATAGAGCTGATCAGAATGAGCCCTAAGTAAGCAGTGCAATTGGAAATCTAAGAAAAGACTTGCACATATTAATCTGCAACTATGTCCCAAGAAGTGCATCTCATCTGCCAGTGCCAGCTTATGACACTACCTCTCTCTTGAAACTCAGGTTATAGTTTGGTCAAGGAAATTCTTGTTAGACAGAAAATTCTTATCTGCTGTTAATTAATGTGGCCTTGCAAAGTATAGTTAAGGCACAGTAACATGGGCCAGCTAAAGATCTGATGCAAAGGGAACTTTCAGATTAGCTGGGTTGAACTCTCAAAAGATAATATATTGTCAAAAGCTTTCACAGACAGAATCAATTGGCTGTTGTTCTTTTCCAGGCTGTGTGGCCAAGGTTATGCTGGCAAAACATTAGAAGCAAAAACTACTGGACCACAGTCACACAGCCAGGAAAACCGGCAAACGAAGTCTCAGAAGATATTACATTTCTTTAAATACTCACTTGTCATGTCTTCCTCCATATTTTATAGTCTATGGGGACCTGCCAGAAAACAGTCAGATTTGGCAGTCCATCAGGCTTATTTGGCAGCCCATCAAAAGACTCAAACCAATTCCTAGACATGTCCAATTCCAAAACCTGTCTAGGACTGCAAAATCAGATGGATGGGTCAGGCCCATTTGGAAGGCTAGAATAAGGTTTTGTTGAATTGTGTTTAGGTTGATGGATCACAGGGTGGATGGACCTGATCTAAAAGGAATCTAAAAAGGGATAATTAGATTCTTATGAATATCACAGCCAGAGGCTGATACATTATCACGCTGTATTTCCTATAATATGGTGCCAATATCAACACTTAGCCAAAACAAAGTATATCAACCAGCATAATTTCTATCTCTGGCTAAACAATGTTATACATTAAGTTTTTAATGCTTCTATTTATTTCTGAAGGGCATTCATGCACTTCTTCTGTCTTGTCAATTAAGGAATACAGAGCTACACAAGGGGGTTTCCCAGTCAGACTTTATTGGTGGGGGGATATATAACTGTTTCTCAGAGAGTAATACAAAATGAATAGGTATGATATGGTGCATCTAGTAACTGATCAATGAAAACATTTAGCAAAGTTACTTGAAAATAGAAAGAATGTTTCTCTGTGTCAACTATTTCAATAGATAGCCAATGAATGGTCACTTATGAAATGGGGGTGGGGGTGACTGATTTTCAAATTCCACCTGGATGGATTTCACTACCATTGACCTTCATATTGGATTGTTAAAAAAAATCAACATCTTTCTGTACCAAGCTAATGATGCAATAAAACACACCCAGCCACAATATTATAATAAAAGCTCACTGACAAAGGTGAGCCAGCTATTACAGAGAACCCAATGTGTGTGCTTTTAATATTTTTTGTCTATTTACAATAAGAAGTAAAATTCTGGAGACACAAATTTTGGCAACAATCAAAAATATCCTTAGAGAAACACAGATGGGCTTATTCTTGCTTAGCATGACATCTAACTCACTTAAAACTCTAAAAATGCGACAAAAGACCATAGGGCTGCATGTGGGCCTTGCTTTTTAGATCAATTTTAAGCCTAAGCAAAACTAAGTAAATCATGCTACAGCTACTTTTTAAATTCAATGAAACTCCTCAAAACTGGGGGAAGGTTTGATGACGGACAGCAGTAACTTAAAAAAAAACATTCTGGTCACTGGATAAGTCCTTTTGTGTGCCTAAAGAGACTTCTTGAATTGTGCCATAGTTTGTGACTTTGTGAGTATTGTGATAGTGGCAATTGTGCCATAATTTCTGAGTACTGTAATAACAATATTATTTACTGGATTTGAAACAATTTTTAAAGGTAAATAATTAGCTAATTTTGCAAAGCTGCCAAATTCCAAAAATTCAAAGGAAAGAGATGAGTCAGGACACCCAACTCACAACATTATAAAATACAAATAAAATTGTGGGAAGGGGAGGGTCTTTTATTTCTCTTTCCACATCAGAACATTTTGAGTTATTTATTCAATAATGTTTCCTTCTAACCAGAAAATGTCATCAATTTTCCAAGTGAAACCAAGAGATTCTCCCCATTACGACAGCATATTAGAGACACAACTGGACCTTCTCAGGAAGGAAGAAGAAAATTAACTTACCGTCTTCAATGACAAGGCTCACCATTATAAGCACTAAGCAAGAGGCAAAACACTAAACAAAAAGGGGCAAGAGGGGAAAGAAAAGAGCGTAGGAAAATAAGGTAGAAAGCACCCACCTTCCACATAGTTGTCTTCTGAAAGCACGTAACAAGGAGGGAGAGAAAAGGAAAAAAACATTCATTAAGCAGCATGCAGACTGGAACTTGCCTTTGCATGTGAGTAGCATGCAAGGCACCAAACACCACATGCAAGTGATCCACTGCTATCATCCAAAGGGGGGAGGGGAGGACTGAAAGCACAGGGAAGCAGTGTTTCTTCCATGAAAATAAAACCCTGATTCTACAAGCAATGTGGGCGGGGGGTGGGGGGGAATCAGTTCTCGAGTGGAAGGGGAATTTGCTTGTTAAATGGGCTTGTGTTATTTAGAATTCATCCAACATAAGTCTGGGGGTAAATCATTTATCTCAAATGGTGCCATGGTATTTAGTGATTAATTTCGAACAGGAAAACAAAGGGAGAAAAAGAAAGAAAAGGGTACTGGGATTCAAGCGTGCCTGGAATGCACTCTCTCTACACTTAGGGTTCCTAAACACCAATGCCCCTTTCGCACATGCAGAATAATGCACTTTCAATCCACTTTCACAATTGTTTGCAAGTGGATTTTGCTATTCCGCACAGCTGAAAAGTGCATTGAAAGTGGATTGAAAGTGCATTATTCTGCATGGGCGGAAGGGGCCCAAGTCTCAAATAAGTAAGAGTTGCCTGTGGCTACTCAGTAGCAATGAAAAACCACTCTGGAAAAACTCAAAGTCCCTCTTGCTAATTGCTTATTACTAAATGCTTCACATACGCCAAGACTGATTTCTTGCACTGAGACAGAGATGCCTTTTTAAAAAATCCCAAAAACTTGAGGCCTTTTATAGCCGCTAGATATGTTGCAGGTGCAGACTATTCTATCAGTTCTCTCCATTCCAGGAAAAGCTTCCCCTACTAAGTGTGTGCTGTAGTATAATTTCTATGTTAGACACCAGAAAAGGCTGGCAGAAAAAAACAAACAGAAAACAAACTAGCTTGAAAACATATTTATTCTAAACTTTGCTGACCTCGCCTTCAAATTAAGCCCTGTGTGCCCACATACACATATCACTGTCATATTGGTTTTGCATCAATTTAATTATTATCCCTTTCACCCAAAGAATGCTGGGAATTGCAGTACAGTGTAGGTACTGGCATTTCATTCATAAGTTTAGAAAAATGGAACCTTCCCCCCCCCCCCCAGGTCTAGGGATGCCAGCCTTCAGGTGGGACCTGAGGATGCCCCAAAATTACAGCTCATCTCCAGACTGCAGATCTGAGAGAAAATGGATGCTTTGGAGGGTGAAGTCTATGGCATTATACCCCACTGAGGTTCCTGTCCTTCCCAAGCTCCACCCAGTGGTGGGATCCAAACATTTTAGTAACAGGTTCCCATGGTGGTGGGATTCAAACAGTGGCGTAGCGCCAATGGGGCTGGGTGGGGCATGACGGGGGCATGGCCAGGCATTCCGGGGGCGGAGCATTAATAATTTCTCTGTTACTGTAAAAAAAAGTTCCTAATTTCCAGCTGGTATCTTTCTGTCCATAATTTAAACTCATTATAGCAAGTCCTATCATCTACTGCCACCAGAAACAACTACTTCTCCTCTAATTGACTGCCTGTCAAATACTTAATACTTTCAAATACTTAATTTTGTTTCTAGAAATCAAAAGAAGGATACTTTCTTTAAACAAGGAACTTTGCCATATTACTAAAACATGTTTTTAAAACAGCCCAACAGGGAGAATTATCCCATTTTCTACCTTCGCTAACCAGCCACATAGGAAACAACAGGACTTTATGATTTTTGGACCTAATGGAATTTCTAACGGAAAAGCAGACCCAATTAGTAACCCCCTCTCGGCACACACAAATAATTAGTAACCTACTCTCGGGAACTGGTGAGAACCTGCTGGATCCCACCTCTGGCTCCACCCCCAAATTTCTTAACTTGAATCTGGCAACCCTAACCCATCCTCCGCTTGTGGCCAGGGGTGGTAGGTGGTGGTGGATCTGGCAACACTACCCAAGGTTGAATAGGGGAATAGGTTTCTCATTTAACTAACAGATGCTACTTTTCTTCCCCAAGCATTTTCCCTCTGCTCTACTCAAGATGCATTGTACCTTTTCATCCTGTACAAGCATTCTTTACAACACTCCTCCCACCTTCCAACTGGGATAAAAAGAGTCAGATCTTCATTGCTACTCATGTCTGATAAAGGGAGCTTTGACTTTCAAAAGTTTAAACCCTGGAAATATTGTTGTTATTGTTATTGAACTTGAGCAGATTTATGCTTACCCATGAAAACTAATGGATCCAATTGTTTTCAAGAATGCTCTGTGGGATTTGATATCCCCGGCAATTCATTAGATGTGCTGATAGAAGATTGGCATAGCCATCTTTCTGAAGCCATCAATGAGATTGTTCCCTGCATCAGCTTAGTGCCCTGGTTTACCAGGGAACTGCAGATGATGAAGTAGGAGCTTAGATGATTTGAGAGAGCACTGGGGAAGAGGGTATCACCATGGTTCCCTTTAGGATGTGGACTCCTTCAGGAGCCAATCCTCTCTCTAATGTTATTTAACATCTATATGCAACCTCTCGCCCAGTTAGTCTGGAGTTTTGGACTAGGTTGTCATCAATATGCATATGATACACAGCAGTATCTGTTGACGGAGAGCCAGCTGGACAACATGGCCAAGTGTTTAGAAGCTGTGGTGAGATGGTTGAAGCAGAGTTGACTGAAACTCAGTCCATCAAAGATGGATGTCCTGGGGCTGGGCTTGGGAGTTGGAACACAGGCTGCCATAGATAGACATTGAAGAATTAACACCTATACCCAATGTCAAGAGCCTGGGTATGACTCTGGATGCCTCCCTTTCCATGGAGGCCCCAGGCCACAAATTCTGGAAGAATGGAATTTCTTTTTATTTCTTTTCATTTCCCCCCCTTCATCTTCACCAAGCTAAGCAGTCGGTACTCTATCTGTCTCGTCCCAACCTAGTCACTGTGATCCATGAGACAGTCCAGGCTACACTCCTGTAATTCCCTCTATGCAGCGTCGCCCTTGAGGTTGCACTGGAAACTTCAGCTGGTTCAGAATGCAACAGTGAGGGTCCTTACAGATATGCCTTTAAGACTGCATATTCATCCTGTTTTTCACCAGTTTCTCTGACTCTCAATTGAACACAGAAGGTTCAAAATTTTGATCTTAACTTTCAAAGTCCTGAACAATTTGGAACTGTCAACTGCCTCTCTAAATACAACTCAGTAGCAAGCCCCATTGCCAGCAACTGAGCTTACTCCCAGGTAAAGGATTGTGCTTTGGTTCTTTCCATGAAAATCGGTGGGGCTTAACAGGGTTACCTACACTGCTTCCCCAAAACTAGGTCTTAGGTTTAATGCTAATAATCTCCCTGAAATAATTACACTATTATCACACTGGGGGCCTGGTGGGAAGGGGGAGGGGTGTGGGGGGAAAGGGCAGTAAAACCTAGATGTGTGGGGGGGCAATTTTCTGAGCCCCCCATATAATGAACTCTCTGTGCTTGTGCCCACATAGAGGGTTCTGAGTGCCACCTCTGGCACCCGTGCCATAGGTTTGCCACCACTGGTCTACTGGAACTCTACTTATTGCGGGAGATCCCTCACCCTAGAAACATCTTGCTGTCCTCAACTAGGACCAGAGGCTTCTCAGTTCTGACTCCGGCCAGGTGGAACTCTCTGTCAAATGAGACCTAGGCCCTGCAGGTTCTGGTTCAATTCCACAGGAACTGTAAGACAGAGATGTTCTGCCAGTTCTATGGCTGAGGCAGCAATAGTTTCATCAAGGCTGGCCTCCACATCACTATCCCTATTTGTATTTTATTTTTCTTTATGTCACAATTTAATTTGTAGTTGGATCTTGGACTTACTTTATGTTCCTCCCTTCTGCGAGGAACAGAAATTTTAATATAATAACTGTGGCGCCAAATGGAACTTTAATTGATAAAATTTTAAATTGAACAATTTAAATCATAATTAGATTATTTGTTTATTTATGAGGGGTTTTTTACTGTTAGTTGTTCTGAGTCCAACCTCAGTCGAGGAGTGGCATATAAATCTAATTTAAAAGATATTGCAGATGAATAGAAGCATAGCTACTTTCAGAAACTATCTTATCTGGTGGACAATGTTTCACCTGCCTCCCTCCCCATTAATGTTTCTCACAGAGATTTATGGGGAGAGGTATGAGAGTATGAGATCAGTTTGCATTTCTAGGGCAAATATGCCATGGGAGTTTATTTTAATCTTAAAGTATTTCTTAATGAAGAGTTGGCAACAGAATGTAAAGCTGCAAGGGAAGGGGAAATTTAGAATGCTTCTCTCTCAGGTGGGAAAAGCTTCAACTACTGAAATTTCATCATCTTGAAATCCAGGGGTCAGGAGACCAGTTCTCCTCTGTGTTTTGGTCACTCTAAATTCTCAATTTTTCTTTCTGAAATCTTTGGCCCTTTCCGCACGGGCGGAATATGGCGGCCTGGGGACGGCCTCCGTGCGGAAAGGGCCTTTGTTTAACAGCTGGCCAACAGCCAGAAATTCACAGGCCTTTCTTCCTTATGATGAATACTGCTATTAAGGACACCACTACGGGGCTGGAGATCCCTCAGAATTAGAACTCATCTCCAAACTACAAAGATCAGTTCCTCTGAAGAAAATTTATGCTTTGGAGAGTGGACTCTATAGCATTACAAATTGCTCCTCTCCGCAAACTCCATCCTATCCATGTTCTAGCCAAATATTTCCAATTTCAAAAGCACGAGTTGGCAAAACATTTGGAAGTTATTGCAAAACATTTGGAATTACTGCAAAACATCTGGAAGCAACACTGTGTTTAAACAGTTCCATACTTTTAATGAATAAACTGTAATTGTAAGAAATCAGGACAATCAGATAATATCTGGAAAAACTGAGAAAATGAACAACACTTACAGAATCACTTCTAATTACTTAACTAACCATATAAACTGACATCTCCCATCAGCAATGATAATGTCTCTCCCACTCAAAATCAGTAAAAGACATCATGACCCACAATAATTTGCAGATGTTAAATACTGTAAAAAAGCTAACTGACATGACAAGAAAATCCCATATAGCTTACTCTAAAGTATTCTAATTGATTTCAGCAGAACTACTCCAAAATAAGTGGTTTGGAAGTGGGCAGTCCCTCATAAACAAGTAGCCTATGATTCTAGTGCAACATTGATTCTTCTGAGTGTTTACTTTCAACAAATCTCTCAAACTTAGTATTCCCTCAAACCTATTTCTACAAAACAGAAAAAATGGTGAATGCATTCTCTGAAGTAGTTAACATTTTAGTGAACAACACAGCCAATGGTAGAGAGATTTAAAGAGCTTTTGATTGGAAAACTTGCCAAAGAAAGAAATCCATTTGGTGCTTGGCAATCCCTGTTTTTACAGTGCCATACCAGACTTCTTGTAAAGCACCAAACATGTTTGACTTGTCATGTAACCAAATAGGGCTGTCTCATCTCCAACTCATAAGCTGGGTCTGGTGATGTCACAGACAACCCATTAAGGATCAGAATCCAGTAAGAAAACTCTTGTCACTCAAGATTGGTAACAAATGCTTAAAGCTTCCCTGCCACCAAGTTATAGCCACATCATTACAAACATATATCATATGTTATCACAGATCAACCTAATGTACTCGTGAGTCCAATTATTTCAAAAGCACAAAGCAAAACTAAAAATGCATGCTTAAGATAGGTAAGCTAAGCTGCAGGACAATCAACAAATCCATAGCAGAGAAACTCATAACCAATGCAAAGCTTGCATGAAAAGAGTAATAATGGGATATGAAACAGCAGCAAAAAATACTTCTTCCATGGAGTTCCACATTGTTTTTACCCCAAAATGTTTTATTTCCAGCCTCAAAATGTTTTAAATGAATCCCCTTTCAAAACGATTCTTGAGGCTGAAACGTTTTCAAAACATTTTCACTTGCCCGCATATCTCTTCAAAATGTTTTACAAGACTCTCTGCTGTCCCTGAACTTCCTCTTCGGCGTCATTTTGGGAGTTCACTCAATGTTCCCTTTCACTTGTTTATTAGAATATTTCTTTACTTTTTTTTAGAGGGAGGGTAATCTTCAATGCATCAAGTATATGAAGCACAGAGAATTGCAGCATGAGGCTATGAAGAAATGAAGCATCAATTTACCAACAAACTCAAAAAAAGGGAAAAACCGCATAATGGTGGCCATGAATCTTTCCCAGGGGGTGAGCACAGACAAAAGGGAGGTTAAAAACATTTAACAAACGTTTTAGGAGATTTTATTATTATTATTATTATTTTACCGACCAGCCCCCGAAGGGCTCTGGGCGGTGTACAATGAGACATTAAAAAAATACAATATAAGGTCTCATAAATACAATATAATGATAAAACATTAAAATATATTAAAATACATTATAGCAGCAATTCCAGAAATTACAAATAAAAATACATGCCCAGATGCATGCCCAGATGGCGCCCAACCGAAAGGCCAGATTTGAACAGAAAAAGCCTATGGTTCACTTGCAGAATGTTCACTATTTTGTGTGTGTGTGTGTGTGTGTGTGTGTGTGTGTGTGTGACAATAATTCAACTTCTCCAATTTTTCACTGATGGTTTTTTACATCCATGTGCATGGTATATGCACACCATATACTCACTTTATACATAATTATACAAAATACATGTCCTTTATGCATGCAATGTATAATGCTGATGAATTAATACAGAAATAATGCTAAAAAGGCTCTCTCACTTTTTTTGAGAAAACTGAGCACAAGGAAGGAGGAATCAGTATGAACACATTGGTGTGATTAGGACTGATTCACCCAAGGGAGAAGGAAAATTGAAATGGAAAATTTCATTTTTAAAACAGGATGGATGAAAAAAACGAGATCGAAAAAGTTCTGAATTTTAAAAAGAAAATGATGAGAGTAGGAATATTATGGTTTTATGGAAGATGAATTTTTTCCAATAAAGCAATGACTATCTCATTCCCATCAACAAATTTTGGCCTTTAAAACACTAAATAGACTAGGGACGGAATATCTTAGAATAACTCACCAAGCTGAACACAGGATGTTTTACAAAATAGGGCTGGTAAAACCGCCACTTAATTCTGTTTAATGAACTTAAATTATTTAAAAATGTATTTTCAATTCCAGTGGAATTCAATTCCACTAACCATTTTACTGATCTTCCACGGGATCACCACCTGTTTTTGTTGCCCATTTGGAATTTGAAACAAGGGAAAGTCAAGCAACTGACAGGCTGATGTGTTCTATGGGGGCTTGACAGCCTAAATTATACTGAACTTAAAAAGAAAACAAGAGATGAGCAACAGTTAGCCACTTTGGTATAGTATCAGCCATGTAATATTCCATTGGTCAGGCTGTACAAAGGAAGAAAGTCAAGAGGAAACTTTCTCTTTTTTTAAAAAAATTAATCTTTATTTGAAAGTAACAAAGTTTTAAAATACAAAGTCAAATAATAATAAGTGTACCAATTCTTATCAGCTAAAAAAATAAAAAGAGAGAGAAAATAAGAAAGGAAAAGGAAAAATAGAGGGAAAAAGAAAAGAAAAGAGTAAGAATAAAAGTTATAATAGAAAAGTTTTCAGTGAAAAAAACCTCATCCAAAATTGTTGCATAAAACTTCCAGCTATATTATGAAAAGCAGTCTAATAACACATCTTTTATACTAGTTCACCTTTAAAGTACATTAAATCTTTTATCTAAATCACAATTATTTTTATTAATTAATTATATTATACAAGTGAATATGAAGAAAATATTTATATACTATATTTTCTATGACAATTTAATCAGTTATACTAAACTGACACATAATAGTAATTTCTTACCAAAATAATCTAAACCTATACCTATATTAATATTTTTATTTTGGCCCAACAAGTAAGATATTTAAATTAAACTTATTTAACTTCCATGTTCTTATAACAAGAGATAATCAGTTTTCAAGTCTTTTCAGATTGATCTACTTGATCTCACAGTATCCAAGTTAGCATGTCCAATTCAATTGTTTCTAGGATCTTCTGTTCCCATTCTTCCAACGTTGGTATGTTTTTTCTTTTCTAATTTTGTGGTAATTCTTTTCTTGCTAATGTTATAAAAATATAATATTTTAAAACTTTCTTATCAGTTGTCAGACCCCAACAAAAAGAATTCTGGTTTCAATCTTAATTTTTTACTTTGAACATTTTTTCCATGAATGATTTTATTTTTTTCCAATATTTTTGAATTTTTTGGGAAATGCACCACATGTATACAAATGTTCCCAGTTTTGTATCACATTTTCAGCAATCATCATTTAAATTTGTATACATTTTCACTATTTGAGATGGAGTATAATACCATATGTGAAACATCTTTAGGCTGTTTTCTTTCTGATTAATCGACAACGTAAGTTTATCATTTCTCCTCCAAATTTTTGTTCAATCCTCTAAACTAATATTTCTTTTTATGTCGGTTGCCCACCTAATCATTGTTTCTTTCACCACTTCTGTTTTGATTTTCAATTCTAATATTTTGTACATTTTACTAACCAGCTTTTTTTTGTCTTTACATAATATTTCCTCAAATATAGCAGATTTCGTAAGTATTCCTCCTTCTATCTGATCTTTTAATTGGATAAACTTTACCAATGACAGCATTTTAATTGGTATTCCTCTTTCTATCTGATCTTTTAATTGGATAAACTTTACCAATGACAGCATTTTAACTGGATAAACTTTACCAATGACAGCATTTTGATTGGATAAACTTTACCAATGACAGCATTTTTCTCCATTGTCAATCTCTTCCCTATCTTTCATTTTTAATGTCATTTTTTCCAATTAAAATTTCCCTATAAGTTTGCCAGTTCCAATTTTTGTTAATATTATTTGATTTGGAGTGATTGGGCCCTCACAATCCATCTGTGTATAAAATCTGTTTATATTTATTCCAGATCTTAATAAGAGAGTTCATAATTAAATGGTTTTTGAATTGTTTCCCCTCTAAATTATTTTTATTCGGCCAGAGGAATGTGTGCCAGCCTACGTTGTAACCTTTAAGGGCTAATAATCTTAAATCTCTTAAAGTTATCCAATCTTTTAGCCAAACTAGAGCACTGGCCTCATGGTAAACTTGTAGGTTTGGCAGGCCTAACCCTCTCCTCATTTTCTCATCAATCATTATCGTATCTTTTATTCTGGCTATATTATTTTTCCAAATAAATTCGGTTATATCTTTTTTCCATTGATCAAAAATGCTCTTCAGTTAAGAAATTGGTAAACTCTGAAAAAGGTACATCATCTTAGGTAAGACATTATTTTTTTATCACCGCTATCCTTCCTAGGAAATAAATTTGAGTCTTTTTCCATCTTTCGAAGTCTCCCTGAACTTTTCAAATAATTTGATATTTTTTGCTCTAATATTATACCCAGGTATTTTACTTTCTTTTCCATACTAAATATTGAGATCTTCATTAAGTTAACTCTATCTTTTTCTGACATTTTTGTTAGAATGTTTTAATGTTTAATATTTTAAATTCTCCCATAATGCCTATTGTAGTTAAAATCTGCTCCAGGAATAACCACTAATGTTATCAAAAACCTTTTCAGGGCCCAAAAAGATTAATTCTCTTTCAAGTTTCTCCCTGGTAGAAATCCAACTTGATCTTTTCAAGTATTCCTTTAATCTTTTCGCTAATATGTTTGCAAATATTTTATATTCCATAATTAAAAGTGAAATGGGTCTAAAATCTTTTACTGCTAAAACTTCTTGGTTATCCTTTGGGATTAGTGTCAAGAAAGCCCCTTCCTAAGATTTTGGAACTTCTTTTCCCTCCATTATTTCATATTGTACCCAACTTTGGGAAAATTAATTTTGCCATAGTTTTATAGTACCTTACTATTATTCTGTCCAGTCCAGGATTTTTACTACATTACATTCCTTTAACTGCATTCTCAATTTCTTAAAAGGTTATATTTTTATTTAGTTCCTTTAATTATTCTCTCTGTATTTGGGGTAATTTCTGCTTTTCTAAATATTTTCTAATTTCATTTTGTGATTTCATTCCTTTTTCATATAATTTCTCAAAATATAGAAGCAAATGTTTAACAACCTTTTCTTTCCCATCTCTAAGTTTTGATATTATTCTAGAGTCTTTCTCTTTTCTTAATCTAGTGGTCAACCATCTTCCTGGCTTGTTAGCCCATTCAAATTCTTTTTGTTTTAGGTATTTAAGTTTTCTTTCCATTTCCCATATTTTTGTCCTAATTTAGATCTGATCATGCTAATTTTTTTCATAATTTTTCTATTAGCTGATCTTTTTCTTAGTTCTGCTTCATAATTTGCCAATTCTTTCATTAACTTTCCATCTTCATCTCTTCTTGCTTTTTTGCATATTATTTCCTGTTCTCTAAAAATCCCTCTTATGAAAGCTTTGCTTGTTTCCCAAATTAAATTGATATTCTGGGTAGATTTTTCGTTCAAAGCAAAAAATTATCTTATTTTCCCCTCACATTTTTTTCACTTATATTTTTATTTTGAAGTGGCCAATCTTTAATTTTATAATTTCTAAATCTGGTTTAGAATCCCCTCTAGTTGACTCCATCTAAAATTTGTGTGGGGGGGGTTGTCTCCCAGCCATGGCACAAAAGACATGTAATTGTTTCTTTTGCAAAGGATGTGTATGGGGATTTCTTTTAGGACTGATACTTCCTGTTCCTTGATCTTAAATCTCTCTCTTGAGTGCTTCATAAATATTTCATCTCTAATTGTTTTCCTCACAAAATTATGATTATAACTCCGGAGGTTATTCTTTTTCTGGTGAATCTTGTGTTTACTCTAGAAATTGTATCAGTTTCTTGTTCCATTTTCTCTTCCTCCATTCGGAGAACGTTTGCTACAGAAACATCTCATATTGTTCTTGAATCTTCTTTATTGTCTTCTTTATATCCTCTTATTCTCAAGGTATTTTCCTTCTATTTCTGTTCCATTAGAGTGAATTGGTCTAGCATTGTTTCCATTTGGTTCTTCATAATCTTTGATTTGCTGTCCAGGACTGTCAAATCGACTTTTGTAGCTTTCATGTCTTGTTTTATTTCCTTCACCACTATTTCTATTTTTTTTTATCTAGGCTAAGTCTTTCTTTACATCCTGGAGCTCTTTTTTCAATTTGTTAAATCTGCTCTCCAGTTTATCAAAACCTCCTTTTGTGTCTTCTTTAAATGATGTTGTCAAGTCAAGCAGCTGTTTCATTTTTCTATAAAAGTCATTAACATTTTTTTCTGGTGTCTCAGAGTTTGTATTTACTTTACCATTTGTACCGCTATTCTATGGTCTTACTAAAGACATGTTCGTTTAAGTTCTTTTAATAATTATATAATTGAAATGTTTTGCTTTTCCTACTTTGGTTATTCCAAACTCTCCTTAAGCAATCCCTGGACACGCTATTGCAGTCTTCTTTAGGCTCTCATCCTTCCCTTTCCTTGTTTATATTAAAACCAGAAATTTGTCTACCCTTTAAGTTTCAGTGTTGTTGTTTTCATTAGTACATACAAATATTTTCAAGAAAAGGGAAAGAACACTCTCTCTATCCTACAACTTCGTAGTTTTCTTTGGCAGTTTTCCAAAAACCACAAAATACTGCCGAAAGGTTTTATTCTTATTTTTAAAGTTATTTTTGTTAACTCAGTCCTTCAACAAACATTCACCCATCTAGCATGTGATGTTATTTGGGCACAACGCCAAAGCATGGCTCCTTTCGGGACCTCTCCTCTACACATCCCACCAGAGCAAGCTGCTTTGTCAGAGGCCAATTTTATTCCGTTTAGCTTTATAGGCAAGGAAGAGTTCCTAGCATTTATTTCTCTTTTCACTGCATTGACTTCCTTTGTTTTTCTTTATGCGTCTTTGTAAAGTCTCTACTTTAGTGGAGAACAAGCTGAATGCAGCTGTTTGGGACGGCTCCTGAGACTCTTATGATGGAAACAGATCCCGCTACCTCATCTCTTGATAGCCGGCATGATTCAGCCACCACTCTTCAAAAAGGGAGTTCCAAGGTGTCAGCAGTTGACGGCAGGTTTTTCCCCTCTTCTGTAGTTGGGAGAATTTAAAATTTGCCAAAATTCTCAAGCAATTGCAAATGCAAAACAGGTCTCATGTTTGCACCTTTGGGTAGGTGTGACTTGCAGTTCTGAGAAGCAGCTTGCCAAGCCCCCAAGAGGAGACTTTCAAGTGAAGAACACAGATAGTAGAAAATAGGAAACTTTGTCAGCTTCCCTCATTTATTTTTAGATGAAAGGACAAACAAATTTGAAGATATTAGCTGAATAGAATTGTCATCCCATTGTAATATTTTAGTAAATCTACTGGACTAATTTTATCTACTTTGTTTACTAATCTGACTTTATGTTGATGTTGTTGCTCTTTGTATAATTGGTAAGTCACATTTAGAACTCCTCTGATTCAAAATGGTGGAGTAAACAAAACACCCTTAATAAATAAACTATGTGGGAATTACCATGTTTTACATCTCATTAGCTCATGTTAGCAACAGTGAAATCATTTCGCAGTTTTTCCTCAACTGCTTTTTTTAAAAGGCAGTCCACGAGCGACGGGAGCTCTTTGGCCTCTCTTTCCCCAGCCAGGCCTCCCCAGTTCCTCTGCGCCTGCAACAGCAAGGTTTGCTGCATGTCTCCCAACCCCACCGTGTGCCAGTTTCCCATCATGCCCTGGGGCCAGCTGCCCGCCTCTTACACCGCCGGCATAGCCTCCAACGGGATGGCCCCTCTACTGCTCCCACTGCTCTTCACCGTTCCACCTATGTCCTCTCTGCCTAGCTGTCCGTACAGCCCCGCAGCCTACTTGGATTCCGCCTATTGGAACATGGTAGCAGCATCACGTGCCGTGCTGCTTCTGGGGCACACCTTGGACCAGAAAGCTGCCCTGCAAACTAGCAAGGGCATGCATGCTTCCAGCTTCGCCCCTCCCACTTGGTATCCCCTACCAGGCACTTCTGCCCTGTTGAATACTGGCTTGTTTCAAGCAGCCGCTGATGGTGCACAGCCTCAGTCCAGAGGCCAGCCCCTGTGGCTATCTCAGCCCTACCTACACACCCGCCAGTGTCTGCCCAACGAAAACGGTTTTGCTTGCTCCATGTGGCATTGAAGAGCAGTTTCTCACCGCCTGGAAGGGGACAGGACAAACACTCCAGGCACCGACAGACCCTGCTCAAGACGATGCTTTGGAGACCCTCCCAGCCATTTGCAGTGAGCCCTGACTCAAAGCCCGGGCAGATATAGAAGTTTCCTCAGGCGGAGATGCTACCAGACTCCTGTGCAATAATTCTGTTTCAATAAACTAATCTTGATACCCCCCCCCAAAAAAAGGCAGTCCACGCTCTAATTTATACAGTTCACATGTAATCTACTGCTGTGATCCAAATAAGCAAAGTACTCCCCCAAACAAAGGAAACTGATATTTCAGTAGATACATGATCCATGTCACATGAGTTGGATCAGGGGCCCCACAACATGATTATCAGTCACATGTACTAGCAGGAAACTCACCTTAGAAAGCACTCCATCATTTAATGTGGCCTGGATGTGCAATTGGTGGCTTTTGTAATAAGGAGGCTTTTGCCTTCCATCATGCACCCTTTTCCTTAGCAGAAATGGGCATGGCTTCTGAAGTCTTTGTCTTCTCTGCTTCTCCAAGCAAAGAAAACTATCTGTGGGCCCTGCCATAGATTTAATTTAGGATAAGTCTGTGAATGCAGCACAGTGAAGTACGAATCATGGTAGAATGTCATATTAAGTAGAAAAGATCTCTCCAACCTTTTAGAATGCAATGATAGTTTTCCAGTTGCAGAGTCAGGACTACCAAAAGCGAAGAAGACTAGGGAAACAACATTCTGAAGGCCTGGATCACACAGGGGCCCCAAAGAGTTGGTCAAGGTACCACTGGAAGATAGTAGATACGATGTGCATAGTCTTCTGAATTTGAAATGGGACCCAAAGGGAACCTTTGAAGTAATTTTCTACTATCTCAAAATTCTTCCTAAAGTAAAACAAGGCCTGCCTTCTTGGCAATATTATCTTGGCTCTTGTCCATGGCTAAGGCAGATAGATAGACAAGACAAAGGAATGGATAAGCAAGATTATAGTGTTTCTCAAGGTTCTTGATGTCTCTACGGGAATGAAAACAGGAAAAGAAACCTTCAACAAACAGTCCAGGTTGGTCCACAGACCTTTTGTCTCCAGTCTGTCAATGGTGTATTGATCCAAAAGTAAGGAAAAATACACCTGCCTCAATAAAAATGAAAAATGGGTAGGGGGCAGCAGCTCAGATGACACCACATAGGATGACTGTGTTGAGTACTGTCATGCAAATTAAAAAGAAACCTTGCAAAGCGGAAATGAAATGGGATTGGAGGTGAAAATGAAGTAGCAAGTCTGCACTGCAACATCTGATCTCAAAACATACATGGAACAGGTAATAGAAAATTTCTTAACTCCTTTTTAGCATTTGCTGTTGATAATCACAGTTAAGAATACAAAGGTGTTGGCTCTGGTGACAAAAAAACTCCTCAGTAGCAAATTACAAATGTTCCATATTTTGTTTCATTTCTTCACTCAGCTGTTATTTTTTGTCAGTCTTACCATTTGTTTTTGCTTTAATTCATTGCATTTGCATTGTTTTTAAATGACCTATGAACATCAGAGATAAGTGTGTATTGCTACTACTAAGACTCAACACAAAATAAATTTAAGTTCTGTATTTTCTACTGGGAAGTGCTCAAAATGGATACAAGGGGGACTGATTTACATTGTATTTATTCTGTCTTTGGTGAAATGAATGGACAAAAATAGGCATTTGATACTGAATCACAAATATCTCATGCTCAAGAGGAAACACACAAAAACTAACTGAAGTAACATAGAAGAGAAAAAGAAGAGTTGGATTTAAATCCCCCTTTCTCTCCTGAAGGAGACTCAAAGGGGTTTACAAACTCCTTTCCCTTCCCCCCTCACAACAAACACCCTGTGAGGTAGGTGGAGCTGAGAGAGCTCAGAAGAACTATGACTAGCCCAAGGTCACCCAGCTGGTATATGCTGGAGTGTACAGGCTAATCTGAATTTCCCAGATAAACCTCTGCAGCAGAGCGGGGAATCAAACCCGGTTCCTCCATATTAGAGTGCACCCGCCTTAACCACTATGCCACTGCACATGCCACATATTCATGTTTATATTTCTTGTTCTTCTTGAAAGGGGTCTCTGGGTGGTCCAGTCCCATACTATACTGTGGTATGAAGATGTGGTTCTCTTGGCTAAAACAAAAAGCCATAGTAATTTAAAAATACCCAAATATTTATTTGCTATCACTCAGACTTGTGACAGTGAATTTCACAGTACTAGTACTGGGGGGGGTTCCATCAATCAATATTTTTGCTGCCCTTTAAACAGCTAATTCTATCCATGTTTACTTGGCAAGTCTTTTCATGTTTAATTATACCTACTACATTTTGAACTAAATTTGTTAGCCGAGGATCCCTAGAGCCATCTAATGTTTTATGATGCCATAGTACATGTGAAAAGTGCCATGTAAAGGCAGCCTCCCTCAGACCCACAGCACAGTTCACAAAGGACAAGAAGAAAATCTCTTGATCAGACTCAGAATATGACCAAGAAATAAAAAGTAAACTAAAACGGACAGAATACCAAGTGAGGTTTTCAGGTACTCTGCAGAAAGGTTCATCTTAAAGGCAAACATCCTGACTAAGATCATTTCATATCTGACCACATAAATAAAATGCTGTGTTCATAACAAAGACATACATTCCACAGACATCAAGGGATTTTAGGACACCCTTGCACATCAAAGGCTGTTTTTTGCACAGTCAAAATATCCCGGGCTAGAACTGTGATCTTACATACCACGGCTGATTTTCACAGTTTTGCCTTCCTCATGGCTCCCCGGGAGTCCACACAACTCTCTCCTGGACTAGTCACGAGTGAGGTCTAACTGGGCATATTAATGATCAAATATTTTAGCAATTGCTCTATCAGAATTTGCAAAAGAAGATATTTGAAGTATTTTATTTTTGATTGCCAAATGCCTTTTAATTTCCTTTCTGTTTTGCCTTCAGTCTATCTATCTGGTGAATAAAATGTAACCTTTTTAGAGCAACATATTATTTTATGTTCCTCACCACAGACTATTGAGAAAACTCAGCAATCAAGGAATAAGAGGGGAAGTCCTCCTGTGGATTAAAAACTGGTTAAGAAACAGGAAGCAAAGAGTGGGTGTAAATGGGAAGTTCTCACAATGGAGAGATGTAGGGAGTGGTGTCCCCCAAGGATCTGTTTTGGAATCAGTGCTCTTTAGCCTATTCATAAATGACCTGGAAGTAGGGGTGGGTAGCGTGGTGGCCAAGTTTGCAGATGATACCAAATTACGTAGGATGGTGAGAACCACAAAGGATTGCGAAGAGCTCCAAGTGGACTTTTATAAATTAGGTGAGTGGGCTAAGAAATGGCAAATGCAGTTCAATGTAGCAAAATGTAAAGTGATGCACATAGGGGGGAAAAAATCCAAACTTCACATACACGCTACAGGGGTCAGTGCTATCAGTCACAGACCAGGAAAGGGATTTGGGTGTCTTAGTTGATAGTTCCATGGGAATGTCAACTCAGTGCATGACAGCTGTGAAAAAGACAAACTCTATGCTGGGGGTACTTAGGAAAGGAATTAATAATAAAACTGCAAAGATTGTCATGCCCTTATATAAAGCAGTGGTGCGACTGCACTTGGAGTGCTCTGTTCAGTTCTGGTCACCACATCTCAAAAAGGATATCAAAGAGATAGAAAAAGTGCAGAGAAGGGCAACGAGGATGATTGAGGGACTGGAGCACCTTCCTTATGAGGAGAGGCTGCAGCGTTTGGGACTCTTTAGTTTGGAGAGGAGACGTCTGAGGAGGGATATGGTTGAAGTCTATAAAATTATGCATGGGGTAGAAAATGTTGACAAGGAGAAATTTTTCTCTCTTTCTCACAATACTAAAACCAGGGAGCATACACTGAAAATGCTGGGGGGAAGAATTAGGACTAATAAAAGGAAACATTTCTTCACGCAATGCGTGATTGGTGTTTGGAATATGCTGTTGCAGGAGGTGGTGATGGCCACTAACCTGGATAGCTTTAAAGGGGGCTTGGACAGATTTATGGAGGAGAAGTTGATCTATGGCTACCAATCCTGATCCTCCTTGATCTGAGATTGCAAATGCCTTACCAGATCAGGTGCTCGGGAGCAGCAGCAACAGAAGGCCATTGCTTTCACATCCTGCATGCGAGCTCCCAAAGGCATCTGGTGGGCGAATGCGAGTAACAGAGTGCTGGACTAGATGGACTCTGGTCAGATCCAGCAGGCTCTTTCTTATGTTCTTATGAGGAAAAGTCTGTAGTCTGTGTATACAATGATCCAAGCCCTATAAGTTGGAAAGGTGAATGACCACTTCAGATTAGCCTGTACACTCCCACACATGCCAGCTGGGTGACCTTGGGCGAGTCACAGCTTCTCGGAGCTCTCTCAGCCCCACCTACCTCACAGGGTGTTTGTTGTGAGGGGGGAAGGGCAAGGAGATTGTAAGCCCCTTTGAGTCTCCTGCAGGAGAGAAAGGGGGGATATAAATCCAAACTCTTCTTCTTCTTCTTCTTATAGGTATTTACCACTGTTCCCTGGGTAACAAACTTGTAAGAAATTACCTAGGGATGTAGGTCCCACACTGTAAGTCTTCAAACAGAAACTGAACAGCCATCTGCCAAAGATTGCTTGCCATTACATGTCTTCTATTGAGCAACATGCTGGACTAAAAGACTCCTTCCAACTCTATGGTCTGAAGTAAATATTCACAGGAGTTTTACTTTCCTTGGATGGTGTCTTGAAATTAGATTTTATGGCAAGGCAAGGTTATTTTCTCTTTACTCTCAACAGCTTCAGTCATGATTTTAAATACCTGTGACACTCCCAATGGTATATTATGTACTTCCTAATCTGAACAAAGTTGCATTAAAATTTGTAATTATCATCTTTCTTTCCTGACACAGCTACTCTGCCTAGAACAGTGAAAAAAAAAAAGTTAGAATGAGGAAAATTTTCCCCAATCTAGCAGGAAAAATGTAATCGTACCTCTGATCAATAAAATAATTAATTATCAAAATGTGATCTACAATAGATTGTAGAAAGTAATAATAGCAGCAGCATATATTTTAAAAACTTGGTCAGATTCAACAGGCCATCACAAACATCAGTGGTAGTACAAAGTTATCATTTGCTGTTCATAAAACAAGTATCAATAAGCAAAATGTAACATTTGGCAAAAGGATTCACACATAACCCTTCAGCTTTCAAATTGCTGGAAAACTAACTGGCCACCAGAAGACTGGAAGGCTAGCTTATTTCATCTGGTATTTAGGAAGATCCTGATGAACACCTTAGGTAGCATTTCCAGCCATATACAGATTACTTCAATTGAACATGACATTCCAGTGGCTGGAAATTTTACAATTATGAATAAAAAAAGTTAATTCCCAGTGAGAAAAGGACCAATTTCAAAAGTTCTACATCATACTAGTCACTAGCCATATGCATTATTGGTATTTTTAAAGATATATTCAGGCATGCAGATGGTATTTGGGATTTTTCAGGATATCAGTATATGTCCTGAAATCTTCTGGAAATATTTGAGAAGTCACAGAAATATTCAGGGACATAATTTCAAGATTCCTAGGACTATTTTTTCATCAATTTTACAGTGTGCCTGTGTCAGTGACTTCTTGCCAAGTCATGATATTAACTTGCCAGGTTGGTTTGGTTTGGATTCTCTTACTAGCATATTAAAAGTGTTCATCTTCTGGAAGATTCTTGTAAAGGTTTCAATGGTGTTGATTCTCAGCACGGCCGCTTGGCCTTGACTGGATTCCAGGGCTCGGGCGATGGGCCAGAATCGGCAGCAATTACTCTGGTAGAGGCCTTATCTCACAGAGAGAGATGAGAATGCCGTTCCCATGAGAATGGGACTGGGGAAACCGGGAGGGGGATGGGACGGAGAAGGTTATAACCTGTGGTTCTGGCGGGAGACTTCATTCCTGCCACGGCTGCGGTACGCATTGGAGCTTTCTAAGATGTCCTGAATAAAGCGGGTCTTTCAACCAAAAAAAGCCTTTTATTTCTGCTCTATGGAATTCCTTACATTGTGGCGAGGAATCTACTTCCATCTTCTTTTTTTAAATAACAGTTGGATCTCTGAGGTGTTCCGGCATGCAGAGGTTGAATATTCCTGAAACGCGCGCGCTCCGTGGAAGGCACGGTAGCCCCCCATAGAGGGTTCCGAAGCTTTTTCCCTTCTGGATTTGGAGGAACCGAAGCGGGGGGGGAGGCGAGGTCTCGCTGAGTGACTCTCTCCCGTCCACCTCGTCTCAACTGCGGAGTCTTCCCGTTACTTACGTTGGGATGAGGGACATGCTGGAAACGATCATGTGTGGATTTGCATGAAGGTCGATTTGGGGCTTGTCTATGGATGCGTGCGCCTGTGGATCGGATCTCTACTCGCTTTTACGTGTGGATTTACAGAAAACCTCAGATGCACAGCCCTGTCCCGTGAGGAGATGCGGTCTGACCACTTTTCATCGCGTGCAACCCAGGAATCAATAGAGCGATTCCTGGACTCTCGTCATTATTCGATGGATGCTCCCAAGAATCCACAGTGGCACTTAGCACCGGGGCCCGTCCCAAAGACCGCTTAGTTGACACGGGACTTTGTCGAGATCGGGATCGATGATTGGGAGGGGTTCCGTGCCGGCACCCAATCGGGCCCTCCAGATCCCGGACTAAGAGGTAACTGATGCCACAAGAGGCGCCCCGTGGAGCCGTCGGTTGGACTGCAAGGAGTTGCTCCTCCTCGGATGAAGGGGAATCGAGGGAGAGCCCTGAACTCCCCATCCGGATTTATTCCCCTCCGTCCCAAAGAAAGCTGGGATGAGGAAGTGGCCCGACTTCAAGGGGATGCCCAAGAGGCATGGAGCCCGTTGAGCGCCAGCTATGGGAGGAGGAGCGAGAACGAAAGCTGCAAAAGGAGCGTGGAAAACCTGCAAAGAGATTGCCGTGGAACAACAGGCGCAAAAGGCGTCCAACTTGAGACTGGACCCGAGCCAAAGGCGACCAGCGTTACAGTAAACGGCAATATATGCACAGGATTTTATCCGATCCCATGATAAAGAGTCCTAGAACACTCTAAAATGGACCTGGAACGTCAACGCTGGCGAAGGCATTAAGGCCATCCGGACGCAAAGTGAATTGACTGCAGCTATTCAACGAGGCGAACTTGACAAACTGGAGGCGGCGAGAGAAGGCGGCTTTGCATGCGCATCAAGATGCCTTGACTCGCAAAGAGAGGGAGTTAGCTGCCTTGGAACAGGAGCTGAAGAAGCAGCGGGACAGGATGACCGAGTTGGCCTACCGTTACCCGGCGCCCGACACCACTGCCCGTCCCTATCGGGGCGGCCTTCTGAGTCCTGCTACTCGGCTCCTGCCGCCTCCCAAAGGTCCTGCTATTCAGCGGGGACCAGCGGCGCCAGGCCCGTGCCTCCACCGATTCCTGCTCTTCCTGCTCCACAGCCTCAACCTGCGCAACCCCGCAGCCTCAGCTGGCTCCAAGGGCCGTGGAGAGAGGATACTACAGGCCCCCAATCCCTGCCCGTTTCGATGGGACCGCTTCTAAACTCCCCTACTTCATCCTGCAACTCGATGCACATATGGAGGAGTATGATGACTTATATCGATCTGAACGTGAAAAAATACGGGACATCGGGTCTGTCCTGGATGGGGTGGCTGCTGACTGGTTTGTGACTCTTTTTGAGCTGCAGGCGGATGATACCCGCACAGTGGCTGCATTTCTTCAAGCCCTAAGAGCCCGCTTCCAAGATCCGGACGCTGAAAATGAAGCCATCCGTACCATAAAATCTATTCAGCAGGGCAACCGCTCTTTGGCGAATTTGCTCGTGAGTTCCGTGCGGCGGCTGCTCGACTTCCTCCTGAGTGGCCTGAACGCATGAAATGTGAATACTTCTCTGATGCCATCGATGTAAAACTTCGGGAAACGGTGTTTCTCATCCGTATCCCGCGCACTATCGCTGAATGGATCGAATTGGGATCGCAAGTAGCGGCTCGTTTGGACTACGCTCGCTCGAGAGCGTCCACTTTTAGCCGAAACCCGCTACTACGACCACCTCTGCGACTTCGCCGTCAAGCCCAGCCGTCTCTACCCGAAACCACCTCGAGCGCCGTCGATGTTTAGGATTGTGCCTTTATGGCGGGGGACCAGGCCATCTGGATGCCAACTGCCGAAAAGCAGAAGTCCACCGCACCGACCCCATGCACCCTCTGCCAAGCCACCACGGAGATCCGGTCCTCCTCCAGCGGGCTCGTCTAAAGCTGTTACCGAAGGTGACCCGAGGAGGTGGGAAGTGGCGGTTTGCCTCTCATCAACCCCATGGATGTGGGTCCTACTCCAGATCGCGGTGAGTGAAGGCAGCGCCCCCATTACTGTTCAGCGATTCTGGCCAACCCTGCTAAGCATACACGTATTCTAGCCTCAGCCCTCGTAGATTCTGGCTGCTCCCATTGCTTAATCTGGCCCCAAGTGGCTGAAGCTCTCGGTTTAGACCGAGTTCCTCTAGCAAAGCCCATACCGTTCACACAAATGGACGGCAGCCCACTCGGAGCCGAGGGGCCGGCTCGATTCAAAACGCAACCTGTTCTTCTTCGTTAAGCTGACCATTGGGAGAAGATTAGTTTCATACTTGCTCCAGTGGCCAAACATTCTATTGTCCTGGGCATGCCATGGTTATTGCTACATGAACCAAATATTATTTGGAAGGAACGGATTCTAGAATTCACTGATCCCCTGTGGAGAGCATATGAATGGGAGGGAAAACCCACCATCCAATGACATAAATCCCTTGGTTTCTTCAGCGGTGCACATCCCAATGACTTTCAATTCCACAGGCATCCCACCAGCTTACCAGGACTTAGCCAGAGTGTTTCAAGAACAGGAATGTGATCAATTGCCCCATAGAGACACTGACTGCAAAATCATATTATAGCCGGGGCTCAACTGCCCAAGGGTAGAATTTATCGTATGAGCCCCAACGAAGAGAAGGAACTCCGTGCCTTCTTAGATAAAAACCTTGCTCGGCGGATTCTCTGACGGGCTACTAAACATCTGACGCCGCTCCTGTCCTATTTGTTAAGAAAAGGGCGGGTCTTTAAGACTTTGTACTGATTACCGAGGATTAAATGCTGTTTCCATGTCCAATAAATACCCTTTGCCCTTAATCAAGGACCTCTTAAGATGCATTGGGCAAGGGACGGATTTTACTAAGTTGGATTTGAGAGAAGCATACTACAGAGTCAGGATTGCAGAAGGCTACGAACATTTGACAGCATTTAATACTAAATTCGGACGAGTATGAATACTTAATTATGCCATTCGGGTTAGCTGGGGCACCGGGCGGCATTCATGGCCCTCATCAATGAAGTTTTGCATGACTTATTATATAAAGGAGTAGTTGTGTACTTAGATGATGTTTTAATTTATTCACAAACCATGGAGGAGCATGAGGCTTTGGTTAGGAAGTATTGCAACGCTTGCTCGACAACTCCCTCTTCGCAAACTGTCTAAGTGCTGTTTTCATCAATCCTCCATAGACTATTTGGGCTACAGGATCTCATCGAGGGTTTAAAAATGGATCCTGCAAAGATTGGAAGCAGTCCTCAATGGCCGGCCCCCACCAGCGGAAGAGCTACAATCTTTCCTAGGGTTTGCTAATTTTATCCATTGATTTTATACCCCAATTTGCTGAATTAACCCTTCCACTCACAGACCTATTCACGCACTAAGGGTAGAAGACTCGCAAGCTGCCAAGCCCGGATCTCCCCTCCCTTGGTCTCAGGCAGGTCAAACAGCCTAGCAGCTTTTGAAATCGGCTTTCACTGCCGGGCCTGTCTTAAAACACCCGGACCCAGTCCTTCCTTTCGTGGTTCACGTGGATGCTTCGGACAAGGCGCTAAGCGCAGCCCTATTGCAGAGAAATAAAGATGGTAGGCTTGTTCCGTGTGCTTATTTATCCAAAAAATTCTCCGGCTCAGAACTCAACTGGACCGTAGGGATAAAGACTGCTGCCATCAAGGTAGCGGTTTCCACTTGGCGCCACTGGCTTGAGGGGGCTAAACACCCTTCAGGTTTGGTCGGATCACAAGAACTTAGCCGCCCTCTCCACCCCCCTCAGAATGTCTGCAAAACAACTACGTTGGGCCGATTTCTTTTCCCGTTTTCTTTCACTGTCCATTTTCTCCCGGAAAAACCAACAAACTGGCTGATCGCGCTGTCAGCGCCTTTCCTGGGAGGTGGAGCTGCTTTACGAGACATCTCCGCGCACTGTCCTCTCCCCCTCCCAACTGGGGCTGGCCGTCACTCGATCCCAGACATCCGCTCCTCCTCCATCGCCCGTTCCCAGCCTTGTCTCCCCTTCCTCGCGGCGGGAACTTCGAGGAGGCTGGTCTTCGCGAGCTGCGGCGGAGGAAGGCGACTCCCAGCTACGCTTAGTGAATGGTGTTTGGAAGTTGTTGGTACGTGCCTCCCCATTCGCCAGCAGGTTGTCAAAGCCGGTCATGATGCCCGCTCGGCTGGACTTTTTGGCTTTCCCAAGAAAATGCATTTAGCCAGCCGTCAATTCTGGTGGCGCGCCAATATAAAGACATTGAGGCTTATATCAAGGGGTGCTCTGTTTGTGCGAGGCCAAATCCATTCGGGGAAAGCCCCATGGACTGTTAAAACCTCTCCGGTTGCCTCCGTCCCTGGGAAGTTATCTCAATGGATTTTATTACGGATTTACCAGAGAGCCAGGGAAACACAGTCTTGTGGGTGGTGGTGGACCTATTCTCCAAACAAGCCCATTTCATCCCCTGCACCTCCATTTCCTTCGGCTCCTAAATTGGGCGACTGTTCATTCAACATATATATCGTCTACACTCCTCCTCAAGGTGGTGTCCGACCCAGCGGGCCCCAATTCATTTCAAAATTTTGGAAAGCTTTCCTGGGCTTGTTGGGGGCTACCCCGGCAGTTGCCGCCCCCTACCACGTTCAAAGTGACGGTGAGTCGGAGAGAACGAACAGAACTCTTGAACAGTATTTACGTTGTTACACCAACTATCACCAAGACAACTGGTGCGATTTAATTCCATTTGCGGAATATGCCTATAACAATGCCGTTCATAGCAGTACGCAAAAGACCCCCTTCGAAATTGTGTCTGGCCGCTCCTTCCCGCCATTGCCCCAACTACCTGCGGAGGCGCTGCATCCTCCAGAATTCCAGCAGTGGATTTCATCTCTGGCTGAGGGGTGGAAAATGGTTCAGACTGCCTTGCAACAAGCTAAAGATTCCCAAAAGTTCCAGGCGGATAAACATCGTTCTGACTTTCCTTTGCGTGTTGGGGCTTGGGTCTACTTGTCTACTAAAAATCTCAGAGACGTACATAAATTCTCAAAACTGGGCAAAAAGTTCGTGGGACCTTTTAGAATTACGAAAGTGATTAATGATGTTACTGCCCAGGTTCCCATGAGAATGGGACTGGGGAAACCGGGAGGGGGATGGGACGGAGAAGGTTATAACCTGTGGTTCTGGCGGGAGACTTCATTCCTGCCACGTCGTGTATGTGAGCTTTCTAAGATGTCTGAATAAACGGTCTTTCAACCAAAAAGCCTTTTATTTCTGCTCTATGGAATTCCTTACAATTCTCAAGCTAGCTTACTGGTTTTGCAACAGCTTTCTTTGCTGTAGTTGATTTGCATTACATGCTCTGTTTTGCCATTAGTTGTGCTAGGCTTGTCACATTGCTCCATGGTTCTGCTGAGTTTCTCTGGTTTGATACTAAATCTGCTAGGCTTGTTGGCTTTTTTTGCACTGGGAGACTTTTGGCCAGTTGCTGCTTGCTCTGGTGAGTTTGGCTATCAGCTTCTTTGCTTTGGAGAAAACATGGCTTTTTTTCATTCAGAGGAGACAGTGAGGATGGTTGCTGGTACCTTGTTCTAATTGCAACGGGGGGGGGGGGATCATCAGTGGACTGTTGTAATCAGCACATAAAATCTACAACTTCCAAAGATGAACTCTCAGCCACAGTGCAAATAACAATCTGCCATAAAGATGCTTTTTCTCCATTGTTCTCTGTGGCAGTTTCATTGTCATCACATATTAATCTGTTGTATTTACAGATTCACTATGCTGAATTTATACAATTCTGCGTAGGAGTATAGCAGGGAGTGAAGAACTCAAGATCAGAGATTACTATGAAGAAAATGGTCTATTTTAGAATCATAGAGCTGGAAGAGACCCCAAGGTCCATCAAGTCCAACCCCCTAAATGCAGGAACACACAATCAGAGCACTCCTGACAGATGGCCAGCCTCTGTTTAAAAACTTCCAAAGAAGGAGACTCCACCACACTCTGAGGTAGTGCATTCCACTGTCGAACAGTCCTTGCTGTCAGGAAGTTTTTTCCTGATGTTTAGGTGGAATCCCTTTCGCATGTAGAGTTGTCAAGCCAGTCTATTCTGGCAGAGTAGTAAATGTATGCCAAATTTTGTGCCTAAAGACAGCTGCCAGTAGAGTGGCAACTTTTTTGGGGGGGAGGGGCAAAAAAGAACTCTAAGAAAGAATTGCATGTGTTGGGAAAATATATTTTTGATGAAAAATTTTGCGAGGGGAACAAAAAAAATTCAGTAAGACCAGCAACATTTCTCAGAAGAATTTCTTGCATTCCTAGGCACCCAAGGGAGAGATTTAAAGCAGCCTCCAGATGATGGACACTTTTAATATGCTAGCCCTGTATTTTATGTTGAGAGGATTTGCACAAATTTAAACTAATTCCTCTGTTATCCTGTGTACAGTATTCTGTATTGGTATTCTGTGTACACTTGCAAACAGTGAGTGTTTTCCCACTTAAGATGGCAACAAAACAGGAACAAAAATAGTCAATGTCTGTATTTCATAGACACAGCTTCCCCACCCCTCCAGGAATATAAAAGGAGAGACCCAAAGATAACACCTTCATATATAAGGAGAGGCGTAAGGTAAACGGATCACCCCATATTTGCAGTGAATTAAGGAGGAAATGTCTCAATAGCTTTTTACTTCATCAATCACTTTCTCTTCAGCTCTCACTCTCCAAAGGTAAATCTGCTACCACAAGCAAATTGGGCACGGTTGCCATAGTGGAAAAGTTAGACCTGGCTGGCACCACCACTGCTACCAATTTTAATTTTTATGACACACTGAACAACACATTTGGGACAGCATACATCACTCTCTCTCCAACCTCCACAATGACTAGATTTTCCAGACTCATTTAGGATTCAAGCATCAGTTGTGAAAGATCCAGAGGCCCTGTTCCCCTGGCAGTATACACCTCTGATGAGATGCTCTCATTTTGCCTTCAGCAGACTCCTTTCCTAACTGCTACATTTGCAGGGTTGGTGAGTTTAAAAAAAACCCTTCAAAACTGTTTCTTCATGTTTTCTGTTTTGGGGTCTAATTTATTCTCTATGGCTGTGGTGTAACTATGCCAACACAAATGCATTCAGCAGAAATCCAAAAGCCTTAAGGCAGGGGAACACAATATGACAAATGCTGACTTGAATTTTAGCCCAATATGGTTACCCTCCATGTAGTCAAAAATGCATGACCGATGTTTATCTTTCCAAGGAAGCTAAGCTATTGTTTCTTTGTCCTCATGTGCCTTTACGTTACTGAGATCCAAGCAAAACTTCCTCTATCTTAAAGCAGTCATAAACTGACAACTAGAGCATCGTATCATGTCCTTTTTCAAAACTTAAAAATATGAACCACCATCTTAGTGAAATGTTGTGTTTAGGATTTCTTTTTTAAACCATGCATGAGGACCCTTGGGAAGTGGAATCTGGAGATATTAGGGAAATTGGAGAAGGATTTTCAGGACACATCATGGGTAGTATTTGGCAGAATCTAAAGGGTTTTTTCCCCCCAGACTCGCACTTGGTAGATACCTTAACAGAATACTTATTTACTGGGTAAAATTGTAGGTTGTTGGCAACCCTATTGTGTGTGTGTGCAGAGTGCCATCAGGTCACAGCAAACCTAGTTTGATGCTATATGGTTTTCAAAACAAGAGACATTCAAAGGTGTTTTACCATTGCCCATCTCTATTAAGTGACACTGGAAATAACTGTTGATCACTAACCACATTAAGCACTAACCACAGCTTAGCTGCTGACACATGATGACATCAGGTCCTGGCCCATTCATGTAAGGGGGCAACCCTACTGGCTGATCCTAATATTTTATTAATACAAAGCATTTACACAGTAGCATGAATTTCAATGATGCAACATCAAAAGGATATTCCAAAACAAGCGAATAACTGAGGTAGCCATGACTGACCATCCCCGTTAAAAGACAAAAGGAGAAGTCATAGAATAAAACGTACCATCGCTCTTCTCTGTACAGTGTTTGCTCTTTTATTTGAAGGGTGCTGGTCACAAGTAACAGTGAAAAAGTGACTGAAAGCACAGTCCTAAGAATACTTTCCTGGTGTAAGCCCCACTGAAAAGATCAAAGTAGAATTCTGCCTGGGATGGTACTGTAGGATATCAATGTGGAAATTATATTTGTGATACACCTGATAAAACTATATTGTGTGGATGGCATTCCTTAGCAGCAGGGGAAATGTAAGTATATGTAGTAGCTTCACAGTGTCTGTGTACTGGGAGTTTTACCACATTTTTGTGCTGGACCTGCTAGACTCCATTCAGGTACCAGATTTTATTTCACGAGTTAGCAACTGTAGCATTGCTTCTTCTTCTTTTACTAGAAATTCTGTATATTTGCTAATGAGGTATTGCCAAAGATAAGCCAGTTAATGTAAACTTTTATTTCATAAAAATTTCTTATAGGTTACTGGAACAGAACGTCTAGTTCTTGTGCTCGTATTTTTTTTTAATTCCCTCTTGGTTTTAAAGAAAATCTATAGAAAGTGGTGTAGGACAGGGCTCAGAAAGGCGCTACAAGAATAGTCTATGATCTGGGAAACATGCCTTACAATAAACAGCTTAAAGAGCTCAATCTATAGAGTGTATTGAACAGAAGGTTAAGAGGTGCCTTGATCACAGTCTATAAGTACCTTCCCAAGGAAACTGTGTCTGATTCTAGAGCTAAGAAAACATACAACAAATGCAAACAAGTAGAAGTCTATTTTGAACAGTGGTTATACTGTTCATGCATTCTGGGAACTGCACACATTTATTTCAGATTAACATCCATCCACTTCTACTGTGCACTTAAGATCAAAAGATGTATTAAGCCAGGTTTACACAATTTGTGAACTTCCAGACAAAGAATGTGATGAATACTTTAGTCAAGATCACATTATCTACCCCTTTTTCCCCTGGGAAAAAAAATTAAGTGCTACGAGCCCATACTTCCAAGATCCCACAATCCAGAGTTCCTTGGAAAAGAGCACACAAACACACTTCTGTTTGCCAGTGCCTTCAATGTTGACACTGGGAAAATATTTTATTTGGTATTTTGCATTTTATCCTGCCCTATACCCAAAGGTCTCAGGGTGGGTCGCAATGGAAGACTCACAAAAGTCATAAAATCCTACAGTACAGGAATTTTTGGGAAAGTGAACACTAGTCTTCGTTAAGGTTTGGTAATGCTTTATAGTTTTAGAATGTGAAATCTATACTGTGATACTAAATAATCACATTAGAAAATCATACTGGTTCAGATCAGAGGATCTTAATAATGTGCTTTTCCAATCATCCCTAAACTGTAGGATACTTGAAGAGTGTGAATGAATGGCACTTCATTCCCACTGCAACTGTAAACAGCAGAAATGTCAGGGGAAGAGTTCTCTGGGGAGGTGGGGACTTCTAAGTTTCTGATCTGTAAAGTTATTCAAAAATCAATGGCAGTTTGACAGATGGGATCCAAGGAGTGGAAAGTGTGGGATCCTGAACATAATGGAACTGTGGGAACCTAATGATTCCTAGTATTCTTGGGCGGTAGCAAGAACAGGTTAACCGAGGACTGTAGTACATAGTTAAGTGGAAGCACATATGGTAGTGTTTAGCTGCATACTGGAAGTCTTGCAACATCCAGAAGAATTCTGCTCATCAGGTTACATGTTCTGCATTTATGTAAATGCACAGTTCACCCCAGTATTGCAGCCAGAAGTATTATGATATACTGAGACAATACAATAAAAATGAACATAAAAATCCAATACCAAAGCACTCGTGGATTGATTATCAGCACTGCCCACTATGATCACTTACGAATGCACAGGGGAGAACATTCACCTGGACTTAGAGCATTGGCCATCTTCACTGGCCATGTCAAATGCTGGCTGCTGCATCCATTTGTTATACACACAGCAGTCATCTACACTGACTAGTGAACATTGGAAATGACAATGAAATATGATCATTTATGCAACAGATTCGATTGCCCTTGATGCTTTCTTGTAACCCACTATTATCAACCAGCCTTGCCATTACCACCCCACCAGTGCTCTCCAGCACCCAAGCCTAGCTCATATACATTACTCAATAGCTGGGAGAATTGAATTGATTGAGGAAGTTGAACTGGTCAGTCCCCAAATTCATAAAAAGAACTCTCTGCAAGCTCTCTCAAAGACCCGTTTCATGCACGGCAATTCATGGCTGACCTGGAGGCGAGTAAAACACCGTCTCCAGACGCCATCCGATGTTTCCTGATCGAGCGCAGCTGCAAAGCGAGCCCAGCGCGCTTCGTGCCGCCGATGCCCGACCTGAAGATTTAGGCGTTCCCAGCAGCGCTCTTTTTTTTGGGGAAACGCAGCGGCGCTAACTGCTGCCGAGGCGAGCAACGGCAGCGTTTCATACCGCCTCCCCACCGGCACTCCCACTTTCTCGGGCCTCCGGTTGCGTAGCTGCCGAATACAAGGGTTACCGCCTGGCCTGGTGGCGTGTCCCCAAGCTTCCAGCTCATCTTTTTTTGAAGCGCTGACGTAACTACTGGCGGCGAGCGGCCAGCGGTTCATGCCGCCTCCCCACCGGCACTCACTTTCTCCCGGGCCTCAGCAAATGGCGTATCCTGAGGACACGCCCTGGCAGGCCCGGCTTCGAATGACAGAGCTGAAAATGGAAGCAAGAGCCTGCTTCAGCGCTCAAGCTGAAGCGCCCGCCAGGCTGCGCCTTAACTGCTTCAAGAAGGACGCGTCCCATGCGGACGGTCCCAGCATCTTCAGGTCGGCGCGCAATGCGCCGACCTCGCCGTTTCCGCCACCATGCGGAAACGGCCTTACTAAGATGAGAAGGAGCAACCAGCCTTATGTCACTTTCCCCCATCCCCCATACTGATTCCCAAAGTTCCATCAGGTGATCCAGTGACCAACCATCACCCCAGCAACTCCACAAAAATTAAAACATTACTGCCTGAATGAGGCTGTTTCAACAATGGTCTCCTTCTGTGAAGGTACACAGTTCTACTGTCACTGAAGTAACCTTATTTAAGTCTGAGAAATACTTCCTGTCCAAAACTACAGAATATAGTGGTGGGAGCATTTGGTACATCAGACCTTCTGTTTAGGAACTTAAAGAACAAAATCTTGGAAATGTTCACCCAGTTCTCACTGCTTAAGAAGAACTAGCATGTACTGCTATTTCAATGTGTTCATTAGCAGTTACAATATGAACAATAAACATTTGTTCTGCTATTTGAATTCCCGAAGCCTTGGTTACCTTTTAACTGCAGCAAATTCTGCTCATATACTATTTTTTAAAAATCGATTATAGGTCATTTTTTTTGTTACTAAAATGAATTAGAAGAAATAACAGCAATCACTGTGGAAGAAAGCTCCCCCCATTGAGAATGGCCTTTTAATACATATTGTGATGACATTTAAAAATTGGAAGAGGTATAATAACCTTCAATAAACCTGAATGTCAGAATGCAAACAAAAATATGGGAAAAGGGCATTGCAGAACACATGGGACTCTAGTTTGGGGTGTCAGGCTGTGTTCTTGCGTTAAATCAAGCTCTTTGTTTATCATAAACCTGTTATCATGCTAGAGTCTCTGCTATACATAGATACTTATGTTTGCATATGGCTTTCCCTTCCTTTGGATAGTCTGGATACTTTTTTTCAGCTCTGCATGATAGAGCATCATCTGTCTGAAGCTACTCTGTCCTATCTACCTTGAGACAAAGGTAAAATAAAAAATAAAAATTAACTTCAGTTTACCAGAACTCACTGTCAGTCTCTGACCTTATCTTTTCAATTGTGTCCCATATGAAATGACTTTTTTCAGTATTGTGCCTATAATGTTTGCTTTCACTATATAAATAGCACAGCTAATAAAGGGGTGTAAGTGACCGTGCTCTTAGAAACCCAGAGTGGTGTAGTGACCAGCATTAGCATGGTAATTAGTATGAGAATTAAATCCTGTGTTCTGTCCAGATGCTTAAAACAGAATTTCTTCAAAGAACATGATTTTTTCCTTCCTTGGCCACAATATATAGCTACATCTTAGATCATAGTGTAAGTTGAACTGGACTTTAAATGAAAGGATCTGCTCAAGGATACACAAGACTCTTGTTTTCAGCAGCAAGTCCATGTTCTCAGCAATGTTCAGACCCATCTTCACTACAGGAGTCATTCGTTTCTCAGCCTTTCAGGGCAGCTAAGAGGCTAAAATACTGCTTTGAGATACTTGAAGGAACCAGTGGAATAAAATGTAAAAAGCAACAAGGTGTTCTGAGGTCCACAAAGATTTACAGATTTATTGTGGAATAAGCTTTTGTGTATTATGGATCATGGTGATCCACAAAGGGATTCTAACGTCTTAATTTTGTACGTGAAGAACTGGGAAGGTGTGTGTGAAAGGTTCCTGACCACAAGAGGACATGAGCTACTGGATCATGTTCAGCTGGGTTACAAATTGTACAGAGTTATTCTGCCCTCCTGTCCCACAATTGTAACTGGTCCAAACATGGGGTTGAATTCCAGACTGCAATTCAATGTAGCAGTGTGCTCTTTGTCTAATTTTTGTCTAGGACAGTTTGGTCTACTCTTTATCAGTCTGGTTGGGATATGGAACTTCAAGGGAATCACCTTCACAGATGGGAAGAGGTTCACTTGTCCCTCAAATAAGGAGGATGGGAGAGTGCAAGACCGGAGAGTGTAAGTTAACTCTAGCTAGCACTGTTTGTTTTCTTTAGAAAAAGCCAGTAACATTTATCTGTTTTCCAAGTTGCTGCCTAACTGTATGAACTTCCTGCCTAATTAGATGTTTAGTGGAACCTGATCTTCCTGGAGAGAAACCCTTTAGAGAAGTGACTTTATTCCACTTGTGCCCACAGATCACAAGAACACAAGTCTTGATAGGCAATTTCATCTCTAGTTGATCAGGAACCCGGGAAGAAGGTAGGAGGAGAGTGAGTATCTGGAAATGTTGACCTCTACATCCTCCCACAGAAACAAATACACATAGAGAGAGACAGAGCCAAGGTGAACCATGTCATATTGGGAAAATTCCAGTGGTGGTAATCGCTGCCACCTGGTTCTCATCCAATTTGGACAGAAGGAGCCCAGACTAGATATTTCCCCCCCCCCCCGAATCCCATCTCCTTGGTGACTTAGTGAAGGTGCTGAGCTGGCAGAGGTAGGAAAAGGGGAGTGAGCTGAGCATCAGGGGAAGAAGAGGACTGTGACACAACTCCACACAAGTTGAATTCTGAACCCCAGTTTAATCCCAATTTGTAACATCAGGGTGAATTGGCTTGTAACCAGGTCGAGATGTTTTGAAACAAGCTCCATGCATGAGTGGGGGAGGGAGATGGGAGGAGCAAGAGGCCCATGGGAGCCTAGCAACAAACTGTCTTTGTGCCCAATTACAATTTAATTACAGCCAACCATGATATCAGAACATAGTTAACATGGAGTGATGCCTGACCTTATTCACTTACTTTACTTTTCCTAACAGGAAACAAAGCACTTGTCATGAATTTAGCTATGAAAGGGATTTGGCAACAGGCAAAAGAAAACTCACATGAGGTGTCTGGCTGTCTCACTACACTGATGGATGAGTTAAGAAAAGTCCCATCTGATGCATGTTGAAAGCTGCTAAGTAGTGAAGGAACCTAGTTTGTTCTTGAAAGGATGCATTCTGATGCTGTACATCTGTAAAAGTTGTAATAAAGAAGTCTGCGGCCCATTAAAATCCATAGCTGTCTCTGTGGCTTTCTTCCCACAGTCTGTGCTGAGTAGTAATTTTACCAGCTATGTACAATACACTGGCAATGTACATTTTCTGAAATACAGTGCAATCAACAACAATGCTATACAAATACTATACAATGTAGTCACACTCCAGACATTATCAGGAAGGCATACATCCAATATAGATGCTGAAAAAAATACAATAGTTTATTCAGACCAAACATTTATTACCCAAAATAGAATAACGTTTTTTCTGTCTGCCACAATGCTTATGAAAAACAAATAGGATTTAAAATGCATTATGTTTTTTAAAAAATAATCTTTCAAGGAAACACTAGGAAGCAATTGAAATAATAGTATGTTTAGCGATTCACATTCTTTGTGGATTGCACATGAGTTTTTGAAAGCACAAATTACTCCAGATAAGCTACTTTGCCAAGAATTTGAATGACCTGATCCATCAAATGGTGGTATCCAGTCACTCGTCATTTAGATTCCATGTGTTGCTTATACACTTTAAGGAACACACATCTAACTTCAAAAACACTTCTAACTTCTAAGTACAGTGCCTGTAAAACAGTGTTTTTAAAGTATATGAATATTATTGCAGTTTAAAAACCATTGTCCCAGAATATGCTTCTGAAACATGTAGATAAGCATTTTTTTTTTAAATTAAAAGAACTGCCAGT
Source organism: Sphaerodactylus townsendi (assembly GCF_021028975.2). Lineage (NCBI taxonomy): Eukaryota > Metazoa > Chordata > Lepidosauria > Squamata > Sphaerodactylidae > Sphaerodactylus > Sphaerodactylus townsendi. The sequence continues at coordinate 41,304,169 of NC_059425.1, read as the reverse complement.
GTATACTTAAAATAGAATAGCATATTCCTTATATCATCCAAATCCAAATCCAGACCTTTAGTAGGCATTAAGTACAAACACTCAATGTAGCATATTACAGACAAAAAACCCCAATCCCATACAAAATGTACCACCATTTCTGGACTTCTAAATTAGTCACTTCATATCTCAACAACACCAGAAGACCTTTAAATTGTTAAAATACACACCATTACATTACTGTAGAATACTACCTTTCTGGATTACATGACAATGAAATTTAGAATTCAACTCTTCTATGTTGACAGTGTTCTTGCCGTAACTACTTCAGCCAGAAATTTAGCTACAGTAGCGGTTATTTCGGAAGATTGATCGTTTAGTAGAAAGTGCAAAATGTTGGCATTGGATAATAAGTGTTTTTATTTTAATAAAGGAAGTATGTGGTGGTTACACTGAGTTGTGTGTAACTGACATTCTAAAATGACATGATGTACTGCATCAATAGAACTAACAGAGCAAGTGCAAAGCCTCTCTTCAGACAGAATTATTTGATGTCTCCCTCTCAGGACTTTGGAAGGAAAGGCATTATACTGAGTTAACATGAAAACTCTGCAATGTAAAGGGTGATCCAAGGCATAGAGAAACTGTGCTGTTTTCCTCCAATACAATGTCAATTTCAATGAAGCAGAAGAACAAGTAGGAGGCTTGGAAGGAAAAAAAATGGAATTCCAGATCGATGATTCTCTGTTTTAATAGTCAAAATATATGGTTCTCATTTAAAGATTTTTTTAAAAGATGGAAAAACCAATTGAACTGATTTTTCTTTTTATGTTGCAGAGCCAAGAGCCATAAGTGAGTAATTTTTAATGTAAAATAAAAGAGAATTCGAAGTGGCTCTAAAGTGAATTTTTAGCCAGAATCTAAATGAAATTAGCCAGGCTTTTGTTTCTAAGAGATGTTGGCCCAGCGCTCCATAGATAACAAAGTTGCATACACATTTAGGAGCTTCTAGAATTTTTCAAAATAAATTGGCCTGAATTCTCTTAATGCTACTGTCAAAGTTTTTTATCCATTAACGAATTCCATACAGTAGCTGAGAGATAATTTTTGCTTGGAAGATTCTAACAGCAGCTGGGATGAAATGATTGTCTTTTAAGTTAAAAATGTTTAGAATTGAGGCATAAACATATTTTGTTGATCTAATTATTCTTGTTTTGTACGTAGACCAATATAACTTGTATTGGTACATAATGTCTAGGTAATTAAAGTTTTTGACTTGGTAAAATGTTTCATTGTCTACTATCCATTTTGGGGAGTTCCAATTTTTAGAAAACACTAAAATTTTTGATTTTGAATGGCTGGTAGTAAGACAGTTTTCTTTACAGTAGTTTTGGAAAGCATGTAAGTATTTCAACAGTCCTATTCTAGTAAATGAAAGAATGGTAGTATCGTCAGCATAAAGCATTAAAGGGGTATCATGTGAGTCTAATTTAGGAGGATGACCACTGATTGTTTTAAGGGATGGAACCAGTGATGGAATTCAAATACTGGTAATTTAACAACCGGTTCTGGTGGTGGGATTCAAATAATGTAACAATTGGTGTTTACAAGCACCATTTTAACAACCAGTTCTGCCAAAGTGGTACAAACCTGCTGAATCCCACCACTGGATGGAACCAAATAATTTAAAAATTATATGCGGCTTTTCTTGATTTAAAAGGCAAATTTGATACAATCCAGAAAGCAATTATTTGGGAAAAATTAGAATCAATGAATATGGACCCCAAGTTATTATTTCTCATTTTAAAAATCCATCTAAACAACTTTGGCCAATAGTCAAAATAGTCAAATAATAAAGGTGATTTGTCTGCAAGAATTCCAGTAACCAATGGGGTAAGACAAGGATGTGTCCTAGCTCCCTATTTCTTGTACGGCTGACAGGGGGATGTTATCTGGGTGATTGACATGCATCCTTAATTTTATGTAACCAATTGAAATAACAAACCAATGCTGCTCTGAAATATATGTAACCAGCCTGCTACATGTAACCACTGCCATCTGTGCATTCTTTCCTTGATCTTTATGGCTTTGCATGCCTAGTAGGAAACTAGACTTCCCCTGGCACCTCTGCCCCATGAGAAAAGAATTGCATCCATTATCTCATAGGGGCAGGAAGCCAGGTGCTATCTGCTGCTGACCTTGGGGTGCCTTAGCTCCAAATACTGTTTTTCACAACCTCTTAAGGGATAAAGGGGACTTTGTCAGAGCTGGCTTTGCCAAGTATGGTGCTTCGATATCGCTTCAATAAACACTACAGATCAATACTTCGGAGTCCGTTTATTGGTTCCAAGGCCTAACAGTGACACAATCCACTTGGAATTACTTTAAGGGACCTTCCTAGTAAGTGATATGGAAAAATGTATTTCTTGAGTGTGAAGGTCACAGTTGCTTATAACTATGGAAAATGAGACAGATGGGAAAAGAGGAACTAGTGAGAAGAGAACAGGGAACTAGGCCTGTGGTAGCCAGAAACACAGGATATTGACGCATGCTTGTGCTACATATAGAAACTGCTGAAATCTTGCTATGCTGGCTGATACGTACATGTGAAAAGCCCCTGATGTATCAAGGGGATATGTGTTAAAAGCTGATTGGTCAGATTATGAACCTCGTGTCCACTTGAGGGGTGGGCAAGAGGGCAGAGCAGCGGCCTTAAAATTGAGCTGTGCTGCGCCACAGACTTTAGAGAGCCGCACCCACCAAGGTGCCCTCTCTCCGCGACTGCAGCTGTGACTTCAATAAACTGCTTACTGCTGACCGCCTTTTTCATGAGTGTTTTGGGGCAGAAAATATTCCATAACATAAGGATGTTCCCTACTCTCTCAGAATATTCCTTGATATAGAGGCCCACCTCTTTTTTATTTGAACTGATAAATGGTTCACCTGTAATCATATTTACTGAGTCATCCAAGCATATCCACTCATTGAATCCCTATGTTTATAAAAGGCCCCACTTCCTGGAGTTGCATAGATCACCATGAAAGGCTGATCAATAGCTTATAATGTAATGGAAATTACCACAGCTATTCAGAATTTCATTGAGCAGGTACCACCTGGCCTCCATGCATTCATCACAGCTTCTTCCTTTTTACACAGTCTTCAAATTGCATGTGACAAACAAGCCAAATTTACCATGGAGCACTGACTGATATTAATTTCATAAAATACCTCAACAATAAGAGGAAATGCTTCAGCAATCTTCTGTTAGGCGAAAAGCACACTTTTGGGAAATTGTTACGTACTTAAGTATAAACTGCAGTGCTTTTCTTATATTTTTGTTTTCATGTCTGGCATGTTTAGCACATAATATGATTTTAGATGAGCTGTTTCTAACAGAACATCAAATATTCTCACCTTTCTGCCCAGTGAATAGAAAAGTTACATTGTGGTGCTTGGATTTAACCCTGCTACAACTGAAACAAGCAACAAATTTCTAGGAAGGTTGAATAGGCTCCAATAAGCCACAATTTTCCTAAGAGAGACATAAAAAGAGATATTTGCTCATAGTTATCATTTAATATGAAAATGTATGAAGTATTACTGGTTATGGAAGAGATGCAACTATGCAGAGATGGTTAGCTGCCTTAGACCATTGCTTCCTTTGTTTCCTGCACAACTAGAACAGAACAATCACTAACAGGGATGGTGGAGCACATCTTCTTTAAACTCAGCTCTCTGAAAGTTATGGATTTAGAATCTGGGGTTTTTAACATAGTGGAGGATTTTACTATAATTTTAAATACATTATATGTAATAGGTTTAAATACTGAATTAGACGTTAACCACCCTGAGTCTGACCTCATTCAGGAAACAGCGGGATACTAATCACACAAATAAATAAATATTTGACTTTTATCCTATCATTTTCTAAGACATTTAGATCAGCATGCATTCCCCTCCCTCATTCCATACATTTCTATAAACAAAAACATCTTGTGAAGTATGTTAGGCTGAGAGTAATGAATGGGCTTAAAGGCCACACAGACAACAGGCATCACGGTAAGAACATAAGAACATAAGAACATAAGAACAAGCCAGCTGGATCAGACCAAAGTCCATCTAGTCCAGCTCTCTGCTACTCGCAGTGGCCCACCAGGTGCCTTTGGGAGCTCACATGTAGGATGTGAACGCAATGGCCTTCTGCGGCTGTTGCTCCCGATCACCTGGTCTGTTAAGGCATTTGCAATCTCAGATCAAGGAGGATCAAGATTGGTAGCCATAAATCGACTTCTCCTCCATAAATCTGTCCAAGCCCCTTTTACAGCTGTCCAGGTTAGTGGCCATCACCACCTCCTGTGGCAGCATATTCCAAACACCAATCACACGTTGCGTGAAGAAGTGTTTCCTTTTATTAGTCCTAATTCTTCCCTCCAGAAGTTTCAATGAATGCCCCCTGGTTCTAGTATTGTGAGAAAGAGAGAAAAATTTCTCTCTGTCAACATTTTCTACCCCATGCATAATTTTGTAGACTTCAATCATATCCCCCCTCAGCCGCCTCCTCTCCAAACTAAAGAGTCCCAAACGCTGCAGCCTCTCCTCATAGGGAAGGTGCTCCAGTCCCTCAATCATCCTCGTTGCCCTTCTCTGCACTTTTTCTATCTCCTCAATATCCCTTTTTTTTGGAGGATCGCGGCTGACCAGAACTGGACACAGTTACTCCCAGTGTGAATTATCGCACCCACTTAAGCTTTATATAAGGGGCATGACAATCTTTGCAGTTTTATTATCAATTCCTTTTCTAATGATCCCCAGCATAGAGTTTGCCTTTTACAGCTTTGCCATGCATTGAGTTGACATTCCCACATGGAACTATCAACTAAGACAGCCTAAATCCCGCTTTCCTGGTCTGCTTGACTGAGAGTAGCGCACTGACCACTGTAAGCGTGTATGTGAAGTTTGGATTTGTTGCCCCTATGTGCATCACTTTACATTTTGCTACATTGCACTGCATTTGCCATTTCTGGGCCCACTCACCCTAATTTATCAAGGTCCACTTGGGAGCTCTTACGCCAATCACTTTGTGGTTCTCACTGCACCCTACATAATTTGGTATCATCTGCAAACTTGGCACAGCCAGCTACCCGCCACCCCTACTTCCAGGTCATTTTATGAATAGGTTAAAGAGCACTGGTCCCAAAAGCGGATCTCTTGGGGGACACCACTCCCGACATCTCTCCATTGTGAGAACTTCCCATTTTACACCCACTCTTTGTTTCCTGTTTCTCAACCAGTTTTAATCCATAGGAGGACTTCCCCTCTTATTCCCTTCATTGCTGAGATTTTCTCCAACAGTCTCTGGTGAGGAACTTTTGTCAAAAGCCTTTTGGAAATCCAAGTAGACAATGTCCACTGGTTCCCCTTATCCCACATGTCTGTTTACACCCTCAAAGAACTCTAGTAAAGTTTGTAAGACAGGGGATTTTGCCTCTGCAAAAGCCATGCTGACTCTTTCTCAGCCAGGTCTTGCTTTTCTACATGTTTTATAATTTTTATCTTTAATGATTAAGATTCTACTAATTTACCAGGAACAGATGTCAAACTGACTGGCCTGTAATTTCCAAGTCCCCTAGATCCTTTCTTAAAGATTGGTGTGATGACATTGGCCATCTTCCAGTCTTCCAAGGGATGGAGCCCTGATTTCAGGGATAAGTTGCATATTAAAGTGAGAAGATCAGCAATTTCATGCTTGAGCTGCTTTAAGAACTCTTGGAGAACTCTTGGGTGAATGCAATCTGGGCCAGGAGATTTGGTAACATTTAGTTTATCAATGGCTGCCAAGAACTTCTTCCTTGTCTACCACTATCTTAAGCTGAAAGTTCCTACAGTTAAGCCTCCTAAGAAGCTTAGCGTAGATTCAGGTGCAGGAATGTTCCTCACCTCCTCTTGGGTGAAGACCAGATGCAAAGAATTCATTCCCAGCTTCTCTGCAATCTCCCTGCCATCTTTTAGCACACCCTTTGTTCCTTTGTCATCTAACGGGCCTACCACACTTCCCTTGCTGGCTTCCTGTTTTTGATGTACTTGAAGAACTGTTTGTTGCTGGTCTTGATGTTCGCAGCCATGCGTTCCTCATAATCCTTTTTTGCCTCCCTTACAGCTAACTTGCTTCCTCTTTTGCCACCTTTTGTGTTCCCTCTCATATTCTTCATCAGCCAAACTGGACTTCCATTTTCTAAAAGACATGTTTCTCTTTTTTTCTGATAATTTCCTCAACCTCTCTTGTTAACCATGGTGGCTTTCTTTTGGACTGGGTGCTGCCTTTTCTAACCTGTGGAACACATTCCAGCTGAGCTTTTATTAGAGTGAGGATTTGAACTTGGGTTTCTGTTATCAAAATCCAGCATGAAGCACATGAATGATAAACAAGTCCTGGTAAGGGGAGGATGTTTTCATGTGCCCTTTTGGTATTTATTAATCACAAATGCATTGGAGTTCTGAGAAATCCTTATACATTACATTTTTGAGGGCGAGAAATGATATACCTACAATACCTACAAAAATTATCATGTGTGAAGAAGATGGGTGCATTAATTTCACCATGTGTTCACTATAAAGTGTCTGAATTTTCAGACTACACACATGACTAAATAAATGGTTCTTTTCAAACACAGAGGCCCTTTCTGCACAGGGCCAAAAACAGCAGCCCAGGGACGGAAAAACACCAGTCCCTGGGCAGCCATTCGCACAGGCAGTGCTGCTGCAATGCAGCGCTGCTGCAATGGTGAGTGGGGGGATGCAGAAGAGGCGGCTCCATGTGGAGTTGCCTCTTCTGTGCTGACCTCTGCGGGGGCCGCTCTCATGCTCCCGTGCGAATGGCCCCCTCCCCTCCATCAGCATATTTTCTGCCAGTGGAGCAGTGCCCTTTCCACTGTGCGGAAAAGGCCAGACATTTTGGCAGGTACATGCTACAATTCTATGATATGTACTTATTAAAAAGGTAATTTGTGAAGCAAGTCTTGTAAAGCAAGAAGAAGCCATCAATTTAGTAGATAGACAACATTTCTTTCTATGAAATGTCGCTGGTCTTAGCTTTCTTTACTCCCCTTGAAATTTCTTAAATGCTCTCAGCTGTATTTATTCTAAAATAACTTTAAAACTCAGATTTTTTAATATTCTATAGTTTAAAAATTACTCCAAAATTTTGCAATGTTTTGTTTTACAGTAATATGTTTGATTTTTCTGGTGGCTGATTTGACCATGCAGTATTAAAACCATTCCACATCAATGTTGTTGCACAGGAACTAACTAGTCTTGTAAATATACATCCAAAAGGTGATTTTGAGGAGAAACTGGTCCTTTTCACACACACGGTTTATTCTGGATTAAATATTTGTGGTCATCACGGTTTCTGCCTGTTGTTCGCACATACTAGCTCTGGAATGCGGTTCGACCCCTACTCTGTTGCCCTTTCGAGGCGTCGCCTCACATTTTTCCTGTCGCTCGATGCTGCTGCAACTTTTTCAGATAAAACGGTTTCCCTCCACATTTCTGCTCCTATGTGCGAAACATCACACTACCGAGCAGGTTTTAAGAATCACGCCCCCGCGGTGATGCAATTTCTCCCAGCCAATCGGGAGGAGCAAGGAATTTGCCAGTTGCGTGCGCAGATTTTACTGTTCTGTTTCCGTCTCACTCACCTCCCGCCTCTCCTCACGCTTGGTCAGGCATTGCATTGTCTCGCTGCAGCGAGGTCTTGAGAAAACAATATCTCTGTGCAACAGTGCCATGAGACTGTGAGATAACACTTAATCAGTAGCTCATTGGCTGCATTACATCCACGCACGGGGAGATCAAATGGATGGGCCAAACAGCTCAGCCACCAACTCAGACAAAGCTCTTGGTAGGGGTGTGTCATGGTGGAACAACGAGATGAGGGATCTGATTGCAGTACGGGGGAGGAGGAAGTACAGCGCTCCCTAAAGTCCAGCTACAGAAACTTAGATGTTTTGAGAAGGTGGCGGCGGAGATGCGCTTCAGGGGGCACAGAGAACTGCCCTTGAGTGTAGGACAAAAGCGAAAACTTTAAAATGTGACTTCAAAAGAGTTAATCAGTCCAACAAGACTTCCAGTAATGGTCCTCGGACCATGCCTTACTTTGAAGAGCTGGAGCAAATATTGGGGGGGGGGGAGAAGCGTTAACCTGCCGCACCAGCTTAGAGCGACGGAATGTGTAGTGGGCGCTTCTGCTGATGCTGTGTTGAGGGACAATGCCTCAGCACACTCAACGCGAAACATCTTGAGGTAACGTCAGCCAATGGGAAGATTGGCATGTCGTCATCTCAAGGCCACATCACAGCATGACAACGTGATGACGGGGCCAAACGTCACAAACAACATGCCCAGGAATGGCCAAGCAGCCAATCAGAACTCTCATTTGCATCGCATTCCGCGGCAATGCAAACTATTGGGGTTTCTGGATTCAGATGCGGTTCCAGAACAACCGGCCGAAATGCAAATGATGTCGAACAACGAACTGGCAACAAAAAGGTCGGGATGTCGATGCGCGTTGCAGTAATTCCAGAGCAAACCTTGTGTGTGAAAAGGGCCATTGTGTCCTTATTTTTCATACCAATCTGATCTGATCATGTAAAAACAAAATTACTTGAAGACTAGAACTTAACAATAGTTAAGGTATAATAAATGGACTAATAAAAATGCTCAGAAGTATATAAATGATAAAGATTCTAAATCCTTATAAAGACTAATAAATAGAAAATGTTATATTGGGATCCATTATGTAATATGTACTAAGGGCTAGATTTGTTTTTCTTTGATGTAATCATGTTTGTTTTCTATTATTTCTTCTGGGTTTTTTTGTATGTTCAATAAATGTTGAAAAACAATTTAATTTTTTTATAAAATGTTGTTGCACAGGGAGAGACTAGCTTCTTCCAACCTTGTCTGCCAAATGCATTTGCTTCCATCTGTGTTTAGATGGACTGTTCTATTCCTCATGCTAAAAAAATGTTCTTAAGATGTCCCTCTTGTACTTTCATTTTCTCTCACCAGCTGGATTCTAATTAACAGCTTCATGAGTAAGTTTGAATGTTGGCACCTCTAACATAGATACCTCCTGTATGTCCAGAACATTTTGATTTCTACTTTGTTGTTAATTATAAACAACATTGTACATTGTAGTATGTGAAGGCCACTATTCACTAAATGTTATGCATTAGGGTAGGATATTCATGTACTATATCCCTTTAGCAAGCTTGATTTGCATGTGTTGGGTGGGATCCACCCATTTAGCATGTGAAAAACCATGAAGATAGCATAATCAATTAGTGAGGGCATCTGCATTGTAGTAGACTGACCTTTTGATCCCTTTGATTACTTACTGCCTAGAGTGGTGGCCGGTGTTCTGGATGGTGTTCACTAGCTCTTTGACTGCTTACTGCCTGGACTCCTTTGTCTGAGTGGTGTTCATTAGTCACTGTCTTGATTCCAGTGTTTTTCAGTACTGGTAGTCAAATTTTGTTCATTTTCATGGTTTCTTCCTTTCTGTGGAAACTGTCCATGTGCTTGTGGATTTCAATGGCTTCTCTGTGTAGTCTGACATAGTGGTTGTCAGAGTGGACCAGAATTTCTGTGTTTTCAAATAATATTCTGTGCCCAGCTTGATTTATCATGTGTTCTGCTATTGCTGATTTTTCCGGCTGAATTAGTCTGCAGTGCCTCTCATGTTCTTTTATTCGTGTCTGGGCGCTGGGTTTGGTGGTCCCTACATAGACTTGTCCTACATAGACTTGCTACTAGAGCATAGCCGTACAGCCCGGAAACCACACAGCACCCCAGTTATTCTGGACGTGAAAGCCTTCGACAATATAAAAAGAAGTAATATCAGTCACTTCTTTGAGAATCAGTGGGGCTTGAAAGAACTCTTCCTCATCCCTGCTATTATTGCAAGCTGAGTGACCCGTCCTCACTCCATCCTGAATATGCATTGGCATGCCATTCTTCTCTTTTCCTTTTTTTAAAATCAACCCATGTTTTTAAATTGATAGATGTAACATGATTTTTTTAATCAGCTGATACAGCTGCTGCTTTTGCACACTCAGACACACACCATCTCCAAGATCCTATGAATACTTAACTGATTCATTAGGGAACTGTCTTTGAATAATTAGCACACATTGCAAACATATTAGTCAATTCTAATCTATCAGCTTAATAAAGATCTTGGGATAGTCCACAACGTGACATTTCACATGAGATACACAGAAGAAGACCTTATTAACCCCCTAAATCACAAAAAAGATGTGAATAAATATTATAAAAACAAACAGAACCAGACAACTAAAGAAAAAAATCCAGATAGAATAAAATTGTACTAGAAGTATGATAGAAATCCAGCTCCACTTTGACACCAACAATCAGTCAGGTTGTGATTTCTCTAAACCATGGTAAAAAAAGAAGAGGTCATTTGAAACATGATGGTTTGACTCCAGCAGATGAACATAAAAATTTCTTATACATCCTGAGAGAAAAGTCACTTCAGGACAGTACATGCTATAGTGGATGTAGTAGGGGAAATGTGAGCATCCAGATGGATGTTGTGAAAACAAACACACAGCTGGAAGTCAACGTGGGAGGGGAAATGCAGCTTCATGGGGGAAGAGTTTCTGTGGAAAAGGGGCCTTTGGAAAAAGCAATTAAACATTTCTCCCCTGTGTCTTCTCTGCCCTAAGTAACCCTTTCAAAAACAGCCTTTCACTAGACTCGTGGATTTTTTTAACAAGCATTCATATAACATTTAGTTCAACTCTTATAAATTCCATATCTCAACTTCCCATCTTTTCTATAGCAGCTATGCCATTATGATCAAGGTTAACATCCATATCAAGTCATCTTAAACACGTAAAGCCTCGAAGCATGTAAAATGTAAAGGAAGTGTCTTTGAATAAGGGTAGAATAATGTATTTATTATATATTTTCATATCCTACCTTCCTACAAAACTGCAACCAGCTTTTTAAATAACTTTTTACCTTGCCTACGTGGGTCTTTCGTCAAATCCAGCAAGATAGCTCTTTTGGTTAGTTTAATATTATCTGGTGTAATAAACTTCAGTATGATTTCAAGGGGAATTAGAGTATCTGTTTCCATTCAAGTGTCTTGCTAAAACAATGATATTTTGCCTTTTAAAATTCTATCTTGTTAAATTTTGTTAAATACAATCTTGTTAAATTTTTTAAAAATAGTATGCTGTTCAAAAAATGGTAGATGCATCTTGAAACCTGTGCCTGAAGTTCACTAGGGAAAAATCAGTCATCACAAGAACTCATATGTTACTGATTTGAACATATAAAACTACATTATAATGTAAGTAACTTGATACTTTTAACAGAAGATTCAACCTTGGACCTTCTGCATGCAAAACAGATGCTCTACCATTGAGCCATCAATACTCACTGAACATCAATATTAGCATATTCATGTGTTATTGATACGGAACAATAGTATTCAACCCATGGGACAAGACCTTCAGTCAATCACAGAGCCCACCATTCTGGGTTGTGAGCCCCACAGAGTGGTTAAGCTGGTTACGTGCAAGAGAACAGGATGCCATACCTCCTGTCTCTCTTTCTGTACAAGCAGAGAAGAGGAAAAGGATGATGAAGCATAATCACTCTGTGGTACAGAGGATTTCTCCCCTCCCCTTCCTCCGCTAGGGTGGGTGGGCCATGTCCAGATGCCGGGCTCCCTTCCTCCGCTCCCTTGCAGCAGTGGCATAGTGGTTAGGAGCAGGTGCATTGTAAACTAGGGGAACCAAGTTTGATTCCCCGCTCTGCCGCTTGAGCTGTGGAGGCCTTACTGAAGCAAAGCATAAGGTTTTTATTATTAAGAATGAAAGACATTTTAAATGTTTTACTCTTCTTTTATTTTTAATAAATTGCCTTGGGAAATTTATTTTTTAAATTAATGCATTTTGTAATCACTGTACTTTTTCATCTGTTTTTATATATTTTGAGTTGTGATTGAGTGAAACAATCTTTGATTTTTTGTGGCTGGTTGCTGACTCTAATAAAATAAAAATAAGTAGATTATTTGGTCACTCCAAAGTTTCCTCAGAAATACTTAAAGCCAGACAGTGAAACAAATCTGGAATTACAAAGAATACTGAGCCCTAAAAACATTTATTAGCAGAAGAGACTCTCCTAGCTTAAAGTACAATAATGATTCACATCCACAGGAGTGCCTTGCTTCCGCTTCTGACCCTTAATTACATGATGAAAGGCAGTAAAGGAAATATATACAATTTGGTAATGAAAACATTCTATAAAACTGGTTTTCAGTTTGTCTAAAATAAGGCAAAGAATTAAACTTCTGTTTTGTGATCAATCTGGTTTTAAAAACACAGTAAATTTATGCCTTTCCGAATATTCCAGAGCTCTCCCTTGTTTTGCATCATAAGTATATGCCACTTCCTGATATATCCTCTGTTAATATCATTCTCAGCAATGTGATTATTTTCCTGGTACGTTTTTCATATAGTAACATTAAGTTGGTGGTAATAAGAGAGAATCTGATGCAACACAAATGCTGCCATCATTCTCCTCATCACAGTGATGATAATGAAGAAGAAGAAGAAGAAGAAAAAGAAGAAGAAAAAGAAGAATGATGATGATGATGATGATGATGATGATGATGATGATGATGATGATGATGATGATGATGATGATGATGATGATGTTGTTGTTGTTATTGGGCAAAAAAGATTCAATAACATATTCTTGGCTTGACTCCCCATCATAAACTGATCAAACGAAAACAAGTCAGATAAAAATGAAATAATAATCTTTTTAGTCACATTGACACAGTATAAATACATTCAATTTTGAAATAAAGTATACATAATATATAAACTCCAATAATCAAACAGACACAAAGCAAAACACATACTGATAGGGAAAAAAACTTCAAAAATTCTTAGATCTTGTAATCCTTTAAACATCTGGTTCTATACTGAAGATCATAGGAACAAAATGGAACTTCAGCTTCCTAATGTCAACTGCTGTAATCCCTAACAAAAAAGGCAACATGTTACATTACTGTAATCTATCATGAGATCCTGGTCAGAAAAATCTTAAGTCTTATGAAGATACCTTGATGCATAAATACATCCCTGGTAGAAAATGATGGTTTTCTTGCCAAAAAAAAATAAAAATGAAAACTTGTGATAACTTTCCAAGGAAAAAAGTTCCTAAGGAATTTTTTTTCTCTTTCAGCTAACTGCCTTTTATTCTCTTTGCTCAGAAACTTCTCTCACCTTTTTTCACACATGTCTCTATCCCCCCCTTTTTGAAGGGGGGGCTACAACCTCTTCCACACAGTTTCCCCAATGATCTGCTTTTCAGATTGACTGTGACTGGCTCCCAAATATTCCAAAATTTCATGTAGGCTGTTTCCGCATGGGCCAAAAACAGTGGTGTGAAAATGGTGTGAAAACAGTATAAACCCTTTTACACCATTTTAAACCCATTGATACCATTTTCACACCGTTTTCACACTGCTGTTTTTGGCCCATGCGGAATTCGCCCTAGTCTCAATCAGAACAGTTGAATACTTGAGACTGTAATGACTTAAAATTCCATACTAGGATATAGATGATTCAGTTTGAAACCACTTTTCTGGAGAAACTCACTCAGTGGCTGTGGGCCAGTGATATCTTCTTAGCTGAACTGCCTTACAGGGTTGTTGTGAGAACAAAATGGGGGGAAAGTAAACAACATGTTAACTGCTTTAGGTCTCCACTGACAGAAAAAAGCCCCAAAAATAATGAAATAAATATGTATGTGTAAAGTACTGTCATATTGCAGCCAATTTATGCCAACTTGAAGTCTGCAATAAATCTAGTTCTGAAATTGTACAAACTGTTCTTTTTCTTATTAATCTCAATTTTAAGTAATTTCCTCCCATTGAAACGTGGATGAATTACTTTTAAATTCTGATTGTTTTGGAGACAAGCTATGCCATACTGGTTGGAAGATTTATTTCACTCTGCAAGAGATTATGACTCCCTTTGATTTGAGAAGTTATATTTGTATTTTGTACCTCCACCTCCCTCTTTGTACATCAGTGTGGACATTTGCTAAGCCCAACCTTATTGCAGTTTCTATTTTCTTCCTCCTAAACATTTTCTTCCTCCTCCACGGAAGCAGTCTGTGTGAGGTTCATCACAAAATTTCAAATGAAACACACACACAGAAAAGTGATACCTTCCATCAAGCCAACAGTTTGAAGAGAAACACAATTCAAGCTTATGAATAAAAGACTATTATTTGGGCAGAAATTGGAGATGCATTGGGGTAATATAATTTAAAATCAAGGTTCCATGTGAAACGAATTCATTAGTAATGCAAGTGTGATGGCTATTTTAGGGAAGTAGCATTGTCAGAACAAGCTGCAATTTTATAGAAGAATTTGTGGCAATTATTCTAAAAGTAAACAACCTAGTTAGACTAATGATGACTCAATAAATTCATGTTCCTTTCTTCTCCAGTCTTTCAAACATTCCACCATGATGCTGAATTAGTTCCACATTGCTGCTAAATATTATTTCTACAAAGGGTTGAGTCACACCTGTACACTTTTACTTGATAACTTGGTGCCTGGTGATTCACACTGAAACTGATTTCCTTTTAAAAGTTGCAGAGTTTGAGATGCCTGGGAAATTGGAAAATTCAACATGTGGTATTTCTCCTCACTGATGCTACTTCGCTCAGAAGCCCCATTACCTGATGTGCTGTTTCAGTCAATGAATCATTAACATCTGTGAGGTCCTAGTCACAAATAATGGCATGCTGTTGGTTTGAATGTGTATGTAAAGCGCCACAGCATATTTATGACAACCCTAGCAAGGCAAGTGAGAAGCAGAGGTGATTTGCCCTTGCATTCCTTTGCCACTGCATTCCTCTGTTGCCTTCCCTTCCTTGGTTTGAATAGGGATGACTATCAACTGATGACCATTTAGCATAATGCTCATGACAGTGGTCAGTTAGATGCCTCTGGGAAATTTATATAAACCACAAGGATAAAAGCCTTCATATGTGTGTTGTGTGTATGTACACACACACAAAACACCACCCTTGTTTATGGTTGCAGGTGGCTTACAATTCTCCCACATTTAGAAAGTACAAAATATGACAACACCTCACCTACATAACTCCTCTTGGTACTGAGCCTCTTAGCACTAAACCTGGAAAATCATGACTAACGGCCGTTGATATCCTCCACAAATATATGTAATCCCTTTTTAAAGCTAAAGTTACTCTTAAGGGGTGTGGTTCCTACAGTGTTGAAATAGGTACTGGGAAGCATAGGTTCAAATTCCCCCACTGAGTGGCCTTAAACCAGTCACTCTCAGTCAACCTAACAAATCTCTCAGTGCTGTTGTGAGAATAAAATAGAAGACAAGTGTGTAAAATGCCATCACGTCAAAGCTGAATTATGTCAGTCCTATGGGGATTTCGAGGCAAGAGAATAAACAGAGGTGGTTTGTAGTTGCCTGCCTCTGCATCATGACCCTAGAGTTCCTTAGTGGCCAAGAGCAGACTAGTCTGGGCCATCCAAGTCAGATCTCTCAGAGGATTGGTAGGGTTATAAATTGTATGGTTATTATCACACATGTAGGTATTTGATAACATTTCAGGGAAGGCTGTGACTCAGGATGGGTCAGTGGTGGAGTATATGCTATGCATGCAAACAATCCCAGATTCAATATTTAGCAGCTCCAGTTAAAAAATATCTGACAGCAGATGATGTGAAAGAGCACTGTTACTGGACATAACCCTGGGGCCGGGGGAGAAGGTGGGGGGCTCTGTCTTTGAAGTGTGTGCTCCTACCCATCCTGCCAACCCTTGGGGTGCCTACCAGTACAGTGCCAATATGGAGTGCCCATTCTCTGCATTGGCTAAGTGTTACCCACAAGGAAAGAAAACCTGTCTGGACTTGCCCTTGCCTACATCACCCTTGCAAAATATCTGCCTCACCCCTTCCTAAAGGAATTAAAGGTAAAACAATGTCTAGAAGCCTGGGAAGCTAGTTTCCTTCTCCAGCCCTGGCCTACTTGCCTCAGTGAAACAATGAACACTAGCATGATCCCACCAAGCCAAGGAGTTTCCTGCCAGCCAGTCATTGATGATGCAAATTTCATTTTTCTAATTTCTCTAAGACTACATTTATTTTCATCTACCTTGTCTAAAGAGCTGTGATTAGATCAGCTCCCCTCTATCTTTGGGCACTCCCATTAAACCAAGTGCCACAGCCATTAATTTAACTATCCAGACACTTAAGTTAATGGTCCTCTCTTGACTTTCTATGAGAAGACTAGAGCCACCTTTGTCCTTGGTGAGCAGGGTCACTTAGCATGGCTGGAGGGACCAATCATCCATATAAAATGGCCATCTACACTACAGTCAGTGCCCAACACTTCTGAGCCAACCTTTGGTTCAGTTGTGCTGTGTGCCATCCGCTTCCTTGTATCTCAGTGCAAGCACTGGACTTTGCTTTTCTGAACCCCATCTTCAGAAACAGGTAATTATAGCCTTACTCTCCAAATTCCTTGCTTTTCCAAATCTCTCCCCTCCACTATTTATATCCTAGGACTGTGTGGATTCTTTTCACTTTGATTTGTGTGTATTTTTGTATTTTCATTATTTTACTTTTCTTAGTAAAAATTGTCAAACTTTTACAAAGTTCTTCTGTGGAAGTTCATCTTCCTAAAAGTTGACAACACAGATATCAAGTTTACCCAGTCTCTCATTAAGCATGGGGTGCCTTTTGATAATTCCCTACTCTAAAATGGCAGACCCCAGCATTTTCTATAACAATGCCACCTGAGACCCTGGGGAGGATTTGCCAGTTGATCTTTATAAACCAACAGCCTGTGTCAGAATAAGACACTTTATCTTAATGTGTTCACGAACCTGTTTAAATAAATATCTTGTTATATTGCCGATGCTGTAACCAGTGTGCACAGATGAAATTCTGTCTGCTATCAAAGCATAACCAGAGACAGCTGGCAAGATTTTGCAAGGATGAGAGTTGACTTCAGCAGTACTGAACATCATCGATCATTGTTGATTGCTGAGGATTTGAGGTCTGTCATTTGTTTTCTCAATCTTTGTTTGTACAATGAAATCTTCCTGGCCCAAATCATTTATGATTTTGATGGGAACAATGAAAAGATTTGTTGAGCTACACTTATGTTAAGGGAGGCAGTGTCTTGACCATTGGCCTTGTGCAAATCCAGATGATTTCAGTAATTTTATTCCAGCTTTGCATCTCATCAGGAACACAGGGGCACTTAAATTATCTCAAATAATTTAAGTGTTATTTTTTCCTCTTTTTATATTAATGCTTCAAATAATGGAGACAGCAGCAAAGAGGTGTTGGTGTGATGGTTTCAAGAAAACAATGCAATTATGTAATCATACTTACCAGACACAACCAAACAGCTTGCTGAATTGGTTGTGGTGGGTTTTCCAGGTTGTGTGGCCGGGGTCATCTTCAGAGGTGTATCTTCAGAGGTGTATCACACTGTGTAACAGACTTCCCTCTGTGGTAACCTCTGAAGATGCCCGCCACAGATGCAGGTGAAACGTTACGAACAAGATCCATCAGACCACGGCCACACAGCCTGGAAAACCCACCACAACCAGTTGAATCTGGCCATGAAAATCTTCGACAAAGCTTGCTGAATGCTTGACTCCCTGCTGGTGACTCGTGAGCAGAGCTTCACTACTGATAACTGGTCAAAACTACCAAGAGTTAAGAGTGGCTAGGAAGCACTGTAAAGTACAAGTGAGAGTCACACAATGGAGATAATTTATTCTGATACATAGCTCTGTGTTTCCTCCCTTTCTGAGATATATAAATATACAATGGATAGTGTTGGCAGTGTTCTTAAAGTATTTTTAACACTAGTTGGGGGTGGCTGTAGCTGGTATGACAATGCAATCCCAAACACATTCACACCCTTTGAAGCTCTCTGACTTCAACTGACTGAGAGGGATGCAACTGTACTTAGGATGGTACTGTGAGTGCACATTTCTTACATCTCCTCCAGAAGGCCAAGGGACAAAAGCTGAAGGATAAACGCGGGGTTTTTTTTTTTTGGGGGGGGGGGGGGGAAATTAAGAGAAGCATGTTTTTTTGGTGATTTTTACTGTTTTATCAGAATAAGGAGTCCATCCCAAGTGATTGACTCTGATGGTACAAATGTTCATCTGTGCAAGGGACTTATTCTGGGCCCATGCTGTAGTTGGGGACAGGTAAGACTTGAAACAGAAAGTTTGGTTATGCCAAACCTATGCTGTTTCACAGTGCTAGGCCTTTCTTTGTCAACATCTCTGCCCTGATTAAAAAAAAGTCCAGTTCCAGCACCAGAGCAAATGGATGGTTCCCAATGCTCAAATATTTTTCCCCCATGTACCCAGTTGGATGTGTGGTTAGAGGAATGCTCTGCATTGTATGGTGTGTATTTTTACATACTACCTCCTTCTTCAGCTTTACTGATTAATGCATGTAGCTGAACTAAAGGTGACCCTTGCCTTATTCCCACCATTCTCTTCAGTTGGATTCAAACTCTCCAGTGTACTTATTGGAAGACGATAGGAATGCCTTCTGAAAATGTGCATTTACATGTTCTGTTGTTATTGCCCTATTTTCAGTCTCCCTTGCCTAGCAAAAAGCAGCTCCATGGGACATTTAAATCCCCTCTCAATCATTGTGTGGAGGAGGCTCTCAATTTTCCTTGGGCATTTCCCCTGCCAAATGAATTGTGAAGATGTCCAGAGAACATGAGTGGGCTGTCCATGATTCTGTTCCATTCCAACATGCCTGCCTGTCAAGAGTCAAGTGCCTAGGAACAAATCTAACTGGACAAAGTGACTCATTTAAAAACAATTATAAAATGACATGGATGAGGATACTAAAAGATATGCAAAGATGGACTAAATTAAAACTTTCCTGGCTAAGAAGAATCTCTATCATCAAGATGAATATTTTACAAAAACTGAATTTATTTCAAATACTACCAATTTATGTACAAGAAAAAAAAAGTTGAGAGAATATCAGAAAGAAAGAAATTCATTTGGAATGGCAAAAAGTAAAGAAAAAGATAGATGGTGCAGTTTCCAAAGGGATTTCAGGTACAGCAGGAAGCAAGGAGAACAGCAGAAAACGCCCTTCAACTCCTCTATGCAGCCCAATGTATCACACTTTTACTTGGAATAAGTCTACACCAGCCAAAGGGAACTACACCAGCCCCAGAACACCCGCACTAGCGTGGCGTGAACTCCTGCACTAGAAGAGCAGCAGCACAGTGGCACCTTCCACATTTGGGTGCCACAGAGTCATGTGATACCCCGCTGCTGACATTAGTGCCCCTCCACTGATATTTTCCTCTTACACCGGCACATAGGACACTTGCCCCAGTGTGCCCTTGTGCAGTTTCTATAACTTTTTCACCCCCCTCCCCTCCCCCGTGGATTGCCCTGTTAAAATTCTACAAGATGAGAAAAAGAGAAGAGGATTGGTAGTACCCAATATCAAATTATATTATCAAGCAGCTGGATAAGGACCCATATCTGAGGACAATAAAACGAGACAGCAGATCTGGCATTAGGTTTACGTAATCGGTTATGGAAAGAGAAATCAATGAAGAAAAGGAACACAAACCAAAATGATGATCATGTTATCAGAGAAGGATTACTACAAATTTGAGATACAACACATAGGTGAATTAGCCTTCCAACATCTCCATGAATGTCACTTAGGAAAGCATATAATGACAGGAATGTGATGGAAAATACTGATCATATAACGTATCAAGACATGATAGATGCTCAAGGAGAAATTAAATCCTGGCAATGAATAACAAGTGAAGGCCCCCCAAAATATGGTGGTTAATATATTTACAAATAGTCCCAAGAGTTAGAAAGGAAATTAATTTAGCAAGAGGAGGTATAGAGGACTGACAGAATTTGAAAAATAAATTTTGCAGAATAAAGACTTTTTATTAACATGAATTTATAAACTTTTACAGTAATATGATGGAACAAGTGAAAACATGAATGATCAAATGGATGCAGAATTTGGAGAGAGAAAAAATATCCTTCTCCCAATGAGAATCCTTATGGATGAAAGAAATAAAAGGCAAAGCTTCCCAAACTTTAAAAGAGAACTGGTATAAACTGCTAGTATATCACTTTAAAAGATATTGAGAAGATGAACAAGAATTACAAAGAAAGATGTTGGAAAGAAGCTGATGGTTGTATTGTAGAAGACTTTCATGGCTGGAATCAACTGTCTGTTATAAGTTTTCCAGGCTGTGTGGCCATGGTCTGGTTGTTTTTGCTAACATTTCACTCACATCTATGACTAGCATCTTCAGAGGTATGTTGCAACAAGACAGGCTTCTCTCCATGGCACAGTGTGGAGTGAGTGTATGGTAGGGTATATATATATTTGTCCACCTTTCAGTGGGTGAGGCATATTTGCATGTCTGAATGGAGTTCATATTCAGTTGTATTTGCTGTTGTATTTGCAATCATATTCACAACTGTATTTGCATTTGCAATCACATTTGCATTCATACTTGCAACTACACTAGCAATTGCATTTGCAACTGCATTAGCATGTGTCTGGGTGGAGTTCATTTGAAGTTCCCTTTGAATATTTCTGATTTTTGGTTTGGGGTTTTTTTTAGTACCGATGGCCACATTTTGTTGATTTTTAATCTCTTTTCCATTCTGTAAAAACTATCCTGGTGTTTGTGGATTTCAATGGCTTCCCTGTGTAGTCTGACATAGTAGCTGTTGGAATTATAAAAAAAAATCTCTGCCTTCAAACAAGATTCTGTGTCCAACTTGGTTTACAGCATGTTCAGCTATAGCTGATTTCTGAGGTTGGATTAGTCAGCAGTGTGTTTCATGTTAGGTAGTCCCTGTACATACTTGTCTACAGTTGCTCAGTATGCATTGGCATAGCTGCCTCAGGAACATCGGGGGACAACCCTGCTGGCTCCCCCCCTTGAAAAGTTGGGATCCATCGTTGGAAAGGGGGCAGACGAGCAGGATGCCTGTGAAGATGGGAAGCCAGTTTGCTTCCACCCAAGACACATCTATGGAATTAGAGAAGGCAGAGGATGGCAGGTGAGTTGGAATGCTTTTCAGAGGCATGTAAAGATGCCTACAGCAAGTGGGACTTGCAGTTCTCCTGGAAACCCCCAAATTTCCAGGAATTCCAAAGCTTACAATTCGCAACCCCAGGAGATGGTCAAATGTCTTAGGCTCATTCCGCCCATGCAGAATAATGCACTTTCAAACTGCTTTCAGTGCTCTTTAAAGCTGTGCGGAATAGCAAAATCCACTTGCAAACAGTTGTGAAAGTGGCTTGAAGACGCATTATTTTGCGTGTGCGGAAGGGGCCTTTGATTGTGAAAGGTCTTGACTGGTCTTTTCTCACCTGCCCTGTGGTAAAAATATCAAAGCTCATTGCAGTGATGTAGAACCAAGAGAGGAGGAAAGCCAGGACGGTTGCCCCCTCGGTAGGCACTGTTAATCCCTGTATTGTGATGAAGGCATTGGGAAACAGGAGGAAGAGAAGGAGATAGCTGGTTACACAGGGCCAATATGGGAGCAAAAGCAAAAGGAGTTGACCCCTTCAGAGGGTGCTTTCCTCAGAGGGTGCTTTCGCCATCAGAGGGTGCTTTCCCCATCAACAGCTTTCTAGAGCCCATTGTATGTGTTAATGCAATGGGCTTAACTGCTAACCATTAATAATTTAAAGGACTTGAGCAGCTCAATCCAGATGGGGGTCAAAGTAGTTTCAGGAACCAGTGTGGGGCACTTATGCATGGCACGTGGAGCACTTATGTGTGGCATTTACACCAGCAGGGAGGCCTAACAGGGAGGCAGGTGGGCATCATGGAACTCTATGGCTCCTGACCTGGAGAGGCCTTCTGCCTGAAAAGCTGCCCTGGCCTAACGCTGCCAACTGGCACACCTGCAGGCAGACCAGTGGCATTCCCGGGGTGGAGCTGACTTTAGTCAGTTTTCACCAGGCTTCTGAGCTGAGAATTCTCTCAGCGTAGGCCTCCAACTTATGCCACTTCCACCATGGAATTCAAGGGGAACGATAAAGGGTTCCTAGAAGGTCCCCAGTCTAGGCACTGATCAGGGTCAGATCAGCTTAGCTTTAGTAAGACTGCCATATCACTTGGGTTGAGACATGCCTAGGTCTTAGATCCACAAGTAAAATGTACAAAAGTCCTGTCATTTTGGGTAGCATCCATAATTTAAAATTACTCTTTTGTGTGCTTTAATGGTAGCTTTTTCTAAAATACAATTCAAAATCAATCTACTGAAGTCACATCTAACTTCTGTAGTGATTTTAATCAGACATTTCTGTTTGGCAACTAACTCTGGAACCAAATAAAGATAGCTTGTATTAGTCAATATAAGAGTGCTTGGTACTTAGATTCAAATAGAAGATTGGTAGCTTGAGGGGATACATTTGGGGAAAAATATGCTTTATCTTTTACTAGGAACCACAGGTCACAAAAAGGCAAGACGTCTAATAATTACATGGTTGGGATGGTATGAAAAGGGTGAAAATCATAGTTCACAAAGCTCTTAGTAAATAGAACCCAAGAGAAAGGGATCTTTCTTAACTGCCAAGGCAGACTTGCCACTACCACTTGACTTCTGAGTGTAGCTGCAAAGACTAATAATACAGAACTGAAGTAAATGGCATAACAGTAAACAAAGTACAGAAAGTGCTAATTTTATTGTAGTCCTGCCTCTCTGGAAGATGAACTGAATGGTGTTTTTTTTTTCAAAAAAATCAAAACAAATGAAAGCCAACTTGCAATTATTCATTAGACTGTTAATATAATTCCTTTCATTGTTTATACTTTCTCTTCCTGTGATGTACCTAAAATGTGTATCTGCAGGTTCTTCTAAAAAGATCAACGCAAAGTTTATATAATTTTGCCACAAGCAAATTTAAATGTATAGCTGATAATCACTTTGCCACTAATCCTATTTGTCCCCTTCCTTTACTTTTTGCTTCATGTTTGCTTTCCCTGATCTTCTGCCCTCTATATTACCTCTCACTATCTACATTTAAGTTGTAAGTTTCAGTTAGAAAGAGCTGACTTGGACCTCTATTCCCTATGCCCTCTATAACCGGAAGATCCGTATGGGCTCTGTGAGAGTCTGCCTAATGGAACTGACTGTATCCATCTTTGAAAAACGTCAGTATTTGTGATTTTGTCCCTTTAAGTGATATTAAGAAGACAGAAGATTTTCATCTATTCTGAAAATTTCAATGTTGAACATGGGAGATCCAGGTTCAAAGCCCCATTCAACCATGAAGCTCACTGTGTGGACTGATGGCAATCATGAATTCCTCAGTCTAATTTACACTGAGTTGGTATGGAAGTAATGTGGTGAAGGAAAGAACCATGAATGGTGCTTGAAACATCTCAGAGTAGGGTACAATATAGCAGCTTAAAAATATTTTGTAAGTTGTTTTTTCTTTTAATAAAAGAATTTGTGGGTAAATTTGAAGCACATGCAATACTTATCAGAGGTCCTTTCTGAACAGCGGAAAGGGCGCCTCTCCACTGGCAGAAATTATGCCGGTGGAGGGGAGGGGGCCGTTCGCATGGGAGAGTGCGAGCGGCCCCCGCAGAGGCCAGCACAGAAGAGGCAACTCCGCATGGAGCCAGGGGTCGGAGGGCAGCATGGGCGGGTCTCAGCAGCCCTCCAGACTGACACTGGAGGATGAGGTGAGTGGGGGGATGGGAAAGTGGCGTCTTCGGCACGGTGCTGTTCGCATTGCGCCGACGCGATGGCAGCACTTTCCAAAAACCTCCCTCGGGAAGGGAGGTAGAAAGTGGTGCCTTCACACCACTCAGGGCCGCACAGGACTGCAACAGCACCCCAGGGACCATTGTTTTTCCATCCCTGGGCCGCTTTTTTCGGCCCCGTGCAGAAAGGGCCAGAGTTAGACATACATTAGTAAAATAACAATACTTTTTTATTAGGTTTCATTCAAAGAACATTCTTTCTCGCAGTACAATTTTTATTGTTTTGGATGCTCTCCAAATGACTGTATTGTATATTGTGGATGCCTATAGTCTACGCTTTTTGGGGATACTGCTGCCAACTATGAACCGGTGATTTGCTCTGCCCTTAACATTTGTTCACTCCACAGTTCCTCTAGACATTTATGGGTTTCATAGACTCTGGATGTGCTAAGATTCTAAGCTGTTCAAAATTTTTGGTCTGACTGTTCTTTCTTCCATTTTATCCTTTATGTGTATTATTTCATCCACTTTCAATTGCACTGTTAGTTTTTTAATCTGCTGTTTCTTTATGCACTCTTACTTCTGCTATGGCTTTGGGAAATGTGAGATGCAAATGCCACTTAAACTCTACTGATAGTTTTCAGTCATACTCACAACTATCTTGGCTCATAGTCACTGTAGCAATGAAAGAGTCTGCACTGCAGTTCCTTATTGTTTTTCCATTCCCGGCACCTCCTATTAAATTAAGCTTCCTCACTGAACTTATTGTCTACTTACAAAATTGATTTGAATGAATAGTATTTTTGGCTACTACTTTTAAGATACATTTTAATTGATTTTTTCATAATGACAAAAATGACAAATCAAAATCATATAGAATTCAAAGCTGAACCAGACACAGGAAAGCAGAAAACAGCAAATAAATAGCAACAACAAAACTAAAATAATCGATAACAACAATAAATTACAAGACTGTACTACAAGCTGAGCAATAGAGATAAATCAGTAAATAAACTTTAATGAGCACATGAAATACGAGTCACTTTTGCAAAGTGATTTAAAGCAGTGATGCATCAGCATAGGCTTGGAAGGTGGGAAGGAAGTGTTACTGTAGTCAATGGTCCATTCTGAACAGCACAAATAAGATGTCCTTAGGACATCTTTAAAAGAACTGTCTGTGGTTTTTCTTTCTGCACAGAACAAATAAAATGTCCTAAGGACATTTTTAAAAGAACCTCTTAGCTTTCTTGTTTTGCATAGCAGGTATTTTATTTTTCCCGCCTGCCCCCTCCCCTTAGAGCATGTACTTTCATTTTCCCAGCAGCTTCTGCCCACGATTTTCTGCAGCTTGAGAGTCCCCATTGCTGCCATTGGCTGCATTTATTTCCTCTGCTTGCAGCTCATCCGATTGCTATTTCCTTGTAAAATGTTCATGAATAAAATCTGTTGGTTTTTTTTGCTGGCCATCCCATGCATGTGTCTTTTTTTTCTTTTCTTTTCTTTTCTTTTGTTCAGAGGGAGCTGTATTCATAGCTTTGATGACATGGATAAGAATCGCAGCCACCTACTGGTCTACTTCCCATTAAGAAGCAATGGGTAGATTTGTCCTCCATGGATCATCTTTGTTTTTTCTGTGCAGTAGGAAAAAAACTCTACCCAACGCTTCTTAATAGGAGGTAGACCAGTTCTCTGAACAGCTGCCTTTCTTTTATCCATGTTGTCATATTCCACCTTTTCGCGACTGTAAAACAAGATGCCCAGAGCTGAATTAAGGCATCCTGGGGATGTCTTGGAGAAAAAGCTGTGTGGACTTCCTCTCCAAGACATCTTTTTTAGCATCCTCAGGACCTCTTATTTGTGCTGTGCTGAATGTCCCATCTATTGGGATTCCATTGCCCTGGCTTAATGCCCTGTTCAAAACTCTACCAGTTTTGAGTGTGCATATCAAGTGCTGGGACTGCAAGACAAGACTGGGATTCTACTTGTGTACAGCTTACTCCACTGCTTAAGAGTCTCTTCATGCTTGAACTCATGGAGGTAGTTCATTTCCCCTAAAGAAAATGGAAGGTTTGGCCTGTAGACTCAATAGCACTGTACTCCCCTTTGGTCCCTGTCTTTCCCAGGCCCCATTTCCAAAACTTGGAAATGGGGCCTGGTTCCAACCTGGATCTGGTAACCCTACCCTCATCTTCCACCAGTAGCCAGGGGGACCTGGAAACTCTACATTCTGCTCTTGTCAGGAAGAAGGTGATCTGAAGGTAGAGGGATTGAAAATGGTCCCCTTGTCATGGACAGATCAGTATCGGTTGGAGATTTGACTGATCAAGTCTCCACAGGGATAGGGGATCAATTAAGATGATATGCTGACATAACATGTTATATCTGACTGGTTTTCAGATGGCATTGGATGATTTTTCTGTTGATAAGGAAAACTTCTTCCACTGCACGGCTTGATCTTTGGAGATCAGAGATCTTTGGATCTCTGAAGGACCACCTACTCCCATATAACCTGCCCATTTAGCACAGTCATCTGAGGAGGGTTTACTTTTTAACCCACACGTACATTTGGTAGGAACTCAAGAGAGCCTTTTCAGTGGATGTGCCCAAGCTCCGGAAAGCCTTCCTGAAAGAAGATCAGTGTGTTCCCACGACTGCTTTTTGTCGCCAGGCAGGTTCTATCATCTGAATATTTTAACAACTGAGAGTTTAATACGTGAATTATTTTAGGCTATTGTTGTGTATATGGATTATTAACAGTTGTTGCTGATCGTTTTATTGTTAAAATGTTGTTTTATTCTTAATAGTTGTCTTGTTAATATGTTTTAAATTTTTGCTTTGCTATACATGTTTACTGTAATTTTACTGTGATTTTTATAAGCCATCTTGGATCTAGATTACAGAAAGGTGTGATATAAATATTTGAATTAATTAATGAAATTATTGGAGCAATTGCCTTGATGACTCCAAAGCATGCTCTCTCATGTCTAAGAACTCAGCTAGCCCCTGGTTTTCCTGAGTGGGGTAATCCATGAAAAGACAAAGGAGATTACTGGAGCAACAGCAGAAACTGCATCATTGCAAATCCAACAATGTTTCCAGAGCAGTCTCAAGGATAGCCCTGTGTCGAGGGAGTTATAGTAACATCTTGCACCTGTGTCATTTTCTCTTTTTGTTTTGTTTTATTTTGAGGGAGGTGTCTTCGTAGCTTCAATGACACAATATGAAAATTGCAGCTGACCGGAGGATTGGTCTACCAACGAAGGAGCAATAGGCAGACCTGGCCTCTAACCATTAATTTCAATCAAGGATAACCTGCTCTCCGAAGGGTCTCCCTGCGATTGGAAGTCATGGTAGAGGCCATCTCTGTCATTTACCTCTCTGTAACACTTCCTGGACTTGGAGAATCAGGAAGAATCAAAGATCTGATCATTACACATGTTATCACCATACGCAGCAAAGGTTACAACAAAAACCAAGTCAAGTGACAAACATTATTTTGAACACATTTATTATAGTTATATCCAGCTCCATTCAAGTAAACAATGTGATAAAAATAAATGACTCAATTTTATTTCTATAATTAGAATCTGCATCAGAAACAGTCCTCACCTCTGATTCTGAACTTTTAATCTGAACTTTTGGATGCTGTAGAAGGCAGACATTGGTTGAAACAAGCTTCTCTGTTCTTTCTCAGATTATTCCATGACCCTGTGTATTATCAAACAGTAAATACCGCAAAAGACAGAGCAACCTGATGTATGTGTGAAGCAAGAGGAGCCAAATGCTGTGCTGTACAAAGGAGCCTGCCATCCCTTGGCAGGAGTAATGGGTTGGTTCCAATGACTCCCTTCCATTAAGTGAGAAGCATTTCTTGGAGAGAGTGAAAAAAACTCCCTTTGACTCCTTCCACTGGAGTAATACGCATAACATAATAGAAGAGCATAACTGGATCGAATTCAGAATGTTTGGAAGACTCCCAGAATGAACTTCTGGAGCAATTCCCTGAAGATGTTTTATATTCTGAAACTACATCAAGTTCTAAGAGAATTGCTTGTTTAGTAATTCAGTCATATGCAGTAGCAGCATTATCACTAACTTTGAATCGTGAACATAGGCTCATTCCGCACACGCAAAATAATGCACTTTCAAGCTGCTTTCACAACTGTTTTTGCCATTCCGCACAGCTTCGAAGAGCCCTGAAAGCAGCTTGAAAGTGCATTATTCTGCGTGTGCGGAATGAGCCTAAGAGTTTCCCCATTTTTTTCAACTTTAGTCCTTAGGGAGACAAGGATAAGAATATTGTTTCCCTATCCCCACTCTCTGTCTTTTTAACTGAGAATGTATCAGGGCATGTCTTCTGACCCTAGTTGGTCTGGCATGAATTCAAAATGTCAGAAGTTCTATACCAAGAGACTGAATTGAAGAACTCTTGTTTAAAAGTATGAACAACTTTAAATGTTGCAGGTCAAAGTAGTGAAGCAAGTTTCTTCAACAGCCATCAACTGTTCATGATTTGCAACCACACTGAAAAGTGCATAGTTAAATGGTACAATAAACATTCTACTGTTACTAACTCTAGTGGAAGCATTCCATTGTACTCTCCAAAATTAGTCAACAACCAGGCCTAAACGTGACAAGCCCTTTAAAATATCAAGTTTAGTACTTGTTAACTTGTTAAGCAAAGTTTTCTGTTCAGGGGCCAAGAATTATTCCTCAGTGATAAACACAAATAATAATATCAGAATTTGGAGATATAATTGCCAGGAGAGACTGATGGTCAATATTGCACTAGCTAGATGCTCTGTCGCACCCACACGATAAATATTTTCTTATGAGATGACCCTATAATGGGCTCCTCATCTATATATCGTAACCTGGTTGTATGTGCGGAGTGTGGCCAGATGGAGAGGGGGGAAATTTTCCCAAAAACTTCAGGCACCCTCCTCCAGGTATACAGAAAAATCTAAAATGTTTTCCAAAATTGTCAGCTGGATTTCAGTTCCCCCCACACCAGACAGACTTCTCTGAGCATGAGCACAACAGTGGCTACTGTTGGGAGCCCCATCTCTCCTCAACAGCCTCTAAGGAATCTGACAGGGAGAATCTGGGGTCCCCAGTTAAACAACATTGAAAGTGATGCTGTTTTGGGGTGGATTATCCCCCACCCTGAAACAGCATCACTTTCAATGTGGCATAGTGGTTAAGAGCAGGTGCATTCTAACCTGGAGGAACCGGGTTTGATTCCCTGCTCTGCCGCTTGAGCTGTGGAGGCTTATCTGGGGAATTCAGATTAGCCTGTGCACTCCCACACACACCAGCCAGGTGACCTTGGGCTAGTCACAGCTTTTCGGAGCTCTCTCAGCCCCACCTACCTCACAGGGTGTTTGTTGTGAGGAAGGAAGGGCAAGGAGCTTGTAAGCTCCTTTGAGTCTCCTACAGGAGAGAAAGGGGGGATATAAATCCAAACTCTTCTTCTTCTAAACTGAGGAACTCAGATTCTCCCTTTAAATCCATGCCAGAAGGGGTGGATTTAAAAGGAGAATCTAGGGAAATCTGGGGGGTGTCTGCTGTCAGGGGTGCAATTGTTAAGCTAGAAGCACCAAACTTTCAGGGTATTTTTAGGAGACTCTCCTAATGATACCACCCAGGTTTGGTGAAGTTTTAAAAAACCCACAAATGGGGGGCGGAGCTTCGGATATGAATGGGGAGGGTTGAACCCAAGAACCACCACCCCTTACCTACGTCCTTCGTGGGGAGAACGGAGGTTGAGGGAAGATTGATAGATAAAGGTTGGAGGGAAAAGAGAGAGGGTGAAAATTGATGGAAAAAGGGGAAGTAGGAAGTAAGAAAGAGGAGGATGTCATCCACAAGTTTCTTGTGGGTTTCCACTTATTTCCTTACTAACTTCAAAGTCTCCATTCAAACACATATCTATTTGAACTCTTTACAATAGTTGTCCAATTATTTTAGATGGCAGACGATCATATGAACCCAATACAATACAGTACAATAAATGCAGTGACCTAATTTCTGCAGGCAGCTACAGCAGTGTAAATCCAAAACATATGGAAATATGCCAAATATATACCAATGTAATTTGTTTGGAAAGCAATTACAGCAATAAATGCAAAGAAAAAAGTAATTAGATGATGTGCTTCAAGTACAAGCTTATCATCTTTGAAGGTAAAGAGGCATATTTCTTCTTATACTTAAAGTCACAAAATCATAAAACTGGAAAGTACCTGCTAGAACCCTGGGATGCACAGACAAACCTTGCCCAAACTCTCATTATTTATCATCAAAAATTTTGGCTTATAATGTTGGAATGACTACCGTAAGGCAATAAATAATAATAAAAAACATACAAACATCAGTTAAATCAATAGAAAGTCAGTGCTGAGGTTTACTGAAAAGAAATTGACATTTACCAGATATGAAACAAATGCTTAAAATGGCATTTATAGTTATTTATTATAAATGTAAAAAATACGAACTACAGAAATAGTAGGTTGAAGCTTTAATTATTGACAAGACGTTTAGGTATATTTATTTTTATTTATTTATTTATTTTTTGAACTTATATACCGCCCCATCCCCAAGGGGCTCTGGGCGGTGGCATGCATGGGGCAGTCTCAGTAGAAATAGTCGAGAAAATTTATTTCGCCAAATTTATATCACTTTTCTGCAAGTCATTCTGTCTTCCTGAACCACTTTCCCATTGTAAGAAGAAGAGATACCATTGTCAAGCTGAGAAGGAAGACACAGTAACAGATTGTGTATGGGGATGATGTAACCTTTAAACTGAGAGAGGGCCCATTGCCACTGTGAACTACATCCCTGCGTTTGTGACATTAGCAACCACTATATGAATCACTATCATGTCTATTTGTAAGCCCAGAAGCAAGCACACCTTCCACAAATAAACAGGAAAGTCTGGCTTGACAGGCATTTTGCTAGTTGAGATCCATTTTCCCTATTGTCTTTCTTTAGCGAAATAAACAGTCCATAACCTGTTTGGTTTCTTTACCTTCTTGAATGTATCACCTTTGCCTGTTCTTCTCCTATGGGAAACTGTTCCCAAAACCAAACAGGGTTTTTTGTATGGCATCCTTTCTGCACACCAAAGAATAAGATTATCCTACTTTTTTTTACTACAAATGTCACCAGAGGTTAACTTTGTGCATTTGTGATAAAACCAAAAATACTTCTGTAAAGCTTTTCTGCTTCCACTGTTCAATCAAGATTCACCCTTCAGCTTTTACAAGAAAATGGAATCCTTTCGGCAGAACTACAAAGGACCACTTAATATTTCTTACCCCAGGGTATAGGATGTGAGACAGGCAGTCCAATCCACAGGCCTCCAATGGCAGGGATCAGCACAACTGCTGCACAATTATGCTGCCACCAGAGGCTTCAGGCGTTGCAGGGAGGCAGAAAAAAAGCAAAAGAAAATGGCTGCCTAAAAGCTCTCCAAAGGATTCAACGCCATCCTTTTGGGTGGCATAAGTCCAAGGCCCTAGCCACAGTGTTCCCAGTGTCAAAGCCAGGGTGGAAGCTGACTAGAGTTGGCTCCACCCCTGGGAATGACTCCCTGTCTGGTGCTGGCATTCGCTTGGATGACAGCGTGGCTCTGTGGTGGCACCCACTTTGGTGTTTTGCCACCACAGAGCTGTTTGCCCTTCCTGCCAGTGGGGGTGCCCCTTATGCCAGCAGAGGGGACAAATGTGGCACAGCTCCACACCATGTCTATTGGCTCCTTTGCCCCTCCAAAGGATTGGGCTAATATTCTGGTAAATATTTTCCATGGACATTGTAATTATACATATTTTAATAAAGCAAAAGGCTGGCTTCCAAATACTGCATGAAGAGAGGGAGGATAAACTTACTACCACTGAATTTCAAAAAGTAGCTGTGTTTGTCTTGAATAGAGCAGTTAGACTTGAGTCCAGTAGCTTTCTTTAGAGACCAACAAAATTTTTGGAGTAGAAACTTTCAAGAGAGCTTTCAGGGAGCTTTGACTCAAAAGCTAATAGCCTAAAATTTTTAGTCTCTAAGGTGCTACTGGACTTGAATCCACTGTTGTTACATCTAATGCTTTGAGCTAATTTCAGTTAGTTATACCCAGAAGTCATTGTTTAATTACTACTTTCTGATACGCTTTTTTTAAAAAAAACCTAACACTTCAACTTGTTCTTCAACTATCATCAGTTCTTACTAGGTTTGCCAGTTGATGCCCGGCAGCAGGCAGGATAAGAGGGGCAGGGATGTTGGAGAGTTTATGATGGCAACGGGGTACAGTGTGACCCTCCATCTCCAAAATCCCAATACTACGTAAACATGCACAATTGTTCTAGTGTTATTTAGAAGGATTTGTAAATCCAACTAGAATGTTTTAAGTTCCCTTAAGAAAAGAAAGTTCCCTTAAGTTTCCCTTAAGGAAAGAAATTTCCATGATTAACCCAGCAAGAGAATGAAAAACTGAAGAGTATATGAGTGCCTGTGTGTAACTGAGAGTTGAGTTTTAAGGAATTAAAAACAAAAAAAGCCCTTGTGCTGCCTAAGGGGACTTCCGTTTCCGAATATCAACAGTCTGCTATGAGTAATGAAAGCATGAGAGCTTCATAGGGGAAAAAAGAGAATCAATTTTAATGAAAAGTGCCAAGTAACCTAAATATAATTGCACTTGCTAACAGTTTCCTCTTTTAAGAGCAAAACCAGAGAATAATGAAGATGTCATTTATTTAAACATGGTGTTAAAATGTATGACAAGAGAAAGCTCTAAGCTGCATTAAGTCATAGAATGGTTACCTCTTCCTCAGAACTGCAGTTGCTCATCACTTCAAAAATATGGATGTGCACCTATAAGTTATTTCTGCATCTGAAGATACATGTAAATGCAAGAACAATAGCTATAAGCATAAAATTAGACAGGGCTATGAGCATAGATCAAGTCTGACGTGACTGACCAAGCTGAAAAGACCAATACATATAACTGGTCTTCAAAATGAAAGGAACACATATATTTGCACACATACTTTTCTTCAAGTTATGTGTGACGGTTACAGAAACAGGACTGAATTAGCCATGTGTCTACTGACAGGGTAGGATGTGTTCCTTCAACCTCCCAAGAAACTATGGTGAACATGATCAGATCAAATAATTTTGGAACCATAGTCTCAATCATATTTTTAGGTTTAGCAGCTCATTGATCGAGAAACCATGCGTTTGTCTCTGCCAGCTATAGTTATAGTTCTCTCCCTTTCCCCCTTTAATATTGCCCACATGTATTCCCATACAGTTTGAGTAGCACATAGCTACCTAGGAATGCTATTGGACTGCAAATCCCACTGTGATTGAAACGGTTTTGAGAGACACCTGTAGTCATATGCACATTCTAAGATACACTCAGAATCTGTTCTCTCATCTAACTTTGCTACAGCATGTGTATCAAGGTGATGATTTTTCCTGATATACAATAAATCATGTAACTGGACCAAAACATAACTCAGGATAACTAGCTACATCAGTGACAAAACATCAACCTTTCTATATTATTTATTTATTTTCTCGTCTAGTCACAGCTGACTTGCTGTAAGGTTTTCATGGCAAGAGATGTTCAGAGGTGATTTGCCATTGCCTGCCTCTGCATCACGATCCTGATATTCCTTGGAGGTGTCCCATCCAAAATACTAAATAGGGTCGATGACCCTCCTTAGCTTCTGCGATCTGCCAAATCAGGTTAGCCTGGGGCTATTTAGGCCACAACAGTGTTTCTAACAAACTCTGGCATTTCACAGGTAAAAATAGCTCCATGCTTTGGACTGCTGCAACGCTCTTATGAAGAACCATTTCCTGAGCCACACACATGAGCATTACACTTTGTGAAGGATTTCATCCTATGCTGTATTTATTTACTCTGCAATAGTCTGTCATTCTCTAAATTCAGAGTTCCTTTACCTTCTAAGATATTTTTAACCAAAATTCGTAACTGTTTGATGGTAGGCTAACACAGATCAAAATTCACCTCAGCATATGTGGTGTGTGAAATGGTTACCCATATGCTGCACAATATTTTAAATGTACATGCTTATATCTTTATATGCATGTATGATAGACAGCTTCCAGTTCTACTCTCAGGCAACCCCAGCCCTCAACTAGTATCTGGAACAGAGGTAGGTTCTCCATCTCAGTAAACGAAGTTTTGTCGAAGGTTTTCACAGTTGGAATTAACTGCCTGTTGTGAGTTTTTCAGACTGTGTGGCCATGGGCTGGTCATTAAACACATCGTGCTGTGACATACCTTTGAAGATACCAGCCATAGGTGCAAGAGAAACATTAGGAGCAAAAACTACCGGACCACAGTCACACAGCCTGGGTAACCCACAACAGTCAGTTAATTCAGACAGTGAAAGCTTCGAGAGAACTCAGTTTACTGAGATGGAGTTTACTGCCTCTATTCCAGGTACAACTTAAGGGCTGGGGTTGCCTGGAGCATAAGTCAAAGGGTTCTTGACCTGTGACCCTGCCAGTTGTGTGTAGTGCTGAAAGCCAGTAAGTTCCTTGCTTAAATGTGAATTTATGTACGGACTTACCAAATAACTTTCAGTGCAATCCTAAACAGGGGAAAACTCTTCTAAATACGTTAACTTAATGGGATTAGAAGAGTATAAGTCTATTACGATTGCACTGTTAGAAATATTTAGAAGGTCTACTCAGAACCCTACACAGGTGTACTCAATGAGGCTTACTCTCAGGCAGAGGTGTACCTTGGCAAACTGGAGCCCTGGGCAAAACCTGAGTTTGATGCCCTCCCATGGGCGGCCACCCTCCCCCACCCTGACCAAACAATTATTTTTTCCACCAGGTCGTTTCAAAGTCACCATCACATTATAAAACAAGCCCCAACTCACAAATCTGAACACAGCAATGGGCCATGCCACACAGCAGAAATAATTTTTGGAAAATATTTTCAAAATGTTTTATTACTGCTATGAAAACATTTTATGGTGTTGTATCCAGTCCCCACAATTGGGGGAAACAGCATCACTTTCAATGTTATTTAAACTGGGGACCCCAGATTCTCCCTTTGAGGTGGATTTAAAAGGAGACTCTGGGCTCCCTAGTCTAAACAAGTGATACTGGAATCCACCACCAAACAGCATCATTTTCAATGGTGTTTAAACTAGGGAGCCCAGATTCTCCTTTTAAATCCACCTTAAAGGGAGAATCTGGGGTCCCCAGTTCAAACAACATTGAAAGTGATGCTATTTTGGGGTGGATTCTCCCCCACCCTGAAACAGCATCCCTTTCAATGTTGGAAACTGGGGACCTCAGATTCCTCCTTTTTAAGGAAATCCATGCTGAAGGGAGTGGATTTAATAAACAACAACAACGAAATCAAAATAAATAAACAACAACAACCTCTTTTATTATGACATTCGAGAGAATAAAAGAAAGTTGCCAAACGCCAAAACAAGCATTGTGGCAGGAAGGAGTGGATTTAAAGCGCAAGAGGATCTGAGGGAAATTTAGGGGGTGCCCTGTTGTCAGGGGTGGATTATTAAGATAGCAGCACCAAAAGAATTTCCAAGAGTATCTTCTGTTGAGACCTCTACTGATGATACTGTTCACTCCAGGATTGGTGAGAGTTTGGTTCAGGGATCCTAAAAGTTATGAGGTCCCTTCAAAGGTGTAGTCCCCCATCTCCTATTAGCTCCCATTGGGAACAATGGGGCCGGGGATGGGGAGCTTGCCTCCTTTGGGAGTCCCGATGGGACTTTGAGACTCCTAAACAAAACCTCACCAAACCTGGCTTCAGTCTACTACTCATCAGGAGAGTCTCCCAAAAAATCCCTGAAATTTTGGTGCTGTTAGCCTAAAATCCACGCCCCCTGCAGGCCAAAAACGGGAAAAACACTGAAAATACAAAATCCTCCGCAAATGAACTCTGCAATTTTGTCACCCAACACAAGGTGGCGCCCTGGGCAGCTGCCCACTTTGCCCAATGGGAGGAACACCTCTGCTCTCAGGAAATGTATTCTCAGAATTTCACTGTTAGGCAAGTCATCCTCTCTCAGTTTTAGATCCTAATTCCTATCTACAGCCCACAAAGGAAAATAAAGCTCACTTCCTTTATAAGATTGTTGTGAAGTAATATAAACAAATAATTTTTGGACACTTAAAAATGCTACGCATGCAATTGTTAAGTACTATTCATTTTTATCCTGTCATCTGCCTTCCCCAACCTTTAAAAGTTTCCATTACTTCACTCATTTCTATAAGTCTCAATATTCTAATAACTCTGAGAGGACTTGTACCAATTTCCATTCAGCAACGTGCACAGCTCATGCGGGAGCAGAATTCAACAGAGACTATTATCTACATCCTGTTCTTCCGGAAGCTCTGTGCTTTAACATGATTGAGAGAAATTTAACATTATCATTCTGAGACACAGCAAAGGATTGTTAAAAAAAGGCAACTAATGGAAAATGTGAAAAAAAATATATCTGGACTGGCTGCCAGTGGGTTAAAAATGGTTGGCTGATAACAGAAATTAATAGATATTTTAGTTCCATTTCTGAATTTCTGGACGGGTGGAGCTGGAAGAGGAGGAATCATGCATGTACGTTGCACATTTTAAAACCGATGCTTCTAAAAGAAAAGTGCACATGATTCTGGTATAATGGAGTAGTCTAATACTTCCCTCAATGTCATGGATCTGTCAGCCATACACCAATCTATTGTCTGCTTTTTGAGCCTCTGCTCTTGCGACATGATGAATTCTGACACTTTCCCCAGAACTTAATCTGATATGCCAGATCTATGAAATGCAATAAGCCTCTTCTTTTTAGTGAGTGTTTCAGTCTATAAACACTCCAAAACTAGATTTTTAAGGTTTTTAATGGAGAAATTGAAGCACTTGAAGAAGAGCTCTCCCCATTCTTCACAGGGAAATAGGAACCTTTCCATCTCCTTCTGTCGTATATAATATTCTTTGAGGGAAGAGGTGAGCACTGGAACCTCTGCAAAGAAAAGTTTAGGCAATAGTCTAACCTTAATTTCCAATACAGTTTTTTTCAATGTATTTTTCAGGAATAATATATGACTTAGGTGGGTGGAGCTATGTGGCTCCTCCATATTGATGGCACAGGAGCCCAGGATCATTGTCCTTCTTATTTTATAAACTTAGGAGAAGATAACCAAAATGCAATAACTGATAACACACTGGAGAGCATTCAGCATAGGTACAATAGTATGAATCAGATACATAAGCTGGATGCTGTCGTGTGGTGC
This sequence comes from Sphaerodactylus townsendi, assembly GCF_021028975.2. Lineage (NCBI taxonomy): Eukaryota > Metazoa > Chordata > Lepidosauria > Squamata > Sphaerodactylidae > Sphaerodactylus > Sphaerodactylus townsendi. The sequence goes on along the minus strand of NC_059425.1, from coordinate 41,267,018 downwards.
TCTGACAAAAATAGTGAGAAACTTTGGGGGAAATTGTTCCACGGTTGGAATTTTTGCATCAAAATTATGGTACCTTCTAATATTTCTAACATTATGTTCAGTGGTACAACAACCTCTGCATATCACCATGGCCTTTACTGTTCCACAATTTTCCTCTGCCCTGTATTCTGGTTTTCCCATTTCATTAATTGATTTCCTTAGAAAAACTTCTAAAATTAATTCTGGAATTGGAGTATGCACAATTGGCTGGAGGTTTCATTGCCTCTTCATTTGCATCATTTTCTCCTTACATTAGTATCTACACACAAGCATTCAAATGCAGAACAACAGTCTTGATATGATTGTATTGCGACTGTATCAAAATGATTCTTTGTTTGGTGTTTCACTGATGTGCATGCCTCTTCATGCACTGATAAAACACTACCACTCACAATAAAATCTTTGACGCAGTTATATAGATGATCTAACCACTTTTTTGAAGTGTCATTTCAAAATTTGGCAGAACTTTCACAATAATTGTGGCAATGCTGGTTGGGAAGGCAGAGATCCTGAAGCACAATGGGCTTATCACTTTCAATGGAGTTTGGCTGACCCTCGCTGACACAATCAAGAGCTTAGGGCAGTGGTGAGATTCAGCAGGTTTGCACCACTTTGGCAGAACCGGTTGTTAAAATGGTGCTTGTAAACAACCAGTTGTTAAATTATTTGAATCCCACCACTGGCTTAGGGGTTACACTGGACCCAACATAATTGCTGGAGAAACAATACAATACAGCTATTAAGAAAAAACAACAACTTAGGTTAGCACAGAACATGTTCCCCTGCTTGGACTCTGTCAATCTGGCCACCTGAATCCATTTCAAGATAATACTAAGACCAGACTACTGTAATGCACAGTATTTAGGTCTCCCCTCAAAGTTAGCTCAGAGACATCAGTTGGCAAAGAAAGCTGCAGTTCAGTTATTACCAGGAGCTACTGGAGCACACATATTACTCCATTCTGCAGTCACTCCAGTGGCTGCCCATCAGTTACTGGGTTAAATTCAAGCTACTAGCTTTCCCATACAAACTTGTTTCTTAGCCTTGGAATCTCATATCTGCAGGGCTGCCTCTGTCCGGATGCTTCACTATGAAGCATTGCTCATCTGAGCATGATGTTCTGCGGATGCCGCCCTGCAAATGGGCAAGATCAATAACTTTCTGTAAATGTGCATTCTCTGTTGTGGCCTCCATCTTATGGAATGCCCTGCCTGAGGAGGTCAGGTAAGCTCCCATTCTCCTGGCATTTTGCAAACTATGCAAAACTGAATTATTCATGTGGGCATTTTTACAAAGGTAGCAGAGCTTTATTGTAATGGAATTGATTCAGCAATAATGCTTTAATAAAGGGAAACACTCCAGCCTATACTACTGTATATAGTACATACAATTCATTGCTGTAAGTATTATCCTATTATGTAATTTATGCATTGTTTAATATGCCATGTTAATATTTACGTTATGTTTCAACTTACTAGCAGTCTTTTTACTTGGTTTTAATTTCCACATCCCAATCCTTTTATATTGCTTATTAGATATATCATCCTATTGACTGCATTGACTTACACTGCATAAACCATCTTGAGTCTCAATGAAAAAGGAAGATTATAAATGGCACACATAAATAAAGAAAATGCATACCAATCAAATGCACAAACACACACATGCACTGCTAATGTAGCATAAAGCAAGAAAAAAAGAAATTGAAAGCCTCATGCATGTACAGTGCTATGTACAAAATTAGGAAATAAAAATCTGTTTTACTTCAAAGCATAACAATATTGGGTAAATCATAACTCCATAATCCAGATAAAATTCTGAGGAGATAGCAGAAGCAATTCCAGTACATGAAGGGTGTGGCAGATTCAAAAACATACCTCCAACACTACCAAACATCTCCTTATGCTGTTAGCAAGACTGCAGAGGTCGTACCTTCCAGCAGAGAGGCTTTGCTACAAAAATAGTTTTTTTTCTTTTTCAGGCTATCCCTTCACTTCAAATAACAAGGTGGTTTTATACAAGGCTCCAGCATAGGGCAAGTTGTGAGGCACACCACAACATTCCTCTTTATAAGTTTTATATTTTGGCCATAGATGGAATTGTTAGACACTTTTTAGCTGTCCCACGAAATCACACCTTATAGTTCATCCACACACTCATTTTTGCCATTGTTATGATTTTTCTAATGACCGCCCCCCGTTCCCCCCCCCCAGCTTATCACATTGGATATTTTGGGTTCTTCCATTCAAACTGGAATTCTGCATTCGCTCATTCTAACCAGCTGCTTTTTAATTTTATTCAATTTGTACACTGCCCTCTCCCAGCAAAGCCAGGCTTAGGGCAGCTTTCAGCATACTACAATATGCAGTCAATGATAATAAAATCAATGTACTGTCGAAAGCTTTCACGGCCAGATTCAACTGATTGTTGTGGGTTTTCCAGGCTGTGTGGCCATGGTCTGTGTTGCACAGTGTGCAACACACTTTTCTCTGTGATACAACTCTAAAGATGCCAACCACAGATGCAGGCGTAACATTAGGAACAAGATCTACCAGACCACGGCCACACAGCCCGGAAAACCCACCAGAACCAATAATAAAATCATTTTCATTAAATATAAAATCAGTTCAATTAAAATTCTGTTCCTTTTCCCATAAAAGTATTCACCGCCCAATGTTGTCCAAGTGGGAATTACAGGAAGGACAAAGATTGGAGATCCCAAAAATGGATGACTGGGACTATATTTATTAGTTGGATTTGTGGGTCTAGCAAGGAAAATTAAGGGGAAAGGAGAAGGGAAAATGAGGAATTGGGGAGGGAGAAAAGGAGAGAGATAAAGGAGGGAAATGGAAGAAGGGAACAGTAGAAAGGAGAAAAGGGGAGGGAGTTGCTTTACCTAAATAAACTCTGCTTCATCCTCTACTTTTTTTTTAATCCATGGGTGGACAACCAATCTGTAGTGGCCACTTCCAGATGAAAGGCCTGTGGTAGTTGCTCTTTATACAAGAGATGTATCACTCTGTATCCAGAACAGAGGTGGGATGCAGCCTATTCGCACCTATTTGGTAGAACCGGTTACTAAAATTTTCTCAGTTTGGAGAACCAGTTATTAATGATTAACTCTGCTAGGGGCAAGGGGGTAATCTCTGTCCCTGGGTTCAACAAATCTCATCAAGTGGGGAATGCAAAATGCCCCCCCCAGGGCCCCCTGCCCCCCATGGCACCCCCCATGTGTGTTTGAACTGTATGAAATAATATAATATATAGTAATTCTAATTTTTTTTGTTCATTGGTATAAAGGTTGGGAAAGTATTATAGGTAAAGATTTTTCATTTTCTTTTTCCCCCTTGAAATTTATATTGGAAAGAGAGGAGTTTAAACTACTCTTTTAGATTGAGGATTTTGGATCTCTCCCTCTGTTAGTTTTCTTTCAAGTGGAATAGATAAAGTAGTTATAGGAATCTGAAGGGGAAGTAGAAAGTAGGGAGGGAGGGAAATATGGGAAGGAGGGAGGCAATATAGGATGTTTTAGTTGGAGGAAGTTGAGAGAGATAGACAATTAGATATGTTTGTAATATGTTAACAATTGTAAACAGTTTTTGGTTTCTCTCCTTACCTATGTTATTATTTAAAATCAATCAATATAATTATATAAAAAAGAAATAATACACTACCATATGGTATATTGCTTTTTTAATACTTTAAACAGTCATTATTTGAATCTAGAGGCGGGGCGAAAGGGAACTGCACCTGGGGCGTGTGCACCCTGTGTCCTTGCCACAGCCCCGCCCAGGAATGCCCCGCCCCTGGAATGCCTGGCCATGCCCCTGTTGTGCCCTGCCTAGCCCCATTGGCGCCATGCCACTGTTTGAATCCCACCACCATCGGAACCTGTTACTAAAATTTTTGAATCCCACCACTGATCCAGAACATAGATTTCATTCACTACTTTCATCCACCCTATGCTGCATGCGGGAAAAGAAGCATTTCACCGGGGAGAGGGGGAATTGTGGGCACTGTTGCACGCCTGCAAGGCTGGTGCTATACTGACGTGACCTCAGTCACTGAGGTAGAAGTGCAAGTTTCTGAGAAGTATTTACTCCTTTAGATTCCTGCCCCTTTCTGCTCTCAGCCTATTTCTTCTACCTTTTATTAATGAAGGGAGAGACGTGTATGGTGCCAAGCTTTTTGCCAAGCTCTTTGGACTTCCGAACTTAAATTGGCCACAGGCTCCACTGTTACTGCTTTTCCTGCTCTTCTTAACCTTCCCTCTGTCTAAAATATAGATCCCTTTGCATTTGGCACAAGACAGTGCTATTTCTTTGGCAGTACTGATCTCTTCTCACTTATTAACTTGTCCACCCTTCAGAGCCTGTTCTTACCTTTATACTGAATAATGTTTCTTTATGCAGTTTTATCCTAAGTAGGAAAAACATTTTTCTCCACAAACTTCCCCCTCCCTTTAGGTCAGTGCTAATGAGAGAGAGAGCTAATTTTCTTTCCCTTATAGATGTCCCAAATAGGCTAATACACCCCAGACCCCTCATAAATATCCACATAAACACCCTCAATTGATCAAACACAAAAACAAATCTTGAGTCACCTTAAGGACTAACATATATATTGTAGCACAAGTTTTCTTGGGGTCATAGTCTAACTTCAACAGATGCTTGAGATCTCAGTATGAGATGAGCATCAGGGATTTGAAACACGTGTAACAACTCCCTTCCAAAATAACATTGTCCCTCAGCATTTCAGGCTGATTTTGAGATCACCAAGTAGAAACAACAAAATCCAGTCTTGAACAGAGCTGAACAAAAACAACACTTTGTTCCTTAAAGAAAAGTATATAAAAGGGCCTCCCTTGAAAGGATTTTTTTACCATTCCTTGCAAAAAAGAATTTGCATATTAAATTGCCCTCACTTGCCCTCATGTTCAGTTGGCCTCATTTTCCCTCGGGGACATCGCCTAATCTGATAGGCTGTGGTTTTATTTACTGATATCTTGTGACAGCATCACATCAGTTGCAGCACTGCGATGTCATCCAGTTCACTCGTTGATCCCTGACTTTGTGTGGAACTAATTCGAAGGAGGAAGATGAGAAAATGGCACCAGGTAGAAAACTGAAACGGAATATGTCAGAAAAAATTTCTCTGAGCAGAACAGAGTAAACAGTGAAGATTCCAACAATCTCAGGAACAAACCAGATATGATGCTAGGAACGCCGTGATCAGAGTTGCACAGCGAACTTACCAGTCACTGCAGATTGCTGGCCAGGAGGAGCAGGGGGAGGAAGAGGCAGGCACTGAGCTGACCATGTACTGCCTTAGAAGGACCTGCTCAGGACTCTGCAGCTGCATCACCAATGGTTGGGAGGACCAAGGATGCATATGTATAAGAAGCAGGACTGCATGACCCTTGGCCTCCCTCCCTTGCATTGTGTGGACTCTTCAGATTGTCAGAACTCTTTGGGTCTTCGCATCGAAACTCTTCATGCCTTTGGCTTCCTGGACATGGGGATCCAGCAGATATTGCAGGATGATGGAAGAAGATGAAGATGGCAGAACAGCAGAGATGCTTGGCCAAAAGCTCTGCTTAGAAGCTCTGGTGGCATTGGGTAGTTTTTAGAAAGGCAGTATCAGGGAGATGACCTTGGAGCAGCTGCTTGTGACAGGAGCCCTGGTGGCAGCTGATCTGAAGCCAGGTGATGTGTGCTCTCTGCGGCCCCCTTCCTTTTTGATGGGCAGCCAATTCCCAAGACCTCCAGCAGTGGATTTGGGGCCTGGTCTCTACAGGCCTCCAGTTACCAGGGTCCCTGGCTATGGCAGGAGGGTAGGGGGTAAGTACTGCACACTAAATGGCTCAGGGGGGATCGCACCTGAGTTCCCACCACTTCTCCTACCTTGCACAGGAGTTGCACCAAACTACAGGGTTTATTAAGTCTAAACCTTCTTGTGTGCCCCCTCCCCTGGGTCCTTCATGGTGTTACAGGCCTTAAGAAGAAGGCTCTTTCTGGTCCATGGCTCCATGACATCAGGGTAGCAAGATTCACCTTTTTGACAGCAATTTTGGGTCAGTCCAGCATCAAGTGAAACACCTTAGCTGCAGGGAAAAAGACCCCCCCTCCAGGTCTGAGCAGGGGGAAGACCACCACAGTGCCCATCAGGGGGCTAGGCATGCCCAGTCAAAATGACCAGTGTGGGCTGGGATCATGCCAGCAAGGGGCTAGCTGGAGCCTTCCCATGGCACCGATAGGAGGAAGGCTGACTGGGCTCCTTGGGGTTGCTAATCTCTGCAGGTAATGATCTATTTTTTCAGAGCCTGTTTGCAATGCTCCTACAGCTAACAGAGCAGATGGGTCATGTGTTGGCACTGACTGATGCAGAGGTGGGGACTGCAATGCAGTCGGGGTCACTGATACTTCTGGTCCCTGCTCCAGACCTTCAACCTGTGCAGCCTCTACCAGTGCCACCACAATGGCAGCTAGACTTGACATAAGTGGCTGGCACTGAGGCAGTGCAACACTCAGCACAGCCTGGTGCAGTGGCAGCACCTCTTCAACAGCCAGAACCACCAGTGTCTACAGTTGCCATGGCGCAACTACAGCTGGCTCCCCATTCCATGTCTATGTGGAGGACACTGACTTTGGATGGAAGGCCTGCTCCCCAACTTCTGAAGAGGTCCTCCACACGCGTTTGTCATTTAGCTTGGCAAAAACAACCACTCTGCAGAAAAGGGTGTACTGCTGGTGCAATGCATGGTAGAAGACCTTCAGACCCTGCAGCAGAGACTCCCAGGGACATTTATATTTTGTTCAGGCCTTTTGGCACAGAAGGAATGGAGGGAAGCCCTCACACTGTACATGGTCGAGTTTGTCAGGAGGAAGACCTGTAAGGCAGTTGCTCAGTTCATGCAGTCAATGGATGGGCAGGTGATCACTCACCTTGGCATTTCTTTTCACCAAGCAGGCCTATACTGTGCCAATGGAGTGTGCCTTTCAGAGTGGAGCTTGGACGTTTGGCTCTATGGCATATGCCAGTGGTGGCGAACCTTTGGCACTCCAGATGTTATGGACTACAATTCCCATTAGCCCCTGCCAGCATGGCCAATTGGCCATGCTGGCAGGGGCTGATGGGAATTGTAGTCCATAATATCTGGGGTGCCAAAGGTTCGCCACCACTGGCATATGGCATGTGCTGGCAGATTGGTGACAGGCTTAGGCACACTGGCAGGTGTGAGGGGCATGCCCCTCCCCACACTTTGGTGAGTTGGGCATGGAAATGGATCCTTTGGAGGGAGGCAGTGCCTGTGTGTCTGCCTCCCCATTCGATGGGGGTCCCCGTAAGAGGCCTGGGGGTTGTGGCAGGTCATTAAGCCGCATGTGCAGGCATGGACGGGCAGCTGGCCTACACCCCAGTGGCAAGGACAGTGCCAATCAGAGGCCAGAATTTTAACTGAACTGATTTTATATTTAACAAAAATGATTTTATTATCATTGACTGTGTATTGACTGATAGATTGTAGTAAGCTGATGCTCTCATTTACTTCCTATCCCGGCAAGTCTGCCCTAATCAGGCTTGGTGGGGGTCAGCAAGCATGCCACCTAGTTCAGAGCTATCCCCATGCTGCAACTTTGCTCCTATGGTAGTTGTAATTAATAAACAAGCTGTGGCCAGCATTTTATCCAACCGAATATGCTTGCTTTATTGCCAGACTGCCTGTCTCCCTCCCACAGCCTATTTGCCTCGAGCAGCAACTCCCAGCTTTTCGTGACAGGGATCCAGCTCTGATCAGAATAGTGTTGTGAGGGAAGTGTAGCTTTAAGCCTTCTCCTTGGCCCATTTTCCTAACATGAAATTGCCCCAAAGGTGGTGGGAAAAATCATAAACGTCCTCCTCCCCTTATGACACATCCTAATAAAGGAAGGAGGCCCTGCACATCTGACTGAATTTCAACTAATTTCTGGTTTGTTTTTAACTTTTAAAAAAATCATACATTCATGAAGAGGAGAAAATACACTTTTCTGTTTTTATTACAGATGACTAATATTTTAATACATGGCACAATTAAAA